>NW_017306557.1:1387929-1452970 GCF_000935625.1 Nanorana parkeri
TTAATTGATCATTGTTATTTACAAATTGTGCAAGTGTGCAAAGGATTGCCATTGAGATGGGGCATTGAATGTCGAGGGGTCCTTGAATTATATTTATATTGCTACAAGGCTCTATTCTATATAGTTATGTTCTTGTTCTTCACTCTACATTAACACACATGATTAAGTATACACATAAGAAATATAGCAGAAGTGATATGAGCCAATTATCTTTTACTGAGCCTATTGTAATGTGCAAGAGTATGCAGTGGGATTAAATATATGCTACTAACTTTGTTATACATACTGCCAAACAATAGGGCATGTGGAAATACATATTACTTTGAAAAATATATAAAGTAAGGTACAGAATTACAGCTGCTGCCTGATTTCAGCTCCTACACACCAAAGGTCAACTTAAAATTCTATTGTGACATTCCATTAGATCAGGAATTCATTACAGCTCTACATGCACATGGAACAACAGATAATATAAAGACCTTAACATATTAAAAAAGGGACCCAAAGTTATTTAATTTGCCTTCTTTCAGTGTAAAGTTTGTAATTATATATGTATATGGTGGCAGCCACATTTGTTCGTTACATATGCAGTCTCCTGCTTAGCAATGCTGCAGGTGCTGTTCTTTTTCTCTCACCACCATGGCCACCAGACTGGGTCTGTTTGATTGGAACCAATAGACTCTCTTCAGCCATAAAACACCCACCACACCCCTAGTAACCAAGGACCATGCCATATTTGTCTAGGCTGTGATGCTATTTTGTTCAGTGTAGCAGTTTTTATTCATCGCTAGGAAATGCACTTTTTTTGAAACTAAAAATACTATGTAATTTGAAATCTCTTGTGAGTTCCATTGAGTCATGTGAATGGTGATGGGTAATGTTATGTTCACTTTACATTTTACTTTTGGTAACATAGATATTGAGTCTTACCATGTATACATCCATTCGAAACTTCAGCAAATAAAATGTGCTACTATGTGAGATAGAAAGTGAGCCTGAGTCGTAAGCTCTATCCTTCACTCCTTTTGTGTCTCTTCACTCTGCTGTACCTCTAGGTCCCCTCAGTTTTTACACTTTTACTGCTATTTATGGTTGATCTGTCTATATTAGATCCTCTAGGCCAGTGTTGCTCTTTTTCAGTCATGGCAACTTAAAATATGCAAAAACTTGAGGCATCTAGACAAGTCAAGATTGTAATTAAATTCAGCTGCCTTTACCTATGGTTATGGTGACATATTTTTTAGTGAAGGTGACCTTTACTAGTGCATTTTTTTGAAAATCATATGCCCAGTTTCCACTGTCCAGGTTTGTGACAGGTTTACTTTACCACCCCTGTGGTGTATATGCAGTGCAGTGTGTTTTAAGAAGGGTGCATACATGTAGACAGGAAGTGACTGCAAGAGGCTGCAGGAGATCATATGCATTGAGATCCAACTAGGGGTGGACTGAGAACACATGGGGCTCCTGGGCAATAAGTTGGGAATCACCTTAAATATAGATCCTTATTTGTTTCCATAAACAGAAAACTGTATATCAGAGCAGTATAAATATTCTGACAATGGCAGCAGGGCCAGCACAAGGATTTTTGCCTTACATCTGAATGACCAGTCAGCATATCTGCATTAAAGTGACACTAAACTCAGGAATTAAATGTTAAAATACATTCATATACCTTAACTAAGCTGTAGATCCTCAAATCATCTCTGAATTCATGCTGACACTGCCCTTCCTTCTGGAGGGTGGCAATTTTTGGTCCCTGTGTGTGTTGTAATGTAGACACCGCTACAAGCTCACTCCTGTGGTGGACTACAATCTCAATACAAATTAGTAAACGAAACGTGAGATTGTAGTCCATCTTGGGAGCAAGCTTGTAGCAGTGACTACTTTACAACACACACAGGGACCATGGGGAACAAAAGTAGCCACCCTCCAGAAGGAAGGACCGTGTCAGCACCAATTCAGAGATGATTTGAGGATCTACAGCTGAGTGATACACAAATAAGCTAAATTTTTGTAATAGTTAAGGTACTTGAATGCATTTTAAGATTTAATTCCTGAGTTTAGTGTCACTTTAACTTCTCAATGGCAAGTCTCTACATTATGTGAATGACCAGACATGTGCGAATCGTTTCGTTCCGAATCGAAATTCGGAAGAAATTTCAGAAATTCAGAGATTCGGATGTATACGAATTTCGAATTACAGATATAACGAATGCAAACAAATCAGAATTTCCGATTCCGAAATTCGTTAGCAGTATTCTGGACGAAATTTCGTTGCAGCAAAGTGACATTTGAGACAAAAACACTTTTTTTTCCTCTTAAATTTCACTTTGCTGCAACGAAAGAACGAACGAACGAAACGAAATGAAAACTAAACGAAATTTCGTACAGATTACCGCTAACAAATTTCATCCGAATTCCGAAACGAATTGACTTTCGGACCCGAATTCCGAAAAACGAAATAACACAAAATCCGAATCAAAACAAAACTAAACTAAATGAATTTTTTGCTAATGTCTAATGACCAGTTTTAACCACTTGCCGGCCAGCTCAGCTACGCCCCCTGCGGGAAATGACCGTAATTTTAAAACAGGCAGTGATGCCCGTTAATATACAAGTGATCCGCCGGCTATAGAGCCAACGGATCGCTTGTATGAGGTCCCGTGATGTGCGCCCTCCCCGGCTCCCCCCCTCCCGCTGTCCCGCTGTCGCCCGGTGCGAGCCCGGGACCAGCATACAGCCTCTGGGATCACAGGGGATCAGAGGGAGCGGTACACGAGCTCCCTCCGGTCCCCCCTCCGCTGTCAGAATGTGGAACTGATGTATATTACATCACTTCTGCATTCTTGTGTCACTCTCCAGCTTCAGATGCTGGAGAGAAGCTGATGAAGCAGATCTCTGCTTCATCAGCTTCTTCAGGGGGGGTCCTATATCTCCATAAAGAGGACCTGTCACATATTTTGCTATCACATAAGGGGGTTTTCTAACCCCCCTATGTGATAGCAATAAAGTTAAGTGAAAAAAAAGGTAAAATAAATTGTAAGTTTTCCCCCAAAAAATGTAAAGTTACAAATAAAAAAGAATTACATTTTTATTTATTTTTTTAAGTCCCCCCATACATACACGCATGCAAACAGGCGTCGGGTGCGCATACGTGCGAAAACGACAATTACGCCCATTACGCCGCACATGTTACATATCGTTGCGAACGTCGGAATGAGAGCAATAGTTCTAGGGCCATCAATCACTGATAACACTAAACTGATGAGCTGTAAAAGCTTTTAAAGCGTCGCCTATGGTCAATTTTGGGTATGGTAGTTTTTTGCGATTTCGCAGGTGCGCGCAATTTTAAAGCATGACATGTTTGGTGTCTATTTACCCGACGTGACGCAGTCTTTTATATTTTACAAAAAATATGGGTAATAAGCGTTGTTTCCTAACATAATGGGGAAAAAACTTTTTTTCCCCAAAATTTCAATCATTTTTCCTTAATATAGTAAAAAATAAAAACCCCCAGTGGTGATTAAATACCACCAAAAGAAAGCTCTTTCTGTCCCCAGAAAATGGTATAAAATTAATTTCAGTACAGCGTTGCATGACGGAATAAACATCAGTCAAAGTACCGCAGCGCTGAATACTGAAAAATGGCCTGGCCATGAAGGGGGTCTAAACACCTGGTTTTGAAGTGGTTAATATTATGTGCATTAACACCTCACAATTAGTCTCTGGTGTATGTGAATGAATACCTAGGGGACCAGTTACACAGCTAATGTGCCTTAACTAATTCATGACCAGTCTCCAACGAATGTATATAATCTAACTTCACTTTTTTTATATTGTCTGTTTATGTCGATATTTCCTCTTCTAAATTTCATAAAGGCAGACTTTTGCATTTAGTCCCTCACTAGCATTACTGATTTTCCTGTAAATCTGCCACTCAATTTGTTTCCGGCATAAACATTCTTATAAACTGCACTGCTCCTGGTCCCTATTGCCATATGAAATTCTTCTCCTACTGTAAAACACTCACTGTCAAGATCACCTTCATTGTTTCAGTTTAACCTCGTGTGAACTTGCTGCTACCTACACCTCTACATATCCCTCCCAACCACACGTTACATCTTCACTGCCTCCAGTTTATTTGAGATCTTACCTCTCTGCCTAAACATTCTACAGGCCTTCTCTGCCGTGGTACTATCTCCCCCAGTGGTGGACTTAAGGAACAAAGGGCCCTGGTGCAATATTTTTTCTCAGGCCCTCTTTTGCACTCCCATGGGGGTGGTGGTTATGGGTCCAGATCTCACTGGCCCTCTAAACCCCCCCACCGTCACACATTATTATTTGTATGCAATTATATAGCTCTGACATATACCACAGTGTCATAGAGAGAACACTGAGCCAATCACATCAGTCTCTGTACGGTGAAGCTTACACTCTAATGCAGAATACCATCAGTTATAGAGGACTACAAATCCTAGCAATACATTATACAGCCATGCAGAATAATAGTATATGAATTTGGTACATACTCTGTGCTAGTGATCTGCTCCAAAGGTGCCGGCATGATGTCTCGGGCAGAGGGTCTCAGTAGGGGTGTGGAGGGTCCCAGGAGGGTTGGTAAGGTCTCAGGAAGGGAAGATGTGCGGGCAGGGGAAAGCCCTGTAAGCAGGTGCCATGTGGTTGTTTCCACAGAAGGTTGCTGCATGGGACCTAATGCAGCTGAATCAATTTGAAATATTGAATTGTCGAAGTGCAGAGATCAGTGGTGTGACACAGCGGACAGAGGTCAGCGGTGTGACGCAAAGTGCAGACTTCAGTGGTGTGGCGCAAAGGTCTGTTTTAACACAGAGTGCAGAGGTCAGTGGTGTGACCAGGGCTGTGCGGTTTCACCCGGGCTGCGTCCGGGTCTCATCAGGGCTGTGCAGGTCTCTCCAGTGCTGTGTGGGTGGCAGGGTCACAACATGGCTGTGCGGAGGGTGAGGGTGGCTGGGTCTCACCATGGCTGTGCGGGCAGTGGGAAGGAGGAGCTGTGTGGTATAGGTGCATCCCTATTTACAGCAATGCAGAATGGCATAGGCTATAGCGGAATACACACCACAGCATCACTTTAAACAGCAATAGCATTGCTGTATAAAGTATGGCTGGTATTTGTAGTCCTCTATAGAGGGTGCCATTCTGCATTGCTGCAATGCAGAATGGCACCTGCTATAGAGGACTACAAATACCAGCACTACTTTATACAGATGTACAGATTATACAGCCCCCAATGTCTGCTGTTTATTTTTATTTTTTTGATTCCTCCGGCTCCCTCCTCAGCATTCAGTGGCCGGCAGGCCCCCTACCTCGCCAAAAACACACCTTCCTCTCCAAGGCCAGATCTCCTCCACGATGTGCTCCTCCAACAGTCCTGTATAAATCCTGTATAATAATAATAACTGGATGGCATTTAGTTTGCTAAGGCACTGTGTATCATAAACAATTGCCTTTAAAAATAAATAAATACATAATAAAATACTTGTTTACTTTTTTACCCTAGCTCTGCTGATATCCTGCAGTCTTTTTGCAGCCACTTCCTGTCTACATGCATTCACTCCAGTAATGGCTGCATGGCAAGTTTCCTGATAGAGACAACAGTGGACCATGCCTGTGTAATGTGTGTTGAAGCGGCCATTTTTAGTCTCTATTGAAAGCCTGTGCGACAGGGTGACAACATAGGATCATAGTTGGCAGACAGGGACAGAGGGCTGTCACACTCTAACAGTAGATGCCTGAACAAAGACTTTCATGGCGGAATCACCAGGCTTTATTTCTCAACATGTTAAAGCATACATGTCATTTTAGTGTTTGGGTTTACATGTACTTTAAGAACACTAGGGGGAAACATGTATATTTGTTTTATTTATCTTGAAAAAAGTTTATATGGAAAATGAATGTTTTTACACTTATATAAATTAGGTTTAAATGTAACATAAGCTTGGTAATACACAACTCAGTTTCAATAGATGAGTACTGAGAAGATTTCCGAACGCAATGCGAAAAATTATTTATGATCAATCTATAAAGCTGTGCTCATTTTTTCTAACTGTCAGCACAGGATACAGTGCTGCAAATGAAATATCTAAGGCAGTATTTATATCTGCTCTTTCTTCCTCTCTTTTCGCTATATTGTAAATACAAGCTTGCGTCTTTAAAAATCCATTCGAGGCGCGCTTGATGAAATTCAAGGAAAGAAATAGGAAAATCTAATAAATGCAAGGCGCGTAGTAGATTGGCCCACATGTGAATCAGACTGTGGTAACTCATCAGGCTTCTTGTCACTTGCTGGACCATTATTCATATACCCCCACGTGTCTGCATTTATTTCAAGAATAAGACCAGCAATGGATTCAGCAAAGATGTTGCAGGCAGATAAAAGCTTATTATCCAAAGCAAGAATAGCCTATGTGAAAATATGAACTGTATAGGAGATAAGGTTGAAATGCAAAATGTGCTCAGAGTGCATTTTAATAGCACTGTTCTTTCATAAACATTGTCGCTGGAAGTCAAAGGAAAAACATATTTCACTGGCAAAATAAAATATTTTTTTTTGGTAGCTCATATACAAGCATATGCCCAGCTCATCTCATCTGTATTACCTTTAAATATCTAACTCATTTAAAGCATTTGCTGTTTTACTGACAATTCATTAGAAGTAATGAATCATTTAAAAATCATAATTGAATGGCTGACGTATCTTTTGTGTGAAATGAAGGCTGCCATATTATGTTTTCTGAAATGCTATTGTTCAAAGCATTTCCTCTTATCTCTCATGATTCCAGTCAAAGCAAATTAACCAACTTCAGCACTGGGAGTCTACTACGGAGCAGAAACAAATTAAAGCAATATATTTCTCACCACAATGTTCGGGAGACAGATACAGACTTGGTTGTTTTGATATTTAATATTTAGATCTATAATTATTATAATACACATATTGTTACTTCTATAATATTATTGCAAGAAATGCACCATCATTATAGACATGTGCACTAAAATAACACATGACACTCCTCCTATCCTTAAAAAAGACCTCCAGAAAAACTATTTCTTAACCCTTGCAGTGGGGCTACCCCCACACTACAAGGGTGAAGTGCTTGTTTTTGTCTAGCTGCTAAAATAACAAAGTTGTACTCACCCAAAGCTCCGAGCCGACCAGCTGTCACATCGCCACCTCCAAACTGTCTCCTCCACTAAAGCATTGGAATCTTCCTCAGCATCCTCACGTTTATACACTGTGTATAGACGTGGTGATTTACGGATCCTTAGACCGCAGCAGAGGGGGTGGGGGGAGTGGTTGGGGGTGAGGCTCTAGGGACTGGTCTAAGAATAATCGGATAAATATACTTTTTTTTTAACCTAGACAAAATCGTGTAGTTAACTTTTGAGGTGTGGGGGTAGTCCCATTGTAAGGGTTAATCATTTTTTTCCTGGAGTTTTTATTTAATATACATTGACTGCCAGCAGTATTTCCCCCCCAATGGTTTTAAATTTTATTAAATATGCCAGGCGTGATGATAGTGAAGCCTGAAACCCCCTGCGTGGGGAGAATGTGCATGTGGGTCTAAACGCAATGCCACCCTCATTATCTCAAAATTAAAAAGTCGTTACAACAAAAATGGTCAGATTAAAAGCCCATGTCTCAATCTCTGTTTTTAAGGAACCAAGGAGACCAGCACATTGGACAAAACAACAGGCCACGTGGAAAGAATGCTGGGCATTATGAGCTTTAACCAGCCCAGGGTATGTGAAAGACTTCTAATGTGGCTCGGTCACAAATAATTGCTTCGTAAATGGTCTGGTGTGCTGTTTTAAGAATACATCTATGTGAGGCCAGGGTAGTGATCTATGCTGACCTACATCTGATAAGGTTTATACATGCTCCATAAATCTTGCTGTAATGAAGTTACCTTCTTAAAAAGTGGCTGCATCAATGTAGAAGAATATACCACTTGACCAGACACCAAACACAACATATTGCAAGGTTTTCATCAGATAAATGTATTTGGTCTCTAACAACTCATTTCATCCTAATGAATGATATGCTGGTTTTCAGATTGTGATGCATTGTCCTATGGAAAGATAGGCTTACCCAGGATATCGGACATTAGGGTGTTTCCACTGGGCATAATAAAACACTCCAGCAGACCTATTTTGCACCTCTCAGACCTTTACTATTAGAACTATTAGAGAAGGCTAAGTGTCATTTATAAGGGTTAGTGACCCTTGCAACATCACATTGGGTTTAATCTTTGAATTATTTTGTAATACCATTTTTCTTTTCCTTCCATTTATTATATTTACAAAATTGTTAATATGAATCTTTGAATGCACTAACTATAAATTAATTAACTCTTCCTCTTTTTTAAGAGGTTATCATGGTGTAAAATCTGTCACATTCCTAGATAAGTGTGGCAGTAAGTGATACAGATTTTTTTTCATAAGCAGATGCTCTCAACAGTACATATTTCCATTAAATGCATGGTGGAGGTTACCATGTTTCTATGTAAAGGGTTTACTACATAGTTGACCTGCCCAGTTATGGTCACTTTCAGTATGCTGGTGCTTAGATTATTGCCCCGCAAGATGAAAAATGTGCAGGGTGTGGCCGAGAGTGTGTACATCACACCGACTCGGCCATAGTGATTAATGACTTGGCCTATGCGGCAATCTAATGATGGCGATAGACATTTTTCTTTGTGGCTAAACTCAGTGCATGCAGAAAATTTCAGGAGCTGTTAGGGGCACCGGAGCAATGCAAAAGAGTGCAGGCATTCATTACATTTTCTTTTTTATTTCCTGGAATCTCATCAAGTGTGCCTTGAATGGATTTTTAAAGAATAAAGCTTGTGCCATGTTTACAATATGGCAAAAAATGAAAAAAAACCCAACAAATTAATAAAGAAACTATTATTATTTTTTGGCTAGAAACACTAAACACCCTTCCCCCTAGATGTATATATATATATATGGGTAGGGGCAATTTCTAAGGTACTGGAGACAGGAATATTATTTTTCTGTTATAGGATAGTATTATAACAATGGAGGTGGGGAGTCTTAGTATTGGTGCTGCTGGTGAAGGCTTTGTTTAAGGTACTGGTGAAGTGGCATAATATTAGGATGTTAAAACATAATATTACATTACTGGTGTCCTGTGCTGCAGGATATTGTCATTGTGTGGATGGTAGGGAAATGTATTTATGGTGCTGGAGTATAAAATGTTATTGCTGTACAATTTTATTATGGTGCTACTGCTTGGACATTTTCATTTAGATAGTGTGCTTATGCTGCTGGTGGTAGCTCTTATATGGCTGGATGATATTCCCATTAAGATGGTATGGATAAATATAATGGTGCTTTAGTTATAGTAGCTGTAGTAGTAAGGAATATTATTAAGGTGCTGGTGGTGAAAAATATTATTAATCGAGCAACAGACATAATTATGATGCCAAAAGATAATATTATATTGTCAGTGTCTTGTATTTGGGTAGAATTTGTCTGTTATTTTGGTATGAATTGTATTATGTTGCCAGGGGCTTCTATTATATTAGTAGTGGTGGGAGAATATATGGTTGTGGGGGATCGTTTTATGGTGCTTTGGGCAAGGAGATACTATATTGCTAGGTGGTTATTTCCATGGTGCTGGTGATGGAGGATATAATTATGGAACTAAGAAGTACTATTACAGTGCTGGGAGATAATATTATTTATTTGGGGGAGATTGTTATTGAACCAGTGGTAAAAACCTATGCATTCACTGTAGGTGGAAAAATAATATGTAACATTCTTGTAAAAATGAATGGGCTTTAGTGCACCTTAGCTTCTGAAAATTTTAGTCCTGCAGTTTTTTCCCAGCAGAGATGGAGGCAGTGAGGGAACAAGCTTGGGAATGAGCGGTGAACCGAAGATGTATTGCACAGCACTGGAGAAGAGCACACATAAGGTAAGTGTGCCATAATGTGCAAGTATGCTGTGGAGGCATGTTATGTATATAAATGAGCCACAAAGATTGCTGGTCCAAAAATATACTCTACCTGAGGTATACCCAGTTGATGGTCTTGTGGGATTGGGCTTCCTCAAACGTGGATTGATATTTCTGTTTTGGAGTCCCTAATGCAATAATGTACTTTGCAATCATACCTTTATTAAATCCACTTGGCGGGGATCTGCAACAACTTTTTAAAATATGTGCATATGGATTGCTATGTATATATGCAGGGCTCAAAATTTCCACTCGCCCCCTCGCAATTGGCGAGTGAAAATTGCGTGGGAGCGAGTGGAAATCCAGGGGGGGACTTTCGCCCCTTCGGCAGCGCCGATCGCTGTCTGTTTCCTCCACCCGCTTCTTGGAGCGGCACCGCAATATGTATAGCAAAAGAAAACCCACCCTTTAGACCTGAAGAAGGAGGTGTGGTGGTTTTGTGACTGGTATATGCATTTCATAACAAGGATGAGTTTTGATTCAACAATATACTGTATACCAGGCCTCAAAATTTCCACTCGCCCCCTCGCAATTGGCGAGTGAAAATTGCGGGGGGTGGGGGGGCGTGGAATGTCAGCGATGGGGTGCGCCGCCGGCGGGACCAGGGATGGCACACTACTGCTGCGGCGATTGCTCACTTCTGTTCTCTCTTCTCTTTCTCGATTGCTGCAGCTACAGAGCGGCCGAGAAGAGAGAACAGAAGCGAACGATCACCGCAGCGGTAGTGTCCCATCCAGAGCCCGCACCAGATCTCTGCGATCCCTCTCTCACCCTCCCGGCCGCTTCAGCTCCACAAAGCAGGCACTTAGAGAGGCGGCTCTGATCACACCTGTTATTGCTCCCTCTTCTCTCCTCTCAGTCGCTCTGAAGCTGCAGCGGCCAGGAGCAGAGAGAGGGAACGCTGACAGGTGTAATCAGAGCTGCCTCTCTGAATATATTATTGTGTTATACAAAAAGTCTCTGGATCCAGTGTAGGTTATAAAAGTCCATTTGACACAAAAAGTGTATATACCTTATATATATAGGGCTCTATTCACGAAGCTGCCGAGGGCAGCCGAGTGAATGACCGATCTGAAGTGAAGTGAGCCGAACACTGTTCAGCTATTCACTTCAGGCACGCCCAATAGTTGAACACTTGCTTAGCCTCCTGCTCTTGTGACTCCAGAGAAGAACTGTGACTCAGCTGCATCATCAGAAACTATGGTTGTACAGGGATGATCTCATGCATGGACAAGATGACAAGTAGGATCCACTCCATTTTCTTTCAATGAGTTTGTTTAATTAATACATGTGCTGCTATTTCCAATAGCTTTGCATTGCTGCTTTTCTCTGGCTAAATCTTTCTGAATATCTGTTATGTCTGTAGATCAATTCAGTTTTCCATGTGTGCTTAACACCTTACATATGTGATTCTGTGGTGCTGCTAATACCTTAGCGGAATCTTGCAGGTATTTACCTGAAACATCCATTAGCTTGCTTGTGGTGCTTTAACCCTGGAGGTGCTTGCTGAGTGCAGGCTGCTGCCACCTGTAGCTCTGCTGCTAAACCTTTAAACTGGATCTTACAGAAATGTGTTGTTTGCTAACTCTGTCAGCTTCAATCTTGTGCCTTGACTCTTGGGTGCCTTTCGTGTGAGTATTTTGCTGTCACCTGTGGTTCCCCAGCGTTGTTAATGTTTAAAATGTAACTTATGGAATTGGTTCTTCATTTCAGGCCTGTTCTGCCTATTATTCAGTAATCTTTTTCATGGTCCTCTGTATACAGCATTGTGTTAGTGACAAGAGCCTGTTGTGCTATAACCCTGAGCACATGAGTATGTGGCTTCCAGGTTTTCAGCATGGTTGTTAGTGTCTAGCAGGTTCTGACAGGTGCTGTTTAAATCACATAATTATCTTCAGTTTCTCTGTGCTTGTCCATGGGGAAGTTGTTTCTGAATGTGTTTACCAGTGGTACAAATAAATACCGTATTTTGCGGTCCATAAGACGCACCGGACCATAGGACGCAGGGAGGTCCAGCGCGCCTTATGGAGCGCTCGAGACTGTAGCTTCTGTCACAGCTTCTATGACAGAAGCTGTGACAGAAGCTGCAGTTAGTGACCGCTGAGACAGGTGGCGCTGTGATTACAGCGCCACGGTCTCAGTGATGACACAGAGCAGGCGAAGAACGTCTATTCTTCGTCTGCTCTATGGTTATCTCGATCGTCGCCGCTGCTCGGTTTTAATACGAGTGATCTCATTAGATCACTCGTATTAAACGAGCAGTGGCTCCTACTACTCGCCCGGCGCCCGAAACTGCATGTCTCGGGCGTCAGGATTCGCTCCATAAGACGCAGGCACTTTTTCCCCCTCCTTTTGGGGGGAAAAAAGTGCGTCTTATGGAGCGAAAAATACGGTAAATATCTCAGAATTGCCCTTCCTGGTTGTGTGCTCGTTAGATCCCATTGTATGCTGCCATGTAGGCGTCAGGAAAATGGTAAATTGTATACTTACCTGTCGGTAATTTTCCTTTCCTGACGCCAATACATGGCAGCATACAGGACCCTCCCATGGCTTTCACATTGAGTACTTGTTACGAGAATGGTGGCCTTGGGAGGCGGGCTTTAATTTATAGTATAACTGGTCCTGTGATTGGGCTGGGGGCAGAGCCATACCCATTGTATGCTGCCATGTATTGGCGTCAGGAAAGAAAAATTACCGATAGGTAAGTATACAATTTTCCATTATATATATTTATTTATTTCATTTTAGGGCATACAAATATTTTAAACGGAACCTGCCATGTCTTCTCAGTATAATAACTACCAATCCAGTGTAGAAGCAGGCACCACATAGTGCCTTCAAGTGTGTTTCTTGGCACCACTATAGTGCTACTTTCATTGGTTTGTGGGATATCAGGGGGTGTGCTATTCCCAAGATATGGTTGAATTTAAGAAGCAGTTGCAGCATCTGAATGGGACCAGGGGTACTCCACATAAGCACAGAAAGAGATCTGTTTGAATGGAAATCTCTATATGTGCATTCAACACTGTAATGCTACTTAACTAAGAGAGACATGACACGTTTACTTTAAACTAGACATGAAAATTGTTCCTGCTGATATAACAACTTATGCTTTCGAAGATTCCCTCAAACTTTCTTATTAGCGCAAAGTAAAATGTATAGGATGTTTGCAGAGGTTCTCTTAACCAGACGGTAAAACTGAAAAGGTTAATAAAAATGTGCATCTGTTTTACAGACTGTAATGTTCTGGATAATAGAATTGCAAAGTTCAGTGGTCAAAACAATGGATAATAATGATGTCCTCTCTATATAGTACATAGCGTATGATAGGAAGATAATGTACAATTTGACTGAAGATACATTTGGTATATAGCAGCTGAGTTTGAAGAACATTTTGAGGTAATTCACTTTATTACTTATGATACTACATGCATTATTTATCACTTAGTATGCAACTCTGGAGTGTGGTATAATGGTACGACAATTAGGAAATTGAAATATAGCAGAGGAGCAATTTAGAACAATCAAGGAGAGATTCAACTTATCATTTTCTCAGACATTTTGAAAGATGTCATATTTCTAATAAAATGAGGATTGGTACTGAAAGGGCAGAAGCAGAACAAAAAAAAAGACAATAGTCTTTTTCATGTTGTTGAAAACTAATCAGTTTGCATATATCATTTAGGATAAAAGAAGTTTATAGATGAAATTGCTATGTGTTTCCATTTTGCCTGTAAAAATCTAGAAAACTGTTATGACACTAAATATCCCAGTTTAAAACCACTATTTGAAAATGAGTTTTCCGATAAAACATAAGGCAGACTGATACTAAAGTCAGTATTGGAATAGAAAGAGATCCTGGCCTTAAAACCTAAACCCAAGCAAACCAGGCTGTTTACAACCCCCCATCATGCTAACATAGCGAAAGCACTGCTAATACTAACCTGTGTAGCTTTGGCTATGACCAAAGTACTGGGATCAATCATTCTGATGGGGATTGCTATTATGGATTTAGGATGCAAGTCCTTGCTGGATGTCCTTGTAAGTGTTAAGGATTCCTTGTAATGCCTCAACTGTGGCTGTGTAATTTTATTCTTTCTACATCACTAGTGTCTGTGGAATGTAATCTTTATATTGGCACTCACGCCTATATGCAATCCACTGTTCTCTTGTTTTTGATTGTGTTCTTAGCATACACTGACATAATTTGCAATCGTAACCAATTGAGTGTGTTTAAGTACAACAAGGGGACTTTACTAAGACTGGAGCAGACAGAAGCTGGAGCAGTTGTGCAGGGCAACCGATTAGTTTCTATCTTTCATTATCAAAGATTAACTGAACAAATTGAACCGAGACCCTGATTGGTTACTATGGACAACTGTTTAAGAGTCCGTCTGCTTCAGTTTTATGAAATTCCCCCAATGTATGTAACGAATCAAGTGTGTTTTGCTTATCAGTTACGTTTAGTACAACCTACTAAAACATTGGTACTTAACCCTTTCGCTGCCAAGGACGTATGGCATACGGACCTATGCACCCTGTTTTGTGAGCCTATGTCAGAATGAGAAGACAGAAATCATGCTTGTCTTTTGGGTGAAACTTCTCAATGTTTGTTTGTAATCATCTTACCCAGGCATTTTCTTTTATATAGCAATGGGATATCCCCTTTATTTTAGTTAGGGATGAACAAATCAGCCTGGGTTCGATTTGCAGGGTATTTGTTGAATGTATTGTAAATTTAAAGTGACATTAAACCCTCAGATTTTTTAACATAAAACAATACTGTAATGTGTGCCTTACTGTAACCCAAGTGGTTTTACAGAACAGTATGATTCTCATGGAAATAAGGTCTTGCTCTGAGGCCCTTCCTGAGGTTATCCTGAAACGCTTCAGCATAGCCCACCCTATGTTGGGGTGCACCTAACACTATACAACATTCTTGGACCATCGGACTCTGTTATTGATATGCCTGGTTTCCTTTAGGAATACCGCATTAAGAGGTGGTGCCTGCCCTGTTTTGTTTCATCTCATGGAAATAATGGACAACTTATTCTGGCATTAGATATTTTGCATTTCTAATACATTTTCAACGTTTTAGGTGTAAATACAGCCTCAGCACCCCAATTTAATTCATTTCAACTTGGAAGCAAGGTTTTTTTTTTAGATAGGTTTAATTGACCTTTTTATTTTTATTATTTATTTACAGGCAATAGGCCTAAATTGAAATCTAAAAGCTATAGGAATTTTTTTACTTGAAAGAAAAAATAAATAAAGTGAAAGCCCCCTTACCATTGTACCAAATGGTTTCATAGTAGCTCATAGCTTTCGCCTCAAAACCACAACATTCTAGAGATGAGTCAGTTTCTATCCTGAAATAAAAAATAGTGTTATATTTCCGAGACAATAGCCACATGTATAGTACAGTGGCTAGAGAGTATCTAATCAGCTTGATTGAGCTGCAATGTAAGAGAGAGGGACAAGGCCGTTTTTTATATGAAATAAACATTAGAATGTATTATTTAAGACAACAGCAAGAAATATTGTACAGACCTATTGTACATTATGTAAGCAGTTTTACTCTTGAAAAGCGAGAGATGAGTCAGGTTTATTTTGAAATACATTTAGAGTGTACTTATTTATGAGGCACAATCCAGAAATTGTGTTCAGACCCCATGCACACTGTGTCATCTTTTTTATTAGGCTGCAGTTTCAGACATAGACACCAAGCATGTTTTTATCATGAAATAAAAGTGTTATGTTTTTGTGACAACTTTTGTACAGAATCTATAGTCAGCATTTGGATTAGGCTGCATTTTGAAAGGGATACACGGCATGCAGATTTTCATTCCAAAAATCCACTTATAGGTGTAATAATGTAAAAGAAAAAAGTAACAAAGACAACATTTTAGCAGTTGAAGTAGGCCACATTTTAAAATGACACACATTGTGCAGTTTTATTTGATCACAAAAATCCTCATTAAAATGTAGAAAAGAACTTTGTTCAGATTCCATAATCAGTTTGAAAAAAATCTGTTGTAGGCCACATGTGCAAAATCATACACCGCATGTGGCTTTTTGACCAAAGCTAGTAATGGTGTATGGTATAATAATGTTTTTGGGCCAGATTCCAAGAAACACATTATTCATTATCATCAGCTGAAGTGGTTTTGTACTCATAACTGATACAGGACTGGTTCATTTTTATGAAAGTGAGGCAGTCAACTATTGCTGCATTGAATGCCCTCTATGACAGCATACTGGCAGCAGGGCAAGTCAACAGCTTTATTGTGTACTGGATAAGCTCTGGCCAGTGGTCTAGCCTGGACACCCAAAAGTCTATAGGATTTTTGGTTCAAACGTTGTCAGCATCCAACCTGGACCAGGTAATATGAGGTCATATCATTTAGATATTGCCTGTGATTCAAGCAGCCAGGTCTGGCCCATGTGCTCTAAAGAACAACTTTAATACATCTTTAAGGCATCTACCACCATTGCTGCTCCTCCTTTCAGCGACCTGAGGATCTAAGACATGAAATAGGATCCTGCCACTCTCTGGCAAGGCAACCAAGAGAGTCATCCAGCGACTCTTTCAAATGACACATTTTCTGCTCCCTCTGTGATAGCTGCATTCAATCTGCCATTTTACCCTTGAATTGGGGATCCAAAAGGGTCACTAACCAGTAATGGTCCCTCCCATTTATTGCTTGAATCCTGGGGTCCTTGAGCAGGCACTGCAGAATGAGTGAACCGATTCCCCACAAATTGCCTGTGGCAGATGATCCCAAGTGCTTGGTGATGCTGAGGACAATGGTTTCCTCAATGATCTCAGCCCACCGGCGTATAACTCCCATGGATTAAGTGGAATGAAACATACCCCTGGAGGCCTGCCCCATGTCCTCCTCCTTACGGTCAGCATCACAAGTCTCTTGCTCCTCATACTCCTCCTCTGCCTGCTGCTGCTTTACAGAGAGAGTCAGTTGTGAAAGGATCCTGCAGGCCCTGAGGCACCAGGAAATTCTTCTAATGCTTTGACTCCAGTACCCAGTCTATTACACCACACAGTGTGCACTCCAGCAGTAAACCAAAGAGATTGTTTCTCTGATACCCACCTTATCGCAGGTCACTGATCTGGTCTCCTCCCGGAATAGAGCCACGCATGGTGAAAAGAACCCCAGATCCCCAGAGCCTGTCTTCATTGCCTACGCCTATGAATATTTGATGACCTGCTGCTGCATGTTCAGCTACTGTAGCAATGACAAACACCGAGTTCCAACATTTAAATGTATCGCATATTAGGCAGGTTGGCTGTCAGCTTGTCTTGTTGCTGCATTTTGGCCAGTTTACTTATTGGGTCTAAAGTGGCCACCTACCCTTCTTGCCTGCCACAGCACATTCTGGTATACAGGGTACCTATCTAGGAACTGATGTACCGCCAGGTTGAGGACGTGTGCCAGGCAGTGTATGTGTGTGAACTTTCCCTGCTGGAAGGTGGACAGCAGGTTGGTGCCATTGTCACACAAGACCTTGCCGGCACAAGACTGCATAGGGTCAGCAGTCTCCCAGCTTATCCCTAAAGATCTGACAGAATTTCTGGTACATTGTGGCTCCTGTCCCCCAGGCATGCTAGCTTCAAAACTGCATAGCAGCATTTTGCCTGGATTATTGCATATGCTGTTGGTTGCTTGGGGGAACTAGTGATTCTGGTGAGTCACCAAATAGGGACATTGAGGAGGAGAATGGAGGTAGAAGTGACTGAGCTGTCAACATCACCAAGGTGCAGGACATAGGTTGCCACTACCTGATCCAGCATTGTGCTCTGTTCTGCATCTTTCCCAGCTGCCAGCAAATTTACTTTACGTGCTGTAAAAGAGATGGAATGTCCCTGCCCATGCATGCTGACCACACGTCTCCAGTAATGTGGACCCTGCCACTGACCATGTGGTCTGACAACACAGACATTATCCTTCACATGCTTGTGGAGGAAATGGATTACCTTTTGGGCAATACAATGGTGACTGGGTTTCTGCCACGGTGGAGCAGGCTACACATTTGCCCAGACTGCTGTGCTATGTAGAGTGGCCCTGGAGATAGACGTGGCCTGCATTCTCCCTCTATGCTCCTGGTGCTCTCTTCCCCCACATTCAATAACAAAAATTCTTGATAATCCTTCTGCATCATGTGACTCGTATGCTTAAATAATTCAGCCAACTCCTCCATGCCAGTTTTCAGGGCAAAAGTGGGATTTACTGTAAAAGAGGAGGAAAGAGAAGGTTGCATTTACAGCTGCTGGGGAAAATACACTGCCCTGCATCTGGAAGGACACGGATGATGAGAAAGGCTTGGCTTGTTTCTGACACACACAAAAAGGTAGTCCTAAAAGGACTACTGGATCTATTCACTGTGAACACAAAGGCGGGAACCCTAACACATTGCACTTCAGAGTTATGTATCACAATAAAGAACAGTGAACACAGAGGAGGTACAAACCATGTAACTCATTGCACTGCAATTCACTGTAATAAGGTAGCACATATACGGTAGCACAATAGAGCATTTTATAGTACAGTTTATAGCACAGATTAGCAGTACCATAAACAGGAAATATCTCTCTTTGCAAACAATGCTCAGTTGTCCCTATCTACTCCAAGCTCTCTCCACATACCCACTCTGGGGAACCCTGATTTATATAGGGAGATGGTTGCCACATAAGTAAACCCCAAGTATTGACATTTCTAAGCAACCTGACCAAAATTCAAGGGCCAGGAAGTGCATGATTGGTAATTGGTTGCTATGGCAGTGAACATTTGCATTAGTTTTCTATTTTCCTGAACTGCAAATGACTTGAGCTTGGGTCAAACTCATTGTCAGCCAGAACCTGAATCATTTGTTATTTGAATCGTGATGACCACACATTTCCTGAGCTACTTTACATTGGGGATGTATATGCAGATTTATTATAACAATAGAGTACTCTGGAGCATATGAGTTTCTAATTACAGAGAAGCAGTCAACCAGTGAAAAAGATAGTACTGGCTTTCTTATCAGAAAGTGCTGCATGCTCTGCAACCCATAAAAGCACCTTGTATTACAATTGTATTGGTAAAATAATTATTTGAAATATGTAAAGAAAACAAATCAAAAGGGAATTTATTAAAAGTATAGCTGAGAGAATCTGATGCTGTTGTCCATGGTAACCAATCAGCTCATATCTTTCATTTTCAAAGCTTAATTGAACAAACTAAAGAGAGAAGTTGATTGGTTACTATAGTCAACTGCTCCAAATAATGTCTGCTCCAGTTTTGATAAAATCCCCCCATAGTATTTAAACCAGTAAACATTTGAATAAAATTGACCAAAAATGTTATAGTCTTTCCTTTATTTGAATTTTAATGTAGTTTCTTATAATAAAGCAAAGTTTTCAGTATATTTCAATCTGTAAGCTTCTGAAAAGAAGAGGGTTGCCATGTATTTTGCAATATTTTCATGTACAAGCAAAATGGATATATTGTTTTCTTAAAGTGATATTAAACCCTATTTTATTATATACTTTATATGATGTATATGTTGGGACTTACATTGTGCGCTGATTGTTCTCCTGGTCTATCCTCCCTTTGTATTAGGTCCCCCAATTTCTGATCCCTATTTACTTTGTAAGGATGGATCCTTGGCTTGCAGGGTCCCGCTGGACCGCACTATGTGTGGACACTGCCTGTGCTAACATGCACAGGCAGTCTGAAAGGACACCAAGCAGAAGGTACACCTCTGCTTTACTTCCAAGGGAAGTGATCCGCATTAGTTCCTGAGGCAGTGCTTTTTCTGAGGAGAAGGCGTGTCTTTGTTTGCTGGCCTTTCAGACTAACACGCACATGCAGCGTTCTCATAACAGCCAACCGGGTATGCATGCGCAGTCACAGTATAGCTGATAGGATGCGTAGTCCCGAGCACAATGATCACATGACTTTTATTTTGAGTTTGGGTGGCTTTCAGAGTCTGAAAGTGTGAGGAAGCGTAACAGATAAAGCCGTAGGACAAGACTGCAATATGTATAAAATTAGGGATGTCTAGATACCAGTTCAGATACCAGTGCCTGTCACAATACCGTGCACGGGTGTCCCAAAACCGCATGCAGGTATCTATACAGGTGAACCAAATATGTGACCACACTTCAGATACCAAAACAATTCCTGTGCAACTATAGTTTATTAGATACACCAAAAACAACACAACCACAAGCATCCCCACCAACACCCGGAAGTATCATATAAGAGCCTAACTATATACAAATAACAAGGGCTGGGTATAACCTGGGGAGCAGGGCAACAAGCGGAGAGCCGGGAGCCACAGATCAGGAGACCTCAGGGGTAAGAGTCAGGGTCCAAGGCAGGGACAGAGGTAGGAAAAGGAACTAGGATACAGGTAGGAATATGGAAACAATACTGAGGCACAGGCCTCACTGTGAGGAGGGGCTAAATACCTTTCTAGACCAGCACCAGGTGGTAACTAATTGCTGATTGCTAGGAGACACCTGCAGGTGAGCACCGGAACTGCAGGTTTCAGCACTACAGTGCCACCCAGAGGTGATCTGGTACCAGACAGCTACTGGCTGCCTGGAGACAACAGCAGGTGAGCACTGGAACTGCGGGATCTGGTTCCGGTGCCACAGTACCACCTGGAGGTGCTCTGGTCCCTGACAGTGCTGATACTTGGCATTTTCACGAGAACTACCAGGGTTGCAGCAGCTGGGACCTAGCTCTGGTGTTTCACCACTGTCCTGAAATCATTAGTCTGTATTGTTTTAGAAAAACTGTCACATGACAACAAACAAAAATGTATCAGTACTTGTACCTGTGAGTACTCGGACAAGTATCAGTACTTGTACTTGAAAAAATGGTATTGGTGCATCACTTATATATTTATACAAAAAAAACTCCTTACATTAAAACAGGGATGCTTGAATCCCATGAGCTCTGTATGCTTCCTAAAAATGACAGCTGCCTCCTAACTTTTTAATTTTTCTCTAGTTTAGTCTTGGATCTGGAAAACTATCTGTACATGTACTTGTACTTGTACCGAGTATGGTACTTGGTATCTGAACCTCCCTATATAAAATATAAGAGTTTCTGCAATTATTTATTGTTCTGTTGCAAAATGCATCTGTTCCAATGTGTCTCTGGTAAAAAGAGAAGTCTTTCATATTACTTTAAGTGCTCATTTACACCAATTTAATTTATTGAGGCACATCAGGAAAGTATCTTGTATGTTGCATTTTTAGGTTCACTGATGATGTGCATTTTTCCACTGAATTTGGCTCAGTGGGATATTTAAAGAAGAAGACCATTAGAGCACTTACAGTTGGTTTTAAACATCCGGGGGTGTCCTGAATTAGTGCAGAACATGCAGAACAATTAGAATGGTAAATGTTTAATGTTTTCCTGTGCTTCTCCCATTCAGTGCAAAGCAACAGGTTTGCTTTGCCTCCCTCCCCTTTCCCCAGCAGCATATGTTTATTGTTCTTTGACTCCACAACCTCTTTGTTCAGCACCAGGAGCTGAAGGAAATAGCCAGTACTGCACAAGATGGAGGAACATGTTATTCAGCCAAGCAGTGGCGGATCCAGGGGGGGGGAAATGGGCAATTGCCCCCCCTGAGATAGAGCCGCTCCCACCCGCGGTACCGTACCAGGAGTACATCCCCGCACACGGCCAGGACATACAGCTGTCAAGCTGTCACAGAGTTATCTGCGGTTCAGTGTAAAAAACCGGCACAGTACAAGTAATATGCCGTTTTTTTTACACTGAACCGCAGTTAACTCTGTGACAGCTTGACAGCTGTATGTACCGGCCGTGTGCGAGGATCAGAGGCAGGGCTTGAAAAATCCAGACGAGCAGCTTCCCGGCCGGCCGTGTAATTACGGAGCTTTACATTCAAGCTATCGGGCATCTCTAGAGACGCCTGATCGCTTGTATTAGCCGCCGCTGTCACTACCGGCATGGCTCTGTGACAGGAGATCAGTATACGGTCTCCCTTTGATCTTCTCTCAGTCCCTGAATGCAGAAAGTGATGTATATTACATCACTTCCTGCATTCAGTGTCACTCTCCAGCTACAGAAGCTGATGAAGCCGATCTCTGCTTCATCAGCTTCTCTGGGGGTCCCTAGGTGACATTAGGGGTCTTGGAGACCCCTAATGTCTCCATAAAGAGGACCTGTCAGGGAAATTGGCTATCACATAGGGGGATTCTTAGCCCCCCATGTAATAGCAATAAAGTTGTGGGTAAAAAAAAAAAAGTAATACAAAAATTAAAGAATCATAAAAAAAAAGAAAGCATAAAAAAATGAAAAAAGAAAAAAAAATGTAAGTCCCCGACCCCCACATACGCACACAGATATGCGTCGGGTGCGCCTATGTGTGAAAACGACGATTGCGCCTATTGTGCCGCACATGTTACATATCGCCGCAAACATCGGATGAGCAATATTTTAAGGGCCATTAATCACTGATAACACTAAACTGATGAGCAGTAAAAACGTTTTAAGCATCGCCTATGGGCCTGTGGGCGTTTTTTGCGATTTTGCAGGCGCACGCAATTTTAAGGCTTGACATGTTTGGTGTCTATTTACCCAACGTGATCCCGACTTTTATGTTTTACCAAAAATATGGGTAAGAATAAATGTTTTATAACAGCACGGAGACTTTTTTTTTTTTTTTTTTTACTTTTACGGTATTTTTTTCAATATATAGTAAAAAAAATAACCCCCCTCCCACAGTGGTGATTATATACCTCCAAAAGAAAGCTCTATCTGTCCCCAAAAAATGTTAACATAAATTGCAAGGCTATAGTCCGGTCATGCTGACTTGTGACAGTGAGAGAGGAAAGGGGTGGCACAGTGGCAGTGGAAGAGCCAGATGGGGGGGGGGCTTATTTTCTGGCAGTGCCCCCCCCAAGACTAGACTCTGGATCCGCCGCTGCAGCCAAGTGACAGGACTGTGTCAATTAGGCATGTCACACAGGGAGTCCCTATTCCTGTGTAATCTATGACTCTGGCGACTTAGACATGACTTTCCTTTTGCTCCCAGATATGTGAAAGGAAGATATATAGTAGCAATAAATGCCAGATAATTAAATTAAACCTTTGCTTTTATCTGGCATGTACCAATCAGGGTTGGCAAGCAGCTAACTACACTGTTAAAATACATACATGGAAATATTTTACCTGGTAAAGCACATGTAATTCTGCTCAGGAAGTCTTAAAAAACACCTGCCAGATGGCATGGATGCTTCTTGGACCTCCAAGGCAGCACTAGTAAAACTGGTAAAGAACACTTGTAAAAGCACACCCCACTGGGCAAGGAAGGAGCAGCAGCTCACTGACACAGTCATCCCTCTGCTCACACTGCTGTCTCCTTCCTCCTGTCAGCACAGCACATGTATGCGCAACAAAGCTCAATTCCTACTGTTGCCCCTTCCTCTCCCAATCGCAGTGCTACTGTGAAGAGCTTTACATAAGGTAGATATCAAGACACATTCAGGTACTTACATTAGTTGCATTTAAAATTACATTTAATGATTTTATAATGAAGACATAACTGCATTAATTGTTTTTTTTATGTCCGCCAAAGTCCATCTTTAATATTGCTTGCAAGCTGCATATAGTAACAGTTATCACCAATTATCAGCAAGTCACTTGCTTCAGTAAATGGAGCAATAAATATTACAGCTGTGTCTTAATTTCTGTTATACTTTATAAAACAGTACAGGCATTTACAATACACTCGCCATAGACTATTTCTTAATATGTTTAAAGGATTATTTATTGTCAGTCCATCAATTAATATAATTGTTTATAAGCACCCTGCATATTTTTCCTGTAAATACTCAGTCGGTTTTCTCTCATTTTTTTGTTGTAGAACTTCCTGTGAACAAAGATAAAATACAAATTTCATTATATGAAGCCAATGAATTTCTCAATTAACACAGAGAAAATTTCCATTAAAAATTCATAAAACAGCGAGAATTGTTTTATATGATTTCTGTAATAGCATGAAATTAGTTACTCCGCTAGTAATTGTTTGTACTTCATTAGAATGCAAAATGGCTTTATGAAATAAGCTGCACATAATGGAAACCTTTGAGATGAGAATTCTTCTTTGTTTAATGTTCGACTCCACTATATTTTCTTTTCCTAATATAGCGGCTCTAATTAATACCTAGCACTCAAACTGAGTTTTTCAACTTGAGCACATTGAAGGTGACAATTGTGTCACAATTCTTTGGCATTCCTTTGTCAGTACCTGTCAAAATAGAGCCCAGCTTTTATGAGTTATGATCTAAATAGTAAAAAAAAAAATTATAGTTGAGAAAAAAAATTCTTCCAGGTAATTTAAAAAACATAATTACTTTTAGTGAATGGTTGAAAGCACAATCCCATTAATGTCACAGTACACACTATTAAGTAGTGTTCACAATAACGAAGTCTGTCTGGAGCAATTGTTCCTAGTAATGCTGTCAGCATATGGCCACTTCTCTTCCTATAGAGTCTAAACTTACCTGCACAGCCTAATGAGTGTCTGTTAGGTCTGTGCCAATGCCATTCTGATCACAGCAGTCCTTATTTGATCCATCATTGAAGTGACAATTCAGTACATTGAAAAGGGAATATTATGTTTTATGTTAAAACATAATATTATGTTTTTTTGTTGATCTCCTTGTTCTTCTGTGGAAGCCCTTTCAGTGCCTACAATACCTGTTGCTGCATTATTTTCTTGTGCGGAGCACCATGGCAATTATTTAGATAGAGTGCCGGTAACACTATATATATATGTATGTATACATATATAGTAATCTTCAGGGTAGTTGAGATCAATAGCCAGCTGTAACTTAATGAGCAAACAGTCTTTATTTTTACAAAACTGGTAAAATAAAACAGCTTATCTTTAGCAAAATGACAAAACAAATAGCACTTCTGTTCAATACAAATTTCTCAGGGGCTCACCGCCTCTTTAAGTTGGTCTAACACCAGTGTTAGAGTCCCAGCCATACTTCAGGAGGTTGCAATATAGGCCCAGGCGCCCAGCAGCAGTGTCTCAGCAATCAGCAGCCCATAGCTTAGCACAGTCATGTGTCCAACTTCAAACACACCTCACAGACCCCTGCAGGCTGGCTTCCTTTGCTCTTTAAACCACTTCAAGCAGATGGGTTAACCCTAACCATTCAAAACCTGTTTTAACATCCCCTTTAAAGGGACCATTGCCTAAATAGCGGGGAAATATAATGTCCATCCAGGACCCATTCCTGGCATCCTGTACATATCCCCCCCCCCCCCCCCCCCCCCCTGCCTTGATGCGGAGGTGTCAGAGGTAATACGGGACATTTTACAATGTACCCTTGACAGGGCATCCACATTTTGGTGAAATTTCCCCATCCTGTGTTCTACCCCAAACTTGAACTCTTGCAAAGACAAAAAAACCCTAGTCACCCTTGCATTTGTGTATTTATGTTGTCTCATTCAAGTTAATGCTTCATTGTGAGCTACATCAAGTACCGTCTATCTAAAAAGTTGGGGAAGCAACAATTGCTCCACAACTACTCCCCGGACTTTGGTAACTCGATACAGCAAATCACTATTGACAGCAAATCGGATTTCGGACTCAGGAACTTGGGGTACCCCATTAATCACAGTATCCTGTTTTCAGGCATATTTTAAGGTGGGGTCCCGCATTTAGGCAGTGCCAAATGCACCCCTTGATACCTCCAGGTTAGGATGCGCTAGATCAGGGAAATCTTCCTCTTTGGTCATAAGTGGGAGTGGGGAGGGTTCGTCTACATCCTCCCCAGCCATGGCCTGTACAGTAGGAGGTTCCCCCCCTCAGGGGTCTCCTGAATTTTTAGGTCTCTCATAACCGGTACAACAGTGTCAGCATCAACATTTTTAGCATTTTCAACAAAGTCAACATTATTTTCGTGAGTCTGTGATTTTCCCTCGTCATGCTCTGCAGGAGAGCCAGCAACATCTGTAAGTTCTCAGCTTCCCCTCATTGTGTTTTCATTTTTATGTACTGGAGTAGAGCTCTGTGGAACTGGGGTACTCGTTCCTTGACTTTCCTGAATGCTGGTTCCAGGGTTTGCCGGTCGCTTTGCTCTGACATGGGCCCTCGGGACTTGACAGGTCCAAGTCCACCCTCGACCAAGGTATATCACTCAACACCTCCCACTAGTTGATCCAGTGTCTGGGGTTCCCCATGTTTGACACAGCATTGAAGTTCCCCCAGCAGCGCCCTTAGGTAACGACCATAACGACCCTTCTCTGGCTATAGCCATTTTGTGGACAGTTGCAGCAGGTCTTGCATCTGGGACCAAGGTGACCGGTCGGCAGAATACTTCCAGCAGTACATTCTGTGTGCACGGACTGCAAGAGTCACCCCAACGCAAACCAGGATCTCCCCCTTCAGTTTGGCATACACCTCAGCATCAGCTGCAGGCAGATCAAAGTATCCCTTTCAGGGCTCCCTGGACAGGAATGGGGCAATGAGGCCGGCCCACTGGTCTAGTGGCCACCCTTCTCTCTCTGCTATGTGCTCAAAGGTGTTTAGGAATGCTTCCACATCATCTTTGGGAGTTAGCTTCTGCTAAAAATTGCTGGCTTTTGCTGTTATGGGGCTGCTAGGGCCAACAACCGCTTTAACACTTTCCGGCAGAGCATCTGCACATATTTCTTCTGAGCCTCAAGTTGTGCTGCCTGGGACTGCTGAACCTGAATCAAAAGGGCCTGAACCTCCTCAAGGCTGTGGTTGGCTTCCACTGAGGCCTGCATTTGCACGCGAGTGGTCTCCTGCTGTGTCGTGACTATCTGCTCATCGCGGGCCTGTGCACTGATCTGCTGTTGCTCCACTGTGGCTTGTACCAAATGCTTAACTAGCTCTTCCATTTATTTTCCTGTTGTTTGCAACGCATGTGCACTTCACCCAAGGCATACAGCAGCATGCACTGTCTCTTTAAATTGTCTGCATACATGGCTTTTTCTGACAAAGCCCGCTACCTCCACCAGATGTGATCTTCAGGGCGGTTGAGATCAATTTCCAATTTCCAACAATTAGCACTTCTGTTCAGTACAAATTTCTCAGTGGCTCACCACCTCAGTAAGTTTGTCCAACACCAGGGTTAGAGTCCCAGTCATACTTCAGGAGGTTGCAACACAGGCCCAAGCGCCAGCAGCAGTGTCTCAGCTATAAACACACCTCATGGACCCCTGCAGGCTGGCTTCCTGTGGTTTTTAAACCACTGTTAGCAGGTGGGTTAACCCTTACCATTCAAAAACTTGTTTTAACATCCCTCTTAAAGGGACCATTGCCTAAATTGCGGGGAAGTATACCATCCATCCAGGACAGATCCAATGATACCTTTCACATTGGACTAACATAACCTCTCGAAAGCTTGTCTTTTGAACATTATGGCCAATACGGCTTACCCCTTTACATTATATGTATGTATATTGGAGGAAATTCCCCTAATGAAGACTGCAGTAAGTGGCAAACCTGGGAATTCAAGCTCCAAGTTCTTTTCTCAAGAGTCTTAAGAAATAAGTGGTGCATCTACCCATTACCAAAAGATCAGCTTTTGATGGGCAAGCTAAAAGTGTTCTATCTAATCATATTCCCACTCTATGGGGTTGATTTACTAACCTTATAAACACACCACGAACATGTATACACCTCTGTAGTGTGTTCCCTCCCAGCATGATCTATGGGTGGAATCTAAACACCTTTGTAGTGTGTACACACCCAGCAGGTGTGTTGTGCAAAGCCAAGCATGAATTGCAAGGTGTAAATTAGCTCTATGTTGTGTTGCTTGCGTTGATGAATGCAGGAATGTAAATGCATGAGCTAACCATTTTTGTCTAAACTGTGAAGCAGCATTATATATGCATCATGTGCATGATTTTTCCATATATGGCATTAGTGGAAATATGCTTTTAGAGACTTTTTGGGTAATAATTAAGTTTTGCTGTGTGAAAATCACACGCACCTGGTGCATGTGTGTGTTTAGGTTAGTAAATCACCCCCTATGTGTTTATTCCTAATTTAATTGAAGTGAAAAACCTAAGTGTCTCCAGTTCCTGTGTGGTAAATTGCTTACCGCTGCCCAGTTTTGTGGGTCTACTTTTTTCTCAAATCACAAAGTTTGTGATTGTTAGTATGATCCTGAACACATAGTGTACATAGTCACATATACAGTAGGAACGCTGAGTGAAACGTGATTTTTTTTTCCAAAACACTGCGTTAAAGAAAAATATGCATTACACTTTAATTTAGTAAAGCATGCCATAAAGGAAACATACTGCTATCATGACAAGTAACTGGTTTAGGATTACCACTTTAACCAGGGCCGGTGCAAGGATTTTTGCCTACACAGGCGAAGGAGCATTTTTGCGCCCTCCCCCCCCCCCCCGCAACGCCCTCAGGCAGTTGCTTGACCTGCCTATTTGATAGCCGGGTCTGACTTTAACATCAATGTGGAACTTATACTAAAGCCTAATCCTAGGCAAAACTTTTTAACATTTTTCTTTTGGATTGAGTGGGGCAGGGATAGAGGGTGCATCAGGTTTTTATTGTCTATTGCAGAGATTTGCAGAGATTTCCTCTCACTTACCCTTACCTGTCAGGACAAAAAGTTATGAAAAATCTCACCAACAGATACAAAAAAAAAACAAACAACCAAAAAGAAAGGAGCAAAGTGCAGAAAGGTTAAACATTTTTATAATGTCCTTTTTGCAGTCTGTTTCTTATTGATGCCCACACAGGCACATCTTGTATGGGTGTCACAGGGGCAGGAAGTGAGGGAAAATCACCCTCTGTGGGAATACAGACAGAAACTATAAACATAACAGAAATGTTAACTCTTCTCCACTCTATCCAAAACTAGAAAAATAAGCTAGAGTAAGGATTTACATTGTACAAAAGCAGTAACTTTCTGAAATATTTTTCATCTCATGTTGATCATCACTTTCTACTTATTGTCACACATATAATTACTAAAATCGAATGGCTATAGTGATAATAAAATTAATTTCACTAGTGTTTATCACTGGGTACTATACATATGCATTGATCTATCCAAGTGTTTCATGCTTTACCTTTTTTTTTATTGCTATATTGCTCATTATTTTATCTACATGTTTAGCCTGTTGTGTCAATTATCTCAACAGCACAGCAGTTTCTTAACTGGCAAGAGCTGCTATTGGTGATTCCATAATGGAAAAACTTTGAACAGCGACAGAAGTGAAGAACGCTGACATTGACAATAGTGGGAGAATCATAACTAGTACGACAAGTTATTGCTGGCACGATCTGAGAACTAACAAGTTGAGGAGTAAGTGCAATATTAGCTAGCTTAGCAAGCAAAAACAGGCACAAAGAAGGGGAGGAGGGGGGTAGAATGGAATGAAAACATCCTACAAATTCACATTTGTTTAGAATTCTAAATTGAAAGAAACGCAATCACAATTTTTCTGTGGGCAATTTATGAAAAAGCAATTATTATGAATCTTTCATACAGAAAAAAGTATCCCTCGGGAAAAGTGTTCTTATTTGTCAACTCATGCAGGAGGAATAATGACGCTTTATTAATAGGGTTTTTTTTCTTGGTTGTTCTAATGTAGCATTATTAATTGTGGATTCCTTTTGCCATTGGACTGGCTGATTGACATCAGTAACCCTTTTTAATTTCCCCAGATGGTTGGCAAAGCAATGGTAAAGTGGAGATGAGGAAAAAATATGCATTATTAATGTTTATATTCAGTAGCCAATTTCCTCCACAAGCCAAGTAATAGTTTAATGAGGTCACATTAACATGCCACTCACTAGCTACAGCACGTGGAATGTTGATCAAAAATGAGATTAAATCCTAAGAGATTAAGCACATTTAGTAGAAGACATGCTCAGGTGTTTGCGAGTCATGCTATATGATGGCATTTTACCATTCATAATGCATCTTGTATTACCTCTCAGAGAAAGAAAAATCAAATAAAACAATGTAATTTATGTCAAAAAGTAAGAAACACTCACCAGATGCCTCGTTATGTAGTTAATAGCTTGCTATTTAAGACATTATGGCTATTTAGCAATGTCAAATTTAAAATGTTTTGGGGCTTCAGAGGTTTTTTTTAGAAATGGCTTTTAAATTGTTATAGTGTTTTCTTGCACATGCTTTCCATTTATGACTGAAGATGTAAGGGCATTTTATGTAATTTGTCAGTTATTCTGCTCTATACAAAGCAGCTTTTACTGAAATGTATTTTGATCTATGTATAATAAATTATAATTTCCCCCCATTTTGTCAGTTAAATGCAGGCAACAAGCACAATCTCCTGTGACAAGAAAAAGTCTTAAATTATATTTAGAAATCATCTGGGACATGTGATTTAATCATCTTCAGAATGTATATAAAATATTATTTTTTAGTTATACAAAAAAATACATAAAATTATAAATAACATTTATACATAAAATATTATTATTTAGTTATAATTTAACCTGGGTAGTTGAAACAGTTACATTCATTTTTTTGCTGGCTAGTTTGAAAGTGTGTTTGAGACCCTTTTTGCATTGTTTTGTATATTGCTACTGCCGTTTTACACTATTCTCCTTTTTTGCTAGTTTCAAACTGATCAGAGTTGCTGCCATTGCTGCTCTTCTGGATTTGGTGCAAACACACAATGGAAGTCTGCTGCTTTGCAAAAGTAATGTCTGGGCTTCTGGTGCATTGCTTACCTTAGGAGGGGGTTTACTAGAGGAGGGGGTCACCACAAAGTTAATGCACAGTTAATGCATGGCTATATACTGTATGCTCCATAGTTGGGGACTCAGATAGTTTGGTATCTATATATCTATTTATAAATATAGACATAAAATCTCTTAAAAGTCTACTAAATGTTTGCAGTTGATATATACAGGCTTGTTAATTTAACATTAGGAGCAAGGTTTAGTAACACAATTCTGCCAATTAAGAGTCGCTTTACTAAGGCTTAGTTTGTTTAGCACTGATTCTAACTGGTTGTTAGATGTACTACAGTTTTATCCGTTGCTTGTTACTATGGCTTTTTGAATAACAGAACATTAATTCTTAACTAGGTTAATGGAACCACCAATTTGAGATCTGTTAGAACTGGTCAACACTCCCAGTTTCTATTAGCACCATTCCATTGGAAATCTACTTGGAAAAAATGTTGTGGTACAAGCTGCAGATGATTTATAATACTGAATTCAATTCTTTGTCTTTTTATTTTGCCATTCCCGTGTGTCTGATGCCTGTTATTTTATTTTTGAGCATCTTCTCACTAAAAGTTATAGCTATAAAAGAAGCAGTACTTTATATAGTCTACAAATGCTGTGAGTAATTTTTTCATTGGTATTTGTTTCACTTGGCCTTTTATAATACAAGTGACTAGCTTGCAGTAAAGAACCAAAATAATATGTGCATATACTGAACTTGATGCTATAGTGAAAGGTTAAAAAATGTTTGTATTATATACAGTTTCTATTAAAGTGCAAATGTGTTACAAAAGGAAATAGTACGAAAAAAACATACAGTTCTTAAATAGAAGCTATGTCTGAAATATGATTTTAAAACTCTGATTTGGACTCATATAAAAACTGTGCAGACTTGGAAATATGCAAAGTTCTAATGCATTTATACAAAGAGAGGAATTTATCAAAACTGGAGCAGTTGCCCATATCAGCTAATCAGTTTTTCTCTTAAGTTTGTTCATTAAAGCTTTGAAAAAAAGAGAGAAGCTGATTGGTTACCATGGGCAACTGCTCCCGATTCTGTCTTCTCCAGTTTTGATAAATTCCCATTATAGAGCCAATTGAATTAAGATAGCAATCAGGGTGGAAAGAATAGTAGTCACTTGTTTCCGATCGGCTATATGAGAGGAGATGAAAGGAGATGTATCAATTTTAGTCTTAACCATGAGAGGGGATTTATGAAATTTGGTATGTTTAAGTTGGGAATATAAAACAGAAACCAACCCTCTAATTCAATGAAATCAGAGAGTGCCAATCAACTAGTAAGTTGAAATAGGTTGAGATTTAATATGTGTTTCAAGGCCATAATGGAGCTGCAAGAATCTATAGAAAAAGGAGTGAGGAAGATCATGTTTCTTCTGCAGTTTAACAAATTAATATAATTAAGGATCTGGGATAGAAATCAGTTGATTAAGAATAGAGTTATTCCACAGTGTCAGGTAGTCTCTAAAAATATGAGTCGCTTGGCCCTGCTCCAAATGGATACAACTATTACTGCAAGAAAAAAGCTTTGCCATTTTGAGTAGGTGCACTAAAGAAGCTTTAAAATTTTAAGGAGGGTCTGGGAAAACCTAAGACACTAAGTGCTTTAGTTGCCTGGCTAATTTTCATGGCCAAAGCATTCTACAAATTCCTCTATCATATCAATAGCAGTAGTCTATACCAGCTTTTGCATCATGTAGAAAGAGGATTAAGTTATCCCCATATAACCCTATGTATTCAGTTATCCCTCTGAAAGTAATGCAACAAAAGTTCTCCATTTTAAGAGCTAGGGCTTCAATTGTCAGGGAAAGTAGAAATGGCAAAAGAGGACACCTCTGTCCTCTATTACAGAATAGGGAAAATTATGTAGAAACTAGGCCATTGACCAGAATATTGGTTTGAGGGTGAGCATAAAGTATAGTTATCTATATCTTAAAATTTTAACCATTCTAGTGAGCTGAAGGAGCAGCATCTGGAAGAAATCTGGGAAGCTGAGCTATAAATTGCATATTTATTGTTGTAGATTTTTGATCCTCATGCACTAAGGACAACATGACAGAGCCTAGTGGCTAGAATTCTAGTGATGATTTTTTAGTTATTGTTTAGCAGAGAAAATGTCCTGAAAGAGGCATCAACTGGATCCTTATCCTTATGTATGATGATGGCATCATACATTGACTGTGGTAGAGTACCTCTCTTAAAGAGGAGCTTAACCCATATCTTCAAAATAACAACAAAGGCACCTGTTTAGTAATGACAATTTACAAACAGATACTTATAGATAATTTTATTCTTTGCATACCTTATTTTTCTTTTCCTCTCCATTCTTCTCACAGTTGCCATTTTTACTAAGGGCATATTAATCTATCTCCCTTTACTTCCTGGAACTCTGGCACATGGGGCTAGGACAAGTGACCATGCATATAATCTCAGGGGAGGAAAATGCCTTTCTCTGAGATCTCCTGAGATTACAGATGAGATTTCCCAGCAATGCACTGTTGTTGTAACGTTCCCAAGATACAATGCTTGGGCACATTGCATCACTTTTGTGACAGAGAAGCAGAAAAACAATAACTGTAAGTAACATAAACATTTTGTATTTAACTAATAAATAGAAGTTGATTTCATATCTGCATGCTGATGTGATTTGTAGCCAAAGGGGGTATAGGTCCACTTTAAAGGCCTCATTGTGGACATTTTCTAAAGTGAGAACTATGGTATCTGAGTACTGTCTATATGCCAGTCCTGGCATAGGGATGAGATGGCATGAAGTGTCTCTTCCTCTGTAATACCTTTATCTAACAATAAGCTATGTCCTAAATATTGACAGATTTACAAATAGTAATGAAAAAATCCAATGGCATTCCCTCCAAATCCCACATATCCAAACTCTGTGATCCGCTTTGCAAGTATGATCATCTAAAGAGGATTGCCAGCATTTTAGCTGATAAAGGAGTCCTTGGGTGCTATACCACCATTAGTAAGTTAACGTGCATCATCAAGTTGAGTTTGCCTATTAGCTTAGTAGATGGGTATGGCACCCATACTTCAGAAGGGAACATATAACTTGGATCTGCTGTGATCTTCTTCAAGCAGGATGTAATTACCAAGGGATGCAAGTGGTACCAGTTCACCTACTGGAGTAAATTGGTTATCTGTGACAAACACCTGTTGACCACAGTTTTTCCAACTTATCACAAGTCTTGGATCAGGTGCACAGATTTCCTTCTCAGTACTTATGACTTTATGCATTCCATCAGTATATGAACAATGCACCAAGTACAAAATACAGTATAGCACAAGTCCTATTTCAATAGAGAATTCTGATTGGTTGCTGTAGGTAAAGTGACAAACTTTGTTTCTTTGTATTTTGTTTCATCATGCTGCAGAATTCTTTTTTTTTTTTCATTCTTTATTTTCTAATTTATCGTTTAATAATACACAGCAAAAATATGCCAACAAGAAGAATGCCATATGGTCCACAGGTCAATTTACAACAAGTACAAACAGAGTTTGGTCCATACAGTCTTCAATACAGTAAATCTAATCAGCAACTGTATAACAAAAATCCTAGGGTAGGAAGCCTAGGTATATATAGCATATATAGGGTGATGAGGGTCAATGTGCATAATGCATTATGGTACTGCATATGGGATGGGACGGGAATCGAACATGATTAATTGGATAATGTAAGAAAAGTTGTAAGAAGGAGTTACGGAGAGAACATAGAGAGACAGGAAAAAAAGGAAGAATTAAATAAAATGGATGGGAGCACATATCAACTCCCACTGTGAGTTTTCTCCATTTATAGTTCTTGTTGCTGTTTAGCACGCCACATAAGAGGCCTACTGGTCTACTGGTCTGTTGATTTCAGTAGTTCAATTCCGAGCCAGCCATTCCTCATACTTTTGAGAGGTGGTGAAATGTTTCTGACAGGACCATATAGTGGTATATTTATCCAGTGTATCCTGTTTAGATACATGGTTCACCTGTTGTATCCATTCTATTATAGAAGGAGCATGAGTCAAACTCCAATACCTCAGGATTGTTTCTGCATTCTATCCAAGAATGCCCCAGGACATTCATAATGTTTATCCTGTTCACAATCTGATACACTGTTTTGACGTATTTAACTGTAAAGCCAGGCAGATTGCCCGTATGGGTATTGTTAATGTTTATATATTGCTAATACTGTTTAATTATTTAGTTGAAATGGTGGTGTGATTTTGTGTGTGTGGTTAAAAGTGGGCATGACCACAAGATTTAATTTTTAAAATCTGGTTACCTTCTCACATGGCACTTCTTTTTTCTGTAATAAATTACCAGGACACCAAAAATAGTTAGCGGAAAAAAAATAAAAAGTATAAAAAAATCTGATTGACAACTGCTATCACAATAGCATAGTGTCTTGCTAGGTTGTGAGTGTGCAGGCCTTGTCAGGAATCCACCAAAGCAGTTTTGCATATTGCCACTGGATTTATGACAGGGGTTTCCGAGTGTACCCTGGGCTTCCAAAGAGTCACTAGCTGTATAGTGGAGTGCTTCTATAAAGAAAATGATTTTGTTTGCAAACCAGCCACTTTTCAAGTAGAAAATAGAGAGTTATGCAATATCCAAGGTGGCACTTGTGGTGTCATGTTTTCTTGAAGCTGCAAACACATCCATACTGGATCTTCACACCAGCTATGGTCTTTCTTCATTGCAGTGAGAGCCAGTAATAAAAGTTGGTGATCTCAAATCATGCATGTTTAATGAGACATTTTGATGTATTTTAGAGAGTCAGTCTCCCTAACAGGGACACAAAACGCAATCCCATCATTATTACTCTTTCCAAAAATAAAATAAAAAATATAAAAAAAGGCTTTTCCACATGTTTCTAAGTCTATAGTGTGATGATCACATGTATCATCTAACTTACAGCAAATGACACCATATAAATGCAGGGAGTGGCCTAGGGCGGCACCCAATGAATCAATAATGAGAATTGTTGTCAATGATTATCATTATTGATTAGCTGGTCTGGATGCCCTAGTCTCTCTCCTCCGTGCTGGGAGCCTGTGTTTCATCGGCTCTGTGTCCCCTCCGATCTGAGGCCACACAGACCCCTGCAGCTGGTGCCCAGTGGAAACTTTCTCCTTCAGCAATTGCAGTTATTTAAGCAGGATGTGCACATAAATAGCTTCTTTGAAGTGGAAAGGTGACACTAGAGGTAGAATAGACCCTTAATGTCACCTTAAAGAGAACCTGTCACCTCCAATGTGCTATGACATGAGAGGCCCATGAGCACTTCTATGTGATAACTTTTTTTTTTTACTTAGCTTCATTGTTAATACATTATTTAATAAAGTTAAATAAAATAAAACATACCAAAAACATTCTTTAAAGTCCCCTGCCCCTGGGAATGTGCACATACAAAAGTCAGGTGCACCTATGTACGAAAATGTAAATTGCACGACACACACACATCAGGTATTGCCGCATGCGAGTAATAATGCTCAGTATAAAATTCATAGCTAACTCTTAACTTATGCCCGGGCTTATATATAAATATATAATTTTGGTGTTATTTTAAATAAAAGTTTTGTTGTTTTATTATATTGGTTTAGAGTATTTCCATTCAGATTATTTTAAATCTATGAAACTAATTAAAATGTCTAATGTAATACATAGAGTTGTTCAAAAATTGAAAAAGGTGGGGAAAAAAAGTAATTTTTGGTTTTGGCCTGACAAATTCTGGTGCAGAAGGTGCGGTGTGGTCCCATTAATTTCAAAAGCATCCCAGACATGCCTCCTGCCCGCAGAGTGATCGCCAGCACTGGAATGCATGGTACCACAATGCTGTGTGTTCCAGTGCAGTGTGATTGCAAAAAAATGTGCATGCAGTTTTTTTCTGAAGTAAACTTTATGTTTGTAACACTCCATTTGTGTACTTTATTTTAAAGAAAAGATGGTATTTATTTTTATTATCCAATGAATCAATTAATTGAAAAAAATATTGATTATAACATTAATCATTAGATGCAGCCCTAGTGTGGTCCAGGAAATCTGAAAAAAGTTTATTCGGCACTCACTAGGCTGCTTTACTTGCCTGCCATCTCCAGGCATGTTCAAGCCAAACGTTGTATAGAATGCCCACAGCTATCTTATATAAAGGTGCTCAATGGTGTATGTGTCTTAGTCCAAACTATGACAGGTGGTTCTCTGAGTGATTTGCAGGTTTGTATTCTCTTCACAATTAAATGTTAGTTGAATATTGCTCTCAAGTACTGAGAAATTAGCATCTGGAATGAATGTAGATGTAGATTTGGATTGTTTTATTTAGGACACATAGATACATTTGGGAAATTAATTTGGATCTTGTCTAATCTTGGAGGCCCCCAGGGCCGGGCCTGGTTAGTACTTGGATATGAGACTGCCTGGAAACTCCAGGTATCAATCACAATGCAATATATGTGGGATTATGTATTTGTGTGATGTTTAAATCACGTTTTTAATATATGTAGGATTATGTATAATGTATATTGTATGATGTGTTAAATTATGTTCCTTAGAGATGTTATTTATGTATGTTACATGTGTATTAGGTTTAGATATTAGGTAAGATGGAGTTTTCCATGTAAACATGTATTTGACATTAAAAGGCTTAATAGACTAGATTGGGCAATGTAAAGGTTAATTTTTAAGCTGTTTTAAGAAAAGTAGTGTTTAACCAGATGTATGCCTCTGATGAAGACAATAGATGAAACATCTAGTACAATAGATGAAACATGTTAGGCATTGTCATGTACCTGGTGGAGACAAAGTTGATGAGGTAGCTTCTCTTACGCCTATCACCCAACACCCCTGAAAATAGTGACAGGGAGTGTGAGGACACAGAGTGGCTCAAGTGCCAGTGTTGCAGGCAGTACTGGATCTGTGCAGTTGGGTGCATGGACCAGATGAATACCCAGGTACCAAAACAGGTGACAGGAATGTAGTTGAGACACAAACTAAGGTCAGCTGGGCAGCGGGGTACCAAACCAGCAAATGGAAGCTGGAGATGGAAGCTGGAGTTGGAGGCAGACGTTGAGGTTAGTAACAGTCAGGCAGTGAACTACAAGGCTGAAGACAAAAAGCAAAATCCATTAGACAGGCTGGGGGCACAACAAGTAAGACGAGATCTAGTGGCAGGTCAGGTCCTACATGGGTAGGCAGAATTAGCAGGTCATGCCTCAAGTAATCATGAACAAACTTTTGACCACTCATCAATCTGTCCATGTCACACTCCAGTTTATATGGACCATTTGGCTCAAGTCTGAACTGGTCTTATGGAGCTGAAATTAACTAAACCTTCCTCCTAGGGAATGCTAGAGCTGGCAATTGTAATTATTTTTACTTTGTTTTAAATAAACTGAAAAGTACACCATGCTGGTTTTATTTTTGTTTTAAATTCTGTGACTGTGTGTCCAATTCCTGCTCAATATACTGTGGAAATCATAAAAAAGTCACATTCATTTTTAACACTGACAGCCTTTTGCCGAAGCCTCCTGTGCCAAGTTCTCAGCACTGAAAGACAATTTACTAGCTCCACCCACCTCCTGTATATTATTGCTGGCCTCTCTGACCAATAGTGAGGTGCAGAATTCAGAGTTTGCATAATAGAGCACCCAGAATATTGTAACTCCAATGAACATTTTACAGTACCTAAAGGTATGAGGGCCTACATTATGTTCACATTACCAGTTTAATAACTTTTGGGAGATGATAGATTTATTTTAAAGGGTCCTTTTATAGATTTACATTTTTAATAAATGAGAGAATTCAGGTACACATATGAACAATAGCAATAAAGATAACCCTGCAAGATATCTAATCTAACAGTTTGCAACTGCATTCATTATTAGTAAATGATTACAGTACATGTCTTGCACAAAGACAACATTCTGATAATACAACTACAAGGCAGTGGATAAACCAAGCCAGACATTAATTTAAGATAATAAAAGTGACATCAGCTATTTAACACAACCGTTTGAGACACTGCTTTTTCCATTTGTTTAGTCTCTTTGGGAAGTATTTACAGGAAAGCTGATGCAAATTCTGCCTCTTCATGATGTAGTGCTAAAAGTATTTTTATAAACCATTAGACCAAACCATGGACGCGGATAGATCATTTTGCATTAATAAAATATTCATAAAAACATTTAACACATTAAGAAGGTAAAAGAAGCACAGAATAAAGAGGCAGAGAATTTAAGGGAGGGCAAAGTTTAAATGAACTATGAATGGAAAAAGCTGTTCAAAATATATGGCTTTAACAGGAAGATATATAACAGAACTCAGTGGCAGCCATTAAATGGTTTATATTTCAATAGGTCACATTAAAATGAGCCTATCCCACAGAAATGATTTGGGAGAGGTTCATGGAGACTGCATAATAACCTATACTTTATTTTTGCTAATTGGCTTGTAAATGTATTGCACGCACAATATTTTATAGTACTTTTGTAGCAAAGTCCAAAGGAAGTTGCACGTGTAAGTTGCTAAATGAAATTCCATGTGTACCATATGGAGGCAATACAATACAAAAGAGAAACTGCTATTAATAGAACTTGATAGGCTGAAAAGAAAAAAAAAAAAACTGTGCCCCTAAGGGTCAGTTTAAAAATGTCCACTTTCAAATCTGCACATCATTACTTTATTTTTAAGGGCTTTAAAACTAAAACCAGAAAAGGTATAACTTGAAAACAGTCACAAACATATAGACAAAAGTAACTTTCAAGGCTTGAGTTCGAGTGAAAACTTTGTGACCAGCCTTCGTTCCCAAGGTGGTCATAGAAAAAAAAATATAATCACCAATCAATACTGCCCCCAGCCAAACAATCTCATAGAAATGGTCAGTTTTGTTTTCTTCCTATGCCCTCTCTACCTTCCAGGCTGATCACTGAACAATGAATCAACATCATCATCTTAGTTTAGTCAGCTGCATGCTGACATCCAAAGGACTAATGGTAAACCAGGAAGATTATCCTGACTGGCAGAGGTGCGTATATCACAAAAAGATGACCATAATTACAATATTTAATATCCTTTGGCGGGTAACGCTGTAAACATATGTATTTGAACTGTATAATTAGCTGTTTGCCTGGAGCTCTTCTGTAAGCTCAGTGGAGCTCCATTCATTAGTACAGTATCAACTGTGATTCAATACCATTGTACAGTGTACAATATTATGTGATGTCACGTGACCTTTCACTGATTTATTTAAATATGACAATCTAGAACTGAGCATACACCACTTGAGCCCCTCTAGCAAATAAAAGAATAGCCATATGACCTGTATGATTCTGGTATGTTCAGATGTACAGGAAATACATTAACCTCCTGCCGTCCGCCCATTGAGAAAACACTGAAGGACGGCAGACTCCCATTGGCGGGTTGTTGTCTCTAGACGGCATTTTTTTCCTGCTCGAGCACACGGCAGAAAAAAAAGTACACATTCAGCACAGCCGTTACCGGCTGTTTTTCATACAACCGGTCAGCGACTATAGCCGCTGATCGGTTGTATGGGGTGTTTTGATGTGAAACCGCCGCTGCCCTCCCCGTGCGAGTGCTGCCGCCACCGCTCCTGACCCCTCACCTTCAATCCCGGGATCCGCTAGCCCATCTGTGGCCCAGGACCGGCTCAGGAGGGCGTCAGGAGGAAGATGAGAGGGAGATCAGCATCTTCCTCCTTGCTGATCTCCCTCCGTAGTTTGAATGCAGAAGTGATGTGTATTACATCACTACCGCATTCACCTGTCAGTCATCTGGCTGCTGTAGCCAGATAAAAGGCGGTCCCCAGGTGACATTAGACCCCTAATGTCTCCATAAAGAGGACCTGTAAGTGTGCCTTTGCTATTATATAGGGGGATTGTTATCCCCCTATGCAACTGCAATAGCAATAAGTGTAAAAAAATATATATATAGTAAATAGAATAAAAGTCACATATAAAAAAAAAAAAAGTTAAATTAAAAAAATGTTTAAGTCATCAGTGTACCTGTGCTATTATATAGGGGGATGGTATTCCCCTATATAATAGCAATAGCAATAAGTGTAAAAAAAAATATATATATATATATATATACATATATATATATAAAAAAAGTTAAAATAAAATAAAAGTCAAATATAAAAAAAGTTAAAAAAACCCCAACATTTTTAAGTCCCCCACCCCCACGTTTACGCACATATAAACGTAAATATGCGTCAGCACGCGAAAACAACAATTGCACTACACATGTTACATATTGTCGCGAACGTCGGAATGAGAGCAATAATTTTAGGGCCATCAATCACTGATAACACTAAACTGATGAGCGTTAAAAGCTTTTAAAGCGTCGCCTATGGCCAATTTTGGGTATTGTAGATTTTTGAGGTTTCGCGCATGCGTGCAATTTAAGGCTTGACATGTTTGTCTTTTTACCCGACGTGACCCGTCTCTTATATTTTACAAAAAAATTGGGTAATGATAAAGGTTTTATCATATAATATAGGGGAAACAGTTTTTAAAAAAAAATTCGGTAATTTTTCCTTAATATAGTAAGAAATAAAAACCCCAGTGGTGATTAAATACCACCAAAAGAAAGCTCTATCTGTCCCTAAAAAATTGTATAAAATGTATTTGAGTACAGCGTTGCATGATGGAATAAATGTCAGTCAAAGTATCGCAATGCTGGAAAATGGCCTGGATGGGAAGGGGGTGTAAACACTGCGGACTTCAAGTGGTTAAAGTAGTTATGTAGTTTGGCAAAGTAGTCAACAACAACCAGTTATGTCGCAACTTCTGGTTCAGAAAGGGACTACTGAACCATTTACTTAGCTAAGCAATACATAGCACTGACCCAAACACTGCTGGTACATTGGGGTCTCATTCACTTTCATGGTGGCAGTTGCTGGAGAGTTTTGATGGTGTGGGTTAAATCAGCCTGTTTTTCTATAAAACATTCCTGTCATTTTAGCTTAGGTTTACGTGTATTTTCATGAAGAAGTTTTAAAGCAATGTGTGAAAAGCAATTTCAAGTACCCCTCTTTGACTCCTGAGGTATGGGTCATGTATTAGTTCCAGAATAGTTGGAATAAAACTGTGACAGAAATAATATGACCAGTTACTGTACTTATTCATTTTTTGCACAATATACCTATCTTGTAACAAGAGAATAAAATAAACTGTCCTATAGAAAATTTGCCACCAAAACAGAAGGTGAGAACACCAAACTGAAACACTTCAAAGCCCTCAAAATTCCGCTTTCAAATATAAACTAAGGCTTTAAAAGAATGAGGGAAAGTGTAATTGACTGGGGGTAAGCAAGTTGATCATCCACTAACAAAGATTAGAATATTTTCTTATCTTTGTACAATAAAAAAAAGACGCTAGTCCAAACAAAGAAAAGGGATGAACAATACAATTTTCTTCAGCAATGTGGCCCATTTACATACATTTGCCTGTATGGGGGAGGTGTAAACAGTAACAAATTGTGGCAAAAAAGGTAAGAACAACAAAGGTCATAATATCTACATGTATGTAACGTAAGGTAATGCACATAAAGTCATACACAACTCAGTAAGCACTGTGAAACCAATAAATTATATTAAAAGCAACATCATCTTGAAAGTTGCATCCTATTAAAAATCAGCCCACACAATTATTTGTCAGTATACTATAAAAAAAAAAGAAACATAAGGGAATGTGAGCAATCCAGTTATTATCCCAATCCTAAAAGGACCAAGATATTAAGCTAAGTTTAAATACGAATATGGGAGAACCACTGGCATAGTAACCTATACTGTTAACAAAATGGGGGATTCGATTAAAAGATGTAGCATGAAAATAATGGTGGGAAACATTACCTATGATAAGGGGTTATAACTTATGGTGCAATTCAAACCAGGGCCCTGTATGGCCCTAAGGGACTAAATCTCAGGATTGATTTCTCAAAGTCACATCCTTAGGGATGCTCATGTAGATGGTCTCTGGCCACAAACCATATTCAAGATACACTGTAGCTGTGTTTAAAGTCAACATGTTTACTTATTATGCATTCTAGACATGGTCGTTTATTCAGCAGTGGAATTGTTTTTGAGTTTTCCGTACTTAGAATGCCCCACAATCACAATGCATAAGGTATACTATGCTGGTTGCCTGACAGTCAACAAAATGCCTAGATTTATAATAGTCACCATTTGAAAGAATTATACTATCACTCTCCCTTTTCCAGGGGCAACATGTCCCATATTTAAAAGTGCCTTTCTCTTTACATTGCTTTACATCTCTTATTGCCATGGTAATGGATCTGTACTACTTTATCTCTGATTGAAGTGAAACATCCGAAAACCATCTTGAGATAGTCCTGACTGCATTTGTTTAATGATGTTATCACTTGTAAGTAAATACCATCAGTTGTGTGAGATGGAGCATATATGTTCATAATGGTGTGAGTAGCAAGTAATTACTTTAATGGTTATCAGTCAACAGTTATCTTTAACTTCAGATGGTCACACATTGAAAGGTATGGCTTCCCATGTCTTTTTTGTAGCCTTCTGACTTGTCGTCTTTAATAGTTTTTTTACTGTAACCTCTTTTTACGAGTCTGCTCATAAGGAACCCAGATCTCTCTTCCAAAATCATCATGATTATAGCAGTTCCTGCTGAGTCTAAGGTCTTGAGTATAGGGTATGCTCTAAATAAGAGGTGTAGAGTCGGCACTTCCAGCATGGATTGTGTTTCCTGCAGTGGGTTTCCTGTACAAGGAAGTGGACAACATCTCATAAGTCTGTACCATAACTTCAACATTTAGAAACTATGTTTTTAGGAGTCAAACTCAAAGTAAATTTCCAAATTAAAGAATGTTTGCTCAAAGCATGCAGAACCCATAGAGCTCCTGAGAAACCTCACATTAAGGTCTTCTAGAAAATCTTTGTTGATAAAGGCATCTAAATATGCCTGTTTGAGAATTTCTATGAATATTTTTTAAATTATTGAACCTCTTTCTGACCAGCTATTGCATATACAGTATGCAGTGGAAAAAATGAGGGCTTTAATGCCCCACCACTGCATAAATGCATTCATTCTTGTGTCCTGAAAGCATGCTCACTGTCACCCACAGCTCCCAGTCACTATTTTCAGGAGCTTTGCATATATTTTTTACTGTCTAAATACAGCAGTTTACTTCTGCGCAATATGGAAAACAGAATCAATCTCAGGGCTCAGTAGTAAGCACTTAATTCAGTGTCTTTTAAATCATAGGGCAAAGGCCTACTCACAATTACTTTGGTTGCAAGGTACATGCCCAAATATGTCCCAGACCAAGAATAAGGCAATGCAAGCGAGCCTCTCACAATCATAGGGTAAGTGCCCACTCACAGTGCTTTTAGTGGCAGAAGTTTATGCCCATATTAAATCAATCAGATACATGGTATACATGGTTCTTTGGTCACAACTGACCAGTTTCTCTGGTCCCACCAGGCTGCCTCAGCATGTAGGCAGCCAGGTGGGACTGGAAGGCAGGGCTGTAGCTACCATGGGGCGAGTGAGGCATTTGCCTCAGGCACAGCTGAGTGGGGGCGCAGCCAGGGCCAGCCTGGCTGTGCCCCCCCCCGCCCCTGTTGCCATGGTGAGCACAGGGCGCCATTGGCAACAGGGGAGCCAGGCGGCCAACACAGCCATGGCTTGGCAAGGAGAAGAGGAGCGGCACAGGCTCAAGCTCCTCGGATCGCTGCTGCTCTCCTCTACCTGGGCAGAGGACTCTGTGTCCTCAATCTCTTTTTCTATTTCAAAAAGGAGATGTCAGGAGTCTGTCTAGACCCCTGATATTTCCCTGAAGCCCCCCAACAGTAACCCCCCTTAACCCCCCTGAATAACGCTCGTTTCCAAGGGCTACCTGGCTGTATCCCAATGGATACGCGCGGCAAATACGCCCCAAAGAATTCCTGTACTTCTTTGGGCGTAGGGCGGTTTGCAGCGCATTCCTACGCACTGTAAAACGCCCAGGTGGGAACCATGCCCATAGGCAATCATTGGTTTTCGCATGTTGAGCATTTTACAGAGCGTAGGAACGCGCTGTAAAACGCCCAGGTTCGCCAAACGTAACACATTTTTATGCTACTTTTGATTTGGCCACCAGCGCACTCTGCGCATGCTTGCCGTCATCCTGGAGGCGGGGCACATGACGTCACATACCGCACACGTCTGTTGGGGGGGACACAATTTTCTGTTCTTGCCTCGGGCGCAAAGGGAGCTAGCTACGGCTCTGCTGGATGGTGTGATCATAAGACTGCATATGCAGCCATGTTGGACTTCTCTAATTGATTTAGATTTGCCATATTGCCAGTCCTGGCCGGCTTCCTGTGCATTAAGCCCCCCTCCATTTAAGCCGTTCTATTTCTGCTTTCAGAAAAGTTAGAGAGGGAGGTCAACTATAAAACTATTGATTTTCTATGCATTCATTAAACCTTGAGAACATGAAAGACAGGTGCCCTTGCTGAACAAAAATTTGTTCATTTTACCATTCTTCACAGAAATGTATTCCACTGCTTTGACTTATGATATAGGGTTGGTCAGTGATGTTATGTTTTTTCTTTTTCTTAGGAATTTTGGGGAAAAAAAAGGTTTACCTTTATGAGAGCTTCCACTCTTAATGGAGGACATGATGCACTAGAAGGGATGATTTCCCGGTGATACTGATGAATGACGATTTGATATGCATGAAAGCTATTATTTCTAACAGACAGTACTTACCAGCTCACCATGCCTACTAACATATATATTATACGGAACATAGCTTTCACAATCAAATCAGCTGATTGCATTCTTGGTCATCATCTTTGTCTGCGGAAGATGCATCATTTCACAAGTATGTCTTTTCTTTTACTTCATTTTTTATATCAAACAACATATGAATGATACATTTATGAATTATATGTCATAGATACAACCCCTTTTGTACTGTTATACAGATACAAATCACACATAGCATTTTAAACCACTTCCAAAAGCCATACTGCGTGCTTTATGTAAAGTGCTATTGACAGATTTATGAATGGAAGAATGGAAGGTATGGGAGTGGATAGAAGAACTGAAGAACAAGGAAAAGAAAAAAAAGCAGATAGTAAAAATATAGGGGTATTCATGCTCATGGCTAATTTGTTAGTTTGATTGCTGATTGTTCAGTTACCAGGAGGGTTAGTAGGTCATCCACTTGACAATGTCTGCCTGATGATCTGGGTCTAATTCGTAACCCGGCCAACTGAAGAATTAGCAAACATAATGTAATCATGTTTCAAAATTATGAAGCAGTCAAAGCTATCGGATGCATCTATCTATCTATCTATCTATCTATCTATCTATCTATCTATCTATCTATCTATCATTGAAAAATAATGTTGAACCAACAGAAATATACAAATATTTTTATTTCTATATGAATGAGGTTCAAAATTTGTTCTTACCTTCATCTAAGTTGTTAAAAAAATAAAGTGTAAAAAAATATAGATATGAAAGGAATATTAATACTTATTAAATAAACATTACACTTATAATTTTTTATATTAATGATCATATATTAATTTAACAATGCTTTTACACTTGATGTTATATAAACCCTTATAAGCTTTTGTGGGGATGTCTTAGCTTGAAATGGCTTGTGTTCAATAGGATTAAATGCAGGGCTCTCAGTTATAAAATATCTTAACAAGTCACTCTTTTATGGTTTCAGTCATTGCCCAGACTTATTTAGATTTTTAGAACATACACTGACATTCTCCTGTAAGATTTCTTGAAACTACAATTGTGACTGTGACTTCAAGCTATACAGTCCCTTATGTAGCAAAGTTGCCTCACTCCATTATACCTATCCACCATACTTCAGAGTTGGGATGAAGTGATTGATAGTGTTTTTTTTTTTTCTTTAAAACATAATACTGTGCAAACGTTATTCATTTTTCCTCATCTATCTAGAGAACCTTATTCCAGTAGTGCCATGAGACATCCAGATGATCAACTATGAAAAAAGCAGCAAAGCTTTCTTTTTAGAAATCACGTTAACATTGTTACATCCATGATTAGTGGCTTTAATGAAGGGGCGTGCCCCAGAAACACAATAGCCACAAACACAGACGATCAGCCGTGAGGAAGCATGCCAAACAGCGGATCTACACCTTCTTTGTAGACTGCCTAATACGGGTTACACTTCCCACACTCTGAAGGGGATTTACAAGCGCCTATTACTGCACTTTTGTGAGTATGTTTTTACTGTTTTTTATTCTACAATAAAATGATATTGCACATGTAGGGGTGCTCTGTGCTTTTGTTTTTAGAGTTACTTTAAACTTATGGTAAACTCAGGAACACAGATCAAGCACAAGTGATCCCTCCACATTCTGTCATCCTAGGGTTCTTTATGACTCTTACAGAATTTTATACTGTTACCTTGATCTTTGCTAGATGTCAGTTCCTTAAGAAAGTAGCCATTCTGCTGAATCATTACAAGTAGGATTGTGCGGTGAAGAGGGCCAAAGTCTTTTGAACGTTTTTGTAACTTCTTCACTTAGTTAAAAGAACAAATCTTCTGATACATGGCTGCCATGTGTGGTAGTAAGCACTAATCTGTTAAATCTTTAAAAAACCATCTTTATTCCTTAATAAATAGCTTTTTTATATATTTAATTTTGCTGGTTAAACTAATTTCTTCACAAGCTCCTTTCTATACTTCAACAGCTGTAGGTGTGAATGGGGACTCTGTGGAGATTGCTGCAATGGAGATAGCAAGCTGAATGCAGGGCTAAGTTCCTACAGCATCTCTTAGAGTTGGTAGTTCTCATCAATACAGCAATGTGGATACAAACTAGACATGTGCGATTTGTTTCATAATGATCCTGAAATTGGATCAATTTACGTTATTTGGGCTAATTATTTGGGCTAATAAATTTCATTGACATTTCTTTTTTGAACGTGGTTGGAAAAAAATTGCACCAGTCGAATCTTAAATATCATCCGAATCCCAAACCTAATTGAATTTCGGACTTGTCTACTACCTATTTAAGCCAGTATTCTGAAATAATTAATTGTACGTGATAACGAACAACCAACCATCTGAAATTACGAATCGATTCGGCATAATGAATAACTAATTTTCCAGAAATAACAAATCTATCTGAAAACGAAGCATTCTACCGTAACGAATATGACAAAACAACATTATTTGCTTGACGAATATAAATGAAACAAAAAATGTTTTGCGCACATGCCTAATACAGTGACAGCTAGCTCCGCCCAACTGTTTTCTATTGGCCGGCACCTTCTAGAGTCTTCTAGCAGGTCCCGGCCAGCTTCCCCCAGTTGTTATTGTTTAATGACAGATTAGCGTCCCCAGGTCAACTCTGCCCACCTTGAACAATAATTCTGTTTTGGCCAGAGTATACATTTTCTGTAGTTGTTTGCATTGTTATTTCTTTTATAGTCTATGGTGTGTGTGCTGCCACAATAGTTGTATAAATATGACAATTCACAGTCATAGTCAATATTCACACAAATGTGGAATGAGAATTTCTATAGTTTATTTTCCTTAAAGGGTTTCTAAACCCTCCGTTTTTTGCATATATCTACTGCTAACAAGCTGTCTTCGCTGCGCCCTCCTGTCTGAAAATCCGAAACTGCTCGCGCGGCCACAAAGCATCTTGGGGCGGGCACATGCGCAGTTCGGATTTTCTGAGACAAGGAGAGACGCAAGGTAAGTCTATGGATGCGTGCACCCGCATGCAGATACAGTAGGACAGGAAATGCCAGCAAGGACAGAGGATTCAGCGCTGGATAGGAGACCTGCAGCAGCGCTGGAGAGAAGGCTGAAAAGGACAGGAAAGAAGGGGAAGATCAAATTAAGAGACATCATTTAAGGTAAGTGTTTTACTTAACATGGGGGGAGGGGGAAAAATTGACTTTAATGTCACTTTAAGCCATTTTCTCTTTGAAATTGTATGGTTAATTCATGTGCTGCCATCTTGTGGTCATTTTAGTTATTGTACTTGGTTATTGCACATGTTTTCTGTGTTCCCTCGCATCTATGATGTATTTCCCCTTGTGTGTAATATAACCATGCCCTTCTTCTCCAGTAGTCGTTTTAGTGTCATGGCTACTTGTAACAGGACCACATGTTAAGCGGCATTGCATGTTTGGAAACATTATCATCTTTGACCGCCTTAAATACAGTCCATTCATCTGCTGTATCCTGTTGTCTGCTATAACCTCATGCAAAGGTTTTTGGTGAGTTCAGCTATCTGATAAGGATTGTCTGCATTGATTATATCTGCTTATGCAGGCCAGGCATAGAGGTCTCGGCAAGGGATAAATCGCTAATACAACAATCAGAGTCAGAATAGTAAAACAAATGATTATCCGCACTAGAGTGCTCTACCACAAACTCCTCAATAACACCCTATTGACAGCTGCAGAGATAGAGAGAAGCTATATAAACTTCTCCCACAATATATTAAACAAAAGACACTGCACTATCTCTAATATTATAAAACACTAAGTGCATATACTTAATGACAATTATACAAATTATTCACTCCAACTTATATATAGTCCATATAAAAATATTCCCAAAATTGATATGATCAAAAATGAATGTGATGAAATCCTTGTGTTCACTTTCTTTACATCAGTGAGTCAAATAATCATTGCATATAAAGTTCCACAATCACTCGTGACTTCTGTGCTTCAATTCCTCGTCAATTAATCACCAGTGATCCACCACCAGGTGCACAAACACCAGCACACTCACCAGATAATTCTGACCACCCAGTGGTCTTCAAACGCTCTGCAAAATTCCCTGGTGTCCGATGTCTCCGTCTCCACTGAATCACCAACAGCTGAAAATTATGAGTCTGCCCGATGTCTCTCCCAAATCTCTCTTATCCGCTCAAAATAGAAAACCAAGATGGCACATAGTGTAAAACTGCTAGATGATTCATCAAAATCAGAACATTTACATTTAAAAGAGTTTTTCAGCACTGTAAAAACATAAAATCGGCTTGAATGAGCTCAGCTCTGTCTCCTCCACTCCATACACTAGCGTCAGCATGTAGCTCCTACCCTACACGCTGCACGAGGAGCTACACGCTGATGCTAGTGTATGGAGTGGAGGAGACAGAGCTAAGCTCATACAAGCCTATGAGCTCAGGATTTCATCACATTTATTTTTGATCATATCAATATTGAATATTTTTATATGGACTATATATAAGTTGGAGTGAACATTTTGTATAATTGTCAGTAAGTATATGCACTTAGAGTTTTATAATATTAGAGATAGCGCAGAGTCAGAATAGTGTGTACATTTTTTAGGTTGTATTATACAGTACATTTGGCACCGGCATCTTTTGGTAAATCAGCACTGCTTACCTTCTGGAACTTTTATCAACTTGCTGAAATTGTGATGTTTGCTTACTCTGAGTACAGATTCAAATGCATTCCGCCGGGAGAACTTACAAAATTCACTCTGCATATAAGTAGTGGGGATCATATTACGTCGTGAGCGCACTGCCCATTGCAACTTTTTTATGGTCAACAGGGAAGTTGGAATTGTCACAAGAGAGCCTGATGGCTATAGACACAAACCCAATACACATATTAAAGGTTACCCACATTTATTGGACATTTTTAGAACTCTTAAAGGGAAAATAAAATGTAACTTCCTTAAATAAAATAAAAATACCTATGTAAAAATTTCGGGTTTAACTATTTCAGACATTTAGTTGTGCTTTTGATCGAATAAGAAATACAATAATTATTGTTTAATTATTAATTATAATTAAATTATAATTTAAGGCTGAACTCCAGCCTTACCTTTAGTCTTGCACAGCTGAACAGACTCCTCTCCTGTACTGGAATTGCTAAAACGTATTAAAAGCTTTAGCATGTAAGAAAGAGCCGGTCTTCTTTCCTAACTGAAGGACAGCCAGCATCATCTGTTCCTTTCCTCCCCAGCTGGACTATCCTTGGCCTGACCCTTTCATTCAGCAGATTTCAATTCTGTGGGAATTACTTAGGGTGGTCTGCATGCAAATGCATAATGATTAGGGATGCCCCCTTCTCCAGACTGACATCCACCCATCAAGGCATTTTGATATTTGCAATGCTCCTCCTAAGAGCCAGCCTACTGCTTGCAGCAGGGCTGAGGACTCTTGAGAGAGTGGTACTGAGGCAGAGTGCTTTTATGTGTTCAGGAAGCCATGCACAGCATCCTGTCAGCTGTGATTTGCCTGAGCTGTTTATGTAAGTGCTGATTATTTTAGATCCAGTGATGGGTCATTGGATCTAAAATAAGGTATGTAATAAAACAAATGTTTTACTATTGCCAATACCTATTTGGCTTATATGCTATGACTGAGGAGTCCTACATGATAAACTTGTACTAAGAACCAAAGTTGTGTACCTCAATTACTGTGATATGTTTCATGCACCATATGTTGATTGTGCTTGACCTGACTACCACAGGTATCTGTTCCTACTGCAACATGTTTGTGACTGTTTTCTTTGTTAAACTCAATAAATATTCATTTGAGAAAAAAAAAAAAAAAAAAACAGGTTTTATTTTAAAATGTAATTTGCATGTTGATGGGATGGAGGAATAAACCTGGGAGGGCAATATATATGCTTCAGCTTGAACCTGTCTAGGTTGGCCATTCAACAGATTTGTAAAATCTTCTTGAGATTTGTAAGGCTTTCTTATTGTGTATGGGGATTATAAAATTTGAGATTTTCCTCAATGCTTTTGCAGCATGGGCTTTTTTTGTATCTTAATAAGCTTTGCTGTAATCATGATTGCTGGTTTAGCTGTATATATGTTTGTGTGGGAAGGATTTTTTCTAGTAAAATACATTTTGCTGTACCCATAGCTAGATCTCACGACTTCAGACTTGTGCATATATTAAAAATATATTTTAAGACTTCCTTGCGGCCGCGCCTGATGTAGCGGATACTGATGGATACTGTCACTGCCATGCTCCTCAGGAAAAAAGAGAAGTCCCAAGTTATGACCCTGAAGTTTGTTTTTTCTTATTTTTTCTTACTGTTTTTGGATTTCTGTCTGGGTCCAGTTGACCCCGGACTGTTTTTCTGGTTCACCCATACACAGTCGATATACAATCTTACACGGTTTTTACACCTCATTATCGCTATATATAGACATATCATCCCTTCACCACCATCATCATCACCATCAACAGCTTTTGATACATCATTATCACAAGCCAATGATGCTGCTTGATGGAGTATTAAGAATGATGCCAATGTTGATCCGAAGGTTGAAAATAATTGTTTATATATAACTCCTTTTGTACTGTATTTATGTTGCTGCACCTATATGTCCCCTTTTTAAATGGCTATGAGAGTGGTCTCCTGGAACATAAACGGCCTGCGGTCACCTGCCAAATGCAAAAAAAGTTGAAGCCTGATATTGTATTATTGCAGGAAACACATCTCTCACAAACTGACATAGATAGGATGCGGAAATTCTGGGTGGGGGAAATCATCAGCTCCCCATCTGTGGGAAGGAGAGCGGGAGTAGCCATCCTGTTCCACAAAAATCTACCCTACAAAATTGTCCATGTGGAGAATGACCCCGAAGGCCGAAAACTGCATGTCCGCATCACTGTCCACAATAAAACCTACTCACTATATAATTTTTACTTCCCAAATTCACCGACGGCTCAGTATTTCCAGGAGACCATCTCATGGATCATGCGTGATGATAATCCCAACAAGATCATGGGAGGGGATTTTAATTCTGTTATGGTTATGGGTGAGGATAGATCGGGGGTTTCGGGATCCCCCAGGGTCCGTGACCTGACGAAACCCAAACAGACACTATTGGCAGAGATGCTTCTTATAATAGAGAACATGCTAATACGCCTAACCTATACTGGGAAGCAGGTAAAGCTTACCTATGGGGGAAAATTATGTCCTATGTAGCAGCAAAAAAAAACCAGGCCAAATCTCAATCTAATCGCGCCAGTCGAGATTTACGCTTATCTCAACAGGCCTACTCAGCTGACCCCACACCGATACGTAGGGAAGCATGGCAAAAGGCGAAAGCGGACTTTACGTGGTGGACTAATCAACAACATCTCTACTTACAATCACAATTCCAACTGCGCATGCACAAATTTGGGAATAAAGTGTGGAGGTTGTTGGCAAATCTGACCAGACCGCATACCCCGAAGGCCCATATATCCTCTCAAGCTTCCACCGAAGGAGTTCTCACAGCAGACCCCAAACACATAAACATAATCCTGGAAAAAATTTATAAGGCGTTATATTCGGCGTCCCCTATAGACATGGAGGTGGGACACAGTTTTCTAGACTCCATTTCTCTCCCTAGATTAAAGGAGGCAGACCTAGAGATACTAAACGCGGACATATCAGTGGAAGAGATAGCTCGGGTGGTCAAGACCTCTTTGAATGGCAAATCGCCAGGACCAGATGGTCTAAGAAACTAATTTTACAAAATGCTACAGGAGGATCTGACTCCTGTGCTGCATAATGTTTTTAGTACTATGTGGTCAGGAGGTGACTATCTACCAACGGGCACTGAAGCCTATATCAAAGTATTGCCTAAGAAGGGGAAAGATCTTACTCAACCCAATTCATACAGACCCATATATTTGATAAATTGTGATGCCAAATTCATGTCTAAAATTGTAGCCGATAGATTAGCAAAAATATTACCACAATTGATTTCCCTGCCCAGGTGAGTTTTGTCAAGTAATCAGTAATCAATATCTGTAAACTGCTAACTGTACTGGATCATGCCGGGAACCACCCGTCTTCCCCCCATGGCTCTTATCTCAATAGACGCGGAAAAAGCTTTTGACAGCATCCAGATCCCTTGCGTATTTAGAGTCATGGAGGGGATGGGACTCCTTGGCAGGCTTCAGTCTTTTGTCAGGGCTCGGTATACCTCTCCATGTGCTCGGGTGAGTACCCCTGGCTTCATATCCGCAAGATTCCCACTGCTCCGAGGCACCAGACAGGGATGCCCGCTCTCACCTCTGTTGTTCAATATCGCCTTGGAACCTCTATCCCTGTTCTTCCAGAATATATCGGATATATCTGGGATAACGCTACACAACACCCAACTTAGAATAATGCTCTTTGCCGATGATATAGTCATGTTTTCATCTAACCCAGAAGGCGATCTCCCCAAAATACAGGATGCCTTCACACACTTTAGCTCGTTCTCTGGCCTACACATCAATATTTCCAAGACTGTAATTCTCCCCCTCACCTCTAGGGCAGCTGAATACCTGAGCACTATTTAAACGTTTACTGTTCCAAAAAACTCCATCACCTATTTAGGACTCAAGATTGGCAAAACCTCCTCCTCCCTGTACAACCTTAATTTCCCCCCTCTATTCGAAAAATATGCCCTATTTGGCAGAATACATCTAATTAAAATGATCCCATTTGCCAGACTGTTATATCCCATGCAGACTCTACCTATACTTCTAAAACATAAGGACATACAAACACTTAATAAACACTTCACCGCATTCATCTGGCAGGGCAGAAAGGCAAGGATATCCATGAAAAAACTTTTCCTGCCCAGGGAAAGTGGGGGCATGGCCTTCCCAAACATTAGACTCTACAATTTGAGCTGTCTACTGTGTCACGCCCCAGATTGGATACCCTCCTCCTCACAGTACTCAAATTTCTCCTTGGAATCTGCAATGGTACGCCCATGGGCACTTCCTGCCCTTCTCCACTGCCCCTTCTCTATCACCCCCACATGGGTACGTTCTCATATCCTGATACGGGATACCATGGTGGCATGGAGAGAAGTTCACAAACACCTAAAGTTAAACCCTCGTCTTACTCGTCACTTGCCCATAAAAGGTAACCCCTCCTTCCCTCAGGGGGAGGATCACTTTGTTTTCTCACGCTGGGAACAGAGAGGGATCACCCTATTCTCGCACTTCCTTACAGACGATAAGCAACGGCTATTGACATTTACAGAACTCAGCGACAAGTACAGGACCCCCACCACCGATTTCCTACACTATATGCAGGTCATTGCCCACATCAGGAAGCTGAGCCCCTTGAGCATTAATTGCTTACATTCATCTCTCCCAGATAGGATCATCCCAACCGCCATGGTCACAATAACAGACATTTACTCACACCTGAGACATGCCTCCATTCCCTCCTTAGACTCGTCCAACTTGGCCAAATGGACTGAAAACATCCCCGCAGATAATATAGTTGAAAAGATTCTTACAGGCTATCGTTCAATATGCAGGGCAATGAACAGTGGAGAGAAACCCAGTTCAAAATCAGCCATAGGGCATATTGTGCCTTCCAGAGACCACCCCAAAAGGAGTCAGAACACTACCCTTCTGAACTACTGCCCCAAATGTAAACTACCGACAGCGCCTCTATTCCACTGTCTCTGGTCATGCCCTGACATCCAAAGGTATTGGACACAAGTGTTGGAACTGGTGTCCTTGGTAGTGGGACAGAAAATACCATTGCATGCCTTACTACTATTATTTAACTATTGGGAGGTCCAGACAACATCATCTGTTACATTGGGAACATACGCTAAGCTATTGATTGGTACCGCCTTTTTGGCAGCCAAAAGAAGCATCATGAGAGAGTGGGGGTGATTTACTAACCTAAACACACGCACTCACCAGGTGCGTGTGATTTTTACACAGCAAAGCATATTTATCAACCAAAAAGTCTCTATAAGCATATTTCCACTAATGCCATACATGGAAAAATCATGCACATGCATATATAATGCTGCTTCACAGTTTAGACAAAAATGGTTAGCTCATGCATTTACATTCCTGCATTCATCAACACAAGCAACACAATGTAGAGCTAATTTACACAACATCACCTTGCAATTCAGGGCAGGGCTTTGCACAACACACCTGCTGGGTGTGTACACACTACAAAGGTGTTTCGATTCCACCCATAGATCATGCTGGGAGGGAACACACTACAGAGGTGTATACATGTTTGTGGTGTGTTTATAAGGTTAGTAAATCAACCCCAGTGGCTCTCTCCGCATGCCCCCACTATACATGGGTTAAGGGAGGACTTAGGAGAAACTATTTCACCTGGATAAACTGGAGGCGGAATTACATCTGGAAGAGAACAATAAAATTAAGACCTTTTTCAAGAGGTGGCTCCCATTCGTTGAATATGCATTCCCACTCTCGACCCAAAATAGTATCTTGCCCCCTTTCAATTCACCACATACTGCTTAATGCAAAATGTAGGAAACTCATGTTAAATGGCCGGATTATGGGTGGGTCTTACACCTCTCCCACCCCCCATCTTGATGTGTAAGATTCTTGGAGACATGGGCCAGGGCTAAGGTTTCACAAGGGGGGGAGCGTAAACAATGGTTCTTTAAACAGCCATTTCATAGGATGATGCTAGTGAACATAGATGACTCCTGGGGTGTTCTACCCCATCACTGAATACCTTAGATATTGGCATTATTTATATGTGTATGGAACATACCTTTTGTTTGGGTTTTTCGTTTTGATGTTTTGTTTGGATGTTACTGTTTTCGAGGGTGGTTATACAGGTAACCAATAACACAGATGCTCCACCACTCTCGCTGATGCAGAGAAGACTCTACCTGAACCCTCTGGACCTAATCGAGATACTGTGTTACGCAAATCTCTGCATTGAGACGCAGGCAAACTCTGTATCGTTATGAATGCATATATGTTTACTTTTGCTGTGCTATTAATGTAATGCATGAACATCCAATAAAAAATTTTGGAAAAAAAAAATAATATATATATATTTTACTGGCTTTTTGAAAACAAGCAAACCTGTATTTGTGGAAAGGCTACATGCATAGGTCTCAGCCTAGAAAATCAAAGCATAAGGCAATCTGTAATTTATCTTGGAAAGAAAGCCTATGTAGGTGATGGCTATATTATTTTTCGTTCAGTAGCAGTGCACTTTAAAGGATAATGCTCTTTATCTTTCAAGCCGGTTATTCCCGCCATGATCTTCACTGCATCGCCTTCCAGCTCTGCACAGGCTTTTCTTTGAAAATCGAACCAGTTGGCCAGTGTATGTGGGCCATGGCTTACATTCATTCTGACTGCATGTTGGTCAGCTCTTGTTGACATGCCTCACTTTGCAATAAATGAAAACTGCAACACACATGTGGCCTATTGGCCAGCTGTATAGATTTTAGTTAAAAGGCTGTGTTCTGGGAGTTTGCACCATAAAGATCACTGGAGATCCAAGGTTTAGTTAAGTATATTTTATTAGGGTATTCACAATCACTAATTGAACACCCTAATCATCAACTGACCGACTTAGGAATACAGTTGGGCTGCGCTAGCTGTCACTGCTAGCTCCGCCCAATTGTTTTTGTTTTTAATCTTTATTGATTGTTTCAAATGTATTATGTATTTAAATTTTTAATTAAAAAAATTCAACTTTCTTTTTTTCATTTTTTTTTACTATTTGCTATTCTGCTCGGAGCCATGGAGGTACCAAGCAGAATAGCCAAGTCGAATGCCGGCTATTCACTCACTGCCGTTTGGCCCCAATGTGAATAGGGGTGAACAGCAGTGTGTGAGCTGCAGGAGCTTCGGCTCAGCCGATCCAGATGTTGGAACAGCTGAGTCAAAGTCCTTCTGCACACTGAAGAAAGCCATTGTATGGCGGATTTCAGCCAATGTTAATACTGAAATCAGCTGTACTGTGCCATAGTGAATACCCGAACGTTGCTCGGCTCACTTCACTATGGCTCGGTTCTTCACTCAGCTGCCTTTGGCAGCTTTGTGAATAACCCCGTAAGTCTCCTGCAACTTTTTCTTTGGAAATGATGCAATACTAAAAGACAGCATCATACCCTTGCAACATTAACCACAAGATTCTGTAGATTTCATGCTTATTCAGGTTCAGTGGGAAACATCCAACACTTCAAGGCAGAGTGAAAAAAATGACAAATATTTACTTGATACATTTTCCCTAGTTAATATTTTAACAAATTGACATTATATATACCTGCTTCAAACGCGCACAAAGAATGATGGAGTAAATAAAGAAGCATTTAAATAAAAAAGCAGGGTTTTAAAAGAGACACTGAATAAGAGGGGGTGATTTACTAACCTAAACACACGCACTCACCAGGTGCGTGTGATTTTTACACAGCAAAGCATATTTATCAACCAAAAAGTCTCTATAAGCATATTTCCACTAATGCCATACATGGAAAAATCATGCACATGCATATATAATGCTGCTTCACAGTTTAGACAAAAATGGTTAGCTCATGCATTTACATTCCTGCATTCATCAACACAAGCAACACAATGTAGAGCTAATTTACACAACATCACCTTGCAATTCAGGGCAGGGCTTTGCACAACACACCTGCTGGGTGTGTACACACTACAAAGGTGTTTCGATTCCACCCATAGATCATGCTGGGAGGGAACACACTACAGAGGTGTATACATGTTTGTGGTGTGTTTATAAGGTTAGTAAATCAACCCCAGTGGCTCTCTCCGCATGCCCCCACTATACATGGGTTAAGGGAGGACTTAGGAGAAACTATTTCACCTGGATAAACTGGAGGCGGAATTACATCTGGAAGAGAACAATAAAATTAAGACCTTTTTCAAGAGGTGGCTCCCATTCGTTGAATATGCATTCCCACTCTCGACCCAAAATAGTATCTTGCCCCCTTTCAATTCACCACATACTGCTTAATGCAAAATGTAGGAAACTCATGTTAAATGGCCGGATTATGGGTGGGTCTTACACCTCTCCCACCCCCCATCTTGATGTGTAAGATTCTTGGAGACATGGGCCAGGGCTAAGGTTTCACAAGGGGGGGAGCGTAAACAATGGTTCTTTAAACAGCCATTTCATAGGATGATGCTAGTGAACATAGATGACTCCTGGGGTGTTCTACCCCATCACTGAATACCTTAGATATTGGCATTATTTATATGTGTATGGAACATACCTTTTGTTTGGGTTTTTCGTTTTGATGTTTTGTTTGGATGTTACTGTTTTCGAGGGTGGTTATACAGGTAACCAATAACACAGATGCTCCACCACTCTCGCTGATGCAGAGAAGACTCTACCTGAACCCTCTGGACCTAATCGAGATACTGTGTTACGCAAATCTCTGCATTGAGACGCAGGCAAACTCTGTATCGTTATGAATGCATATATGTTTACTTTTGCTGTGCTATTAATGTAATGCATGAACATCCAATAAAAAATTTTGGAAAAAAAAAATAATATATATATATTTTACTGGCTTTTTGAAAACAAGCAAACCTGTATTTGTGGAAAGGCTACATGCATAGGTCTCAGCCTAGAAAATCAAAGCATAAGGCAATCTGTAATTTATCTTGGAAAGAAAGCCTATGTAGGTGATGGCTATATTATTTTTCGTTCAGTAGCAGTGCACTTTAAAGGATAATGCTCTTTATCTTTCAAGCCGGTTATTCCCGCCATGATCTTCACTGCATCGCCTTCCAGCTCTGCACAGGCTTTTCTTTGAAAATCGAACCAGTTGGCCAGTGTATGTGGGCCATGGCTTACATTCATTCTGACTGCATGTTGGTCAGCTCTTGTTGACATGCCTCACTTTGCAATAAATGAAAACTGCAACACACATGTGGCCTATTGGCCAGCTGTATAGATTTTAGTTAAAAGGCTGTGTTCTGGGAGTTTGCACCATAAAGATCACTGGAGATCCAAGGTTTAGTTAAGTATATTTTATTAGGGTATTCACAATCACTAATTGAACACCCTAATCATCAACTGACCGACTTAGGAATACAGTTGGGCTGCGCTAGCTGTCACTGCTAGCTCCGCCCAATTGTTTTTGTTTTTAATCTTTATTGATTGTTTCAAATGTATTATGTATTTAAATTTTTAATTAAAAAAATTCAACTTTCTTTTTTTCATTTTTTTTTACTATTTGCTATTCTGCTCGGAGCCATGGAGGTACCAAGCAGAATAGCCAAGTCGAATGCCGGCTATTCACTCACTGCCGTTTGGCCCCAATGTGAATAGGGGTGAACAGCAGTGTGTGAGCTGCAGGAGCTTCGGCTCAGCCGATCCAGATGTTGGAACAGCTGAGTCAAAGTCCTTCTGCACACTGAAGAAAGCCATTGTATGGCGGATTTCAGCCAATGTTAATACTGAAATCAGCTGTACTGTGCCATAGTGAATACCCGAACGTTGCTCGGCTCACTTCACTATGGCTCGGTTCTTCACTCAGCTGCCTTTGGCAGCTTTGTGAATAACCCCGTAAGTCTCCTGCAACTTTTTCTTTGGAAATGATGCAATACTAAAAGACAGCATCATACCCTTGCAACATTAACCACAAGATTCTGTAGATTTCATGCTTATTCAGGTTCAGTGGGAAACATCCAACACTTCAAGGCAGAGTGAAAAAAATGACAAATATTTACTTGATACATTTTCCCTAGTTAATATTTTAACAAATTGACATTATATATACCTGCTTCAAACGCGCACAAAGAATGATGGAGTAAATAAAGAAGCATTTAAATAAAAAAGCAGGGTTTTAAAAGAGACACTGAATAAGTGTAAAAGCGGATTTCATTATTTTACTTAGCTGTCCTGCAAGGATAATAGCCTTCAATGTATTCTGGAAGAAAAAAAATGTGCCTGCGGGAAAAAAAAATTGAAGCTTTATTGGCGTTTCAGTTTAAGCAGGTTATCTTGCATTTCATACAAAAACCTTGTGAATAATTTATATAAGGAGCAAGGAGACAAAGTTAACCACACCTATTTTTGTCTAAAATGCTGCAAAAGCTTCTAGATGCAGCTGTTCTAAAAGATGAGTAGTGGTAAAAGCTAATGGGAATCTGAGCATGTCAAAGAGAGGAAAGGCTGCTGTAAAGAAAATGAAATGTAATGAGATATTCTTTCATGCATAATGCATGGCTGAAGACAGGACTGCATAAAAAGCCACAAATTTGACAAGGTGGCATTGCAATCATGCACATTATCTTCTCCTAGTAAGTTTTTACATTATTGGTCAACAGGAAGGATTTCTTAATGCCAGCAGAAAAACTGGAGAAACAGGATACCAGGAAAGTCAATTTATTCACGTGCCAACAAATGGCACTTAAAATACATTTTCTAAGAGATTTGTTTATGTCAGTTAAATGAACAGTTCCCTGTTGATAAAAAAATGACCACAACATAACAAAAAAAAAAAAACAAGCCGATGGTGTATTTTAAGCAACAAAGCCAGGTTTGGAATATGGTAATATAGAGAATTCTCTGCAGCAGTAGGAGCAGCAGCAAATCAGAAAGGAATTGTTACTGTCAAAGGCTTAGTGAAAGTGAAAGATAACATTCTAAGAGATGAGAAAGATTTTCTTTTTTTTTTTTTTACCAACTTGTATTTTAAGCTAGCAATGGCATTTTTATTTTTTGCATGTGCGTGATTTTTATTTAGTGGTTCAAACTGCAATATTAATTTTGCATCAAATTACTGTAATAATAGTTAAATTTGGACCATCATCCTATTTGGCTTTAAGATATCTTGACAATGAAAAATATGAATTCACTCAACTAAAATTCGATTATTTTATTCTTTCATTTAAGACTGTCCTCTGACTCTAATCAAGAATTTGTCATTTTAAATGTTTTCAATGCATTGTCATTTTTCTTAAACATAATTAGCAACTGGCCTATTATGAATTTAATTAAATATTATAATAGTGTATTTTGAATGCATTCCATAATAAAATGTTGCCTTTAATTTGGTGTACCAAGAATAGTACTACAAGCTGATTGTTAAACAACAGATATGATAAGGATACATTTAGTGCATTGTGCTATTTTAGATCTGAACCCTGTTCTTCACATCACAGCTTGGCCTATATAATTAGAAAACTAACCCAAATGAGCATATATAGTATGTACTGTCATAAAACTAAAGTGTCTTCACATAGATTAATGCTTTCACTGAGTACTGTATTTAGATGATCAGACATGATAAGCTCCTGAGCAGCTTTTATTTTCTGGCACAATTTGTTATGGTAAAATGAAGAAATGTATGTATTCCCAAACAATAGCCAACCATTATAATTGTCCCCCACTTTTTCATTTAAACAGCATGGAATATCCATGCTTGCTTACCTAAACGCATGACTGTGTTGACAGCATAGAAGTCAACCCTGGGACCAGTGGTGGCCATGTGGTCTAGACATTTGGTAATATAATCTCTATTTAAGGGTAAGGTTCAAAGGTCTTTCCCTTTAGCAGAGATTATACGACCTAATACCTAGGCTTTTGGCTATGTAACTAGCCCTGAAGGTAACCTGGAGTAGTATAGCTTTAAATTTAAATTTGAAGACAGGTCCCCTTTAAATTGCTGTCAGCTTGGCAGTTCTAAATATTCACAACTCCTGTGCATTTATGAGAGTGTAAATGGTTCACAAATTGCATTGTACAAACAGTCCTCTTCTTGTGCAGGTGTAGATAAAGATGTCATTATGGCCTTGTCAGACAGTACATGTAAGAATCATAATAATAAAAATGGAAAAAACATGTTGTACAGACATTTTTTTAATTTCCAACCAGCTACTATGTAACCTCCAGTCCTTGCATGTTTGAAATTGTAGTCCCACAAATACTGGACTGCAAGGCATTTATTTATGGGGTGACACATAAAGTGTGTGTGTTTACACTAATATTTTACACTAATAATGCAAAGATAATATGTATGAGATCCAACATTAAGTAGTTTAATACACAGACATGGTAGCTTTGCTGTCCCATCAGAGGAACAGGCCTGCAGTGTCCCATGGAGAGGGGTCATTAAGTTCTATGGGCTCACCGTGGTGCTACGCGATTTTACTCTGTCTCACTGCGGTGCACTTAAATAAGTAGTGCGTGTCGTAATTGTTTTAAGCACATACCGCCAAAAATTGCCTTGTCTTGCGTTCAGGCTGTGCTGGAAAAAACTGCCAGCATGACCTGATGGTGTGAATGAGCTCTCATAACAGTAACTATACATGTTAGTAAATGTGTATGCGTAACATAAATAGTTTTCTTTTTAGTTTTTGATTTAGTAGGGAAGGCTGCAAACCCTGTCAGTTTATTTTTTGCTGTATGTGTGTTCCACAGGGGAGAGTTATCTTCACTTCCTATCACTGAGACGCTATAGGAAATAAAAGGAAATCTCTACAAAGATTCAATTTGCAATAGACAATAGCAGACTAGCTATTGCACCCGCCCACTGCTGCTCTCAATCAGCAGAGGTGGACCTGAAGTTCTCCATCAGGTTCACCTCTGCTGACTGACAGCAGCAGAGGGCGGGTGCAATAGCTAGCTTGATATTGGCTATTGCAAATTGAAATAACCAATAGCAATCTAGCTATTAGTTCCTATGCCGTTTTTTTTTTGTCCTGACGGCAGCAGGGGGGGTGCTCTCTTCCTTGTTGTTGCCCCCCCCTCTCCACGAGGGGGTTGACAGAGGGCACCTCCCTGAAATGAGAAGGGCACCTCCCTGAAATGACTTATTTCTGGTTGGGATCCCTGGATTTTACCTAATGGGGGCACAGCAATAAAAGCATGACAAAGTTTGCAATTCCTCCCTATTTTATCGTAAACGTAAAAAAAAAAGATGTGGCTACACATATACTTTGCAGTATTGTTTGAGCAGTACTAAACATTGGAAGTGCATTCTGATCTTAGTGTTCCTAAAGTGCAGCACGGTCATTTTGCTTTTCTTTTCTCCTTATATCAGAGCAAGGCTGTGGAAGGAACTCTTTCAAAAGACCTTTACTGAAAACAATATACTAATTAGGTGGCTTGTTATGGCATTGATTTTCTTGCAACATTATGTCAGCAAAGATGCTGATAGCACTACCTGACTAACAGATAAACTAAAGGAAGAAACCCTATAACTCTACAAAAGAAATGCAACAATAAAATGGCATAAAGTAAGCAAAGAAATAATCTCATAAAGACTTTCATGTAACGTGTACAATAGTTTAAAATGAGTTGTCACTGGAATACATGATAGTTTCTGTTTAATGACAGCTTCTAAATGTTGCAAATTAGATCACATTTCGAATGATGGAATGTTGCATTTCTGTCAGACTTCCCTCATCATTTCCACACACTGACCTTGGTCCTGCTATGAAACACCAACAGCAAAACAATTGCTCCTCTGTACCTTGAGAGGTTTTTCGCTTCCAAGTGTCACTGGCATGCAGCTTATCACTATGCAGACAAGTCTATACATATGTATTTCTTAATCTAAAATTCTTCAGTCCATTGATTCATAGCAGCTGAAGAGTCAAAGCACATTTTCTTCATTTTTTTTCTATTCATGACAAATGGTTGGAACATATCACCTTTTCTCCTAATGGAAAACCTAACTGGAATACATCAAAATGCTATTAGGGTTTTTCATTTTCTAGTACAATTTAAAGCTGGAGGAATGGAGCAGCCTTCATAATCTGAGCAGTGTAAAATCTTCTCTGTCCCTGCTAAAATTACTGCTATAGAAAATCAGAGAGAATTGTTTGCCTCGCCATTGTCCTCTAACAGATGCTGCAGCTCAGGTTAATCGTGAACCGGGCAGATTGGAACCAGAGGAGTATATGTTAAGTTAACTGAAAATGTTTTACTCTGTCATTGTTCAAGTTATTATATTGGACACGTGCATTTAAAGTGCACCTGTCATGCAACATTGAAAGCTCTCATACTGGAGTCTGAAGAACAGCTGAAATGTGATATATTATCATTGTCATTCAGTCTTGTGAAATGCTAACTGTAAAATGCTCTCTTCTTCCTATGGCCATGAAAGCAGAAGGGAAGCCATAACATTAAACAGCATTTGACTGTTTTTTGCTAGATAGGAGTTTGAAGAGCACGTTGGGAAATTTTTGCAGTGGTAAGTGAATTTTCCAAAAGGACATTGCATGTTCCGTGTTAGTAAATGACACTCATCAATATTTAAAAGTTTATACAGTGTTATAACATTCAGTGTGTGGACCATGAAATGAGCGTTGAGGTGGATCTAGGTGACATAAGCAAGTACACATTCCACATCCCCCACCAAGCTAAATGCAAAGTGAGGAGCTAACAATAGGTTGATTAGGTACCAGAATTGCTTTGCCCAATGCGCGTGGGGGGGGGGGGGGCACCCAGGGGTTTGTCT
>NW_017306557.1:1452985-1469875 GCF_000935625.1 Nanorana parkeri
AAGTGGGGTGGGGGGGGGGGGGGCATCCCAGAGCTCTGTCTTTCAGGAAGTTAAAATTTGCAGGGTTTCAAGGATGCATTAGATGTGCACTGCCAAATATAGAGGATACATACTGGCATATTATGGTGCAAAAGAATGTTGTATTTTGCACTTTGTCCTCTGAAATAAGACAAAACAAACTGTTTTGTCTTAAAAGTGGACTTGAACTCTAAAATTAACATTTGCTATAGGGAATGGGGAACATCTAGACAAGTTAATTGTGCCTAAGTATTACCCTCGAAAATATACCTTTTGTTTTTAATTCCTTCTTGTATTTGAGGATGCCTAGGCACTCCTATGCCTACAGCCACGTACCAGTATATCTGCAGTGAGATCTCAGGCACTGCTGCCTCTGACTGCTACTCAGAATTAATAAAACTTCAGAGTGTTCTGCAGGAAGGATAAAGTCAGTGAAAAGTTTGTCAATCAGTGTTTCATACCAGTCAGTTATGACTTTTCTACCTAACACAGGCAGCGGGAGGAAACTACTACTCTTAGCTTCTTGCTAAATCTGCCAAAATTCAACCCTATTGGCACCACCCAGCTCCACAAAAGTCAATTTCAAAATCAAAGAAGCTGGTTAGAAAATTATTAGCTGAATAGTAACTGATCCTAACAGTGATTGTTAAGGGAGTCAGGCAGATCGGGGTGCCAGTGGCTGTCTGAAAACAATGGACGGCAGAGCAGATTCCCCATCCACTCTGTTTTGCAATGAATGGGTAATCTAGAGAAATCTGCATATGTATGGCTAGCCTTCGACTCCAGAATGTTTTGTTTTCAGACATAAGTAGTCTTTAAGGCTGCTATTAAGCTGCAAGAAAATTTGAGAGCTCCTTTTTTGCAGTGTGGCCACATAAAGACAAATTGCTATTAGGGCTTAAATATCTAAGTTTTTGATCCTAAGGTGCAGAGAATTACAACTCTATTCATCTGTGCCATATTAACACTCAACAAGAGTTGTTGTTGGCCATTTTAGAAGACAAGGCCATTTTAGAAGACAAGACCAATCTATCATGCTCTAAAGTGAAAATACTTGATTTTCTATACAAGTAGGATCAATAATACCAAGCATTAAACTGGTCCCCCAGGAGTGGAGGGAGATGCCTTGGTAGGCCTTTCTGGACAACACAGCAACAACCCAAGCCTGCCCAAAGTGTGCTGTGAGAGAAGCGTGATTATCAAACGGAGAGATTGCCTGGATAGCTTTACAATACGTTTGGAATGGCAATACTATGCTATGTGACAACATAATAGCCTCACTGGCACTAAATAGACACCCTGGCAATTTGGCAGATTGGTTAGATGCAATCTTTCGGCGAACAGAAAAAAAGTTGCATATGTTTATCTAGTTAACAAGCAGCTCTCCCATCACTATTTTTAATAATATTATACTCTCATGGTGCCCTGCCTTGTCTGTTTAAATGTTGTACAAGGTTAAGATATTAGGCTGGGATACAAAACTAGTGCCCCTGAGCCACTGTCCCTAAGGGGAGAGGAACTGCAATAATGTTAAGCAGCTTCGCATCATCAACTACCAATGCTTTTTCTGTTGAAGAGGTAGGTCCTTATGTCCATTTCCTCTGATGGCCCCCAAGGATCCAATCTGACCCTGATCATTCTTTTCTCTTCTAAAGATAAACTCCAGATAGACACTACCGTCTGAGAATGTCCTGTGAAAGCCTTGGAGAGGGCAAGTGAAATGACAGAACTTAGTAATAAATAATGAGATATTACAGTTATATGTACAAAGATCACTGAGATATTATCAAAGGTTCTGAGAATGGTGTAGAGATGAAGCTAAATATAGTACATAAATCTTCCCTACTGAGTAACAAGCGTTTTCCCCAGTAAGATGCTTTCAGATGAACATTTACTACAATGCACTCAAAAGCAGCAAAGCACAATTAAAAAATACCAGAATTTCTTCTATGTGCAATATGAAATGTGGCATTATGTACATTAGAAGGCATTGTTAGTATAAGTATATATGAAAAGATTTGCTTATAAGTTGTATTACTTTGCTACTTGACCTGAAAGCCAGTGATACTTTGGTTCTCTATGATTCTCTGGAGTTTCCTGTTTAAAGTAATCTTGTCACCTCAATGCAGCGGCACATTAAATAGCTTTTACACTGGCAGAGAAGAGCTGGCCATACACATTACAATGTGATTGTGCAACCTCCTTCATACTTACCAAAACCATGCAATCTGAGAGCCTACCTTAGCAATTTATTTAATTTGTATACACCCTGGCAGGTCCTTGCACTATACTACATAGTTTTTGGAAGAGCTAAAGGAGATTGTACAATTATATTGTAACATATATGGTCAGCTTTATAGTCACTGTACCTCACAGCTATTTAATTGTACTTATTGATACGCATTGTTTTTCCACTGATGCCAGTTTCTGTTTAAAAGCTAAAATTGCTCAGACAGAAGGTGGATCTGGAGCATGGTGTGTATATAAGGAGGAGGTTTGGGTTGACAACTGCCACGGGATCTCGCCAACCAAATCCTGGGGATTCATGACGTTCATGAAATGCAAACTGTTAGATGAAAACTTTACAGTTTCACCAGCAGAAATGATGAGTAACCTATATTGCAGTGCATAGCCATTGACCCAGTTCAGCAGAGTCACTAGAGCAAGTAATTTGAAATAATGGATAACCCCGTATCATTCCTATAAAAAGGCGGGCTCACAGCAGCTATATTGTCAGCGTGTGTTGGATCTGTTAGGGGACCTGGCAATTGTGTGTAGGGAGAGACAATCACAAAGTCTAAATTTTGAGCAAGATTCACAAAATGTGTCTGCAACCAGAACCCAAACCTGGAATATATGAACAGTATCTAGTGTGCATGCCTAGAAAAAAAGGATTTATGCTCTCGTTTTGGATTTGAAAGTGAACTGGAGTGCCCAGAGAAACCTCCTCTCTAAAAACCACAGCACATGTAGATAGGAACCTAGTGGAACTTGAACCCAAGAGCAAGTGCTGAAAGAGAGTAGCACTAACAACTGTATTATGACACCAACAAATTTCCATATATTCAACTTTGATATATTAACATGAAACTAACATAATCTAAATAGATCATAATTTAAAAAAAAGTGATAGAAAACATGATCTCATTCCTGACCATCTAATTGTCAAGCATTTTTTTTTCTATTAAAGCTCCAGGTGAACACATAAATACACAGATACAATATGTATCTAAATGTGTTTTACCTACCAAAGGATTTTTATTTCTGGCAATCCACTTTCTGGCACTTCCACTTCTACACAGCACAGCCCCGCCTGTTAGAGCAGGAGATTTCTGCTTCAGTTAAGGTTTTGTCCCTCCCCCAGCCTCTGACTGGACTGTAAAGGACTGTGAAGGAGAAGCAGGAGACTGATGAGCTCATCCCTTTTCCACTCTGCTCTCTCCTTTTATCACTATGGTCCTTGTTAACAAATGAGCACTTCAGTACAACTGATTGGTTCCCAGTTATACCTCTCTCTCTGAGTTAGTCTGTACAAGGGATTGCAGGAGGTTGATACCAGGTCAAATTCAAGTGCATACACTGGAGCTCTGTAGAATCATCACCTGTGATGGAGGATGCAGCAGATATGGTATCCTGGCATGGTGAACTTAAGTGTGTCAGGGGCACTACATGGGCAAGGTTACTGTGTCCTTTAAATGCAAATCTGATTTCATATGAGATAATTTCCTAATTTTTAGAGAGGCTTGAGGGTTTTATTTCTGTGTTTTGAACCACTGTTGGTCCATTTGTTTTAGCTTCTACATCTGGCCGCCCTGCCGTATACTACTAGTGTACAGTAAACACCACAGTAACACACATTATGGAATGTTTCTAGAATCTAGTAGAATGTATTTAGCTATTTATGATATTTTCCTTCTTCTTCCTGTTAGTCAACAAAATTGTCACCATAAATAAATGTTAAGCTCTTTTGGGAGAGGACGTTTTGCACAATGTATGACCCGGCTCATCTGTCCATATGCTTACACTTTCTACACAAGACGATAGATAATGTCCCTGAAGAGACCAGCCCCTCCTAACAAATAGTACTTTCACCGATAATAATAGAATGTCCACTAAAAATAAATAGTGAGGAATTAACCCTGCAATGGAAAAGACTTAGGGGACAAAACATAAAAATGGCTAGAAAGGTAAAAGCAGAATATAGGCAGAAAAATAAAGTGGAACAAAACTTACATTACAAGACTCTTTGCATCGATGGAAATCTGCCTAAAGAAGCCCTAAGGCAAAGACTTAAGTAACTGTACAAAAATAGCAAATTATTGGAAAAATGTAATTCTCTGTTATGGAGGAATATGTCTAGCTAAGGTAAATATACTACACACAAAACACACACATACAGTATATTTATTAATTAAAGGGGCATTGGCATTGATTTACTAAAGGCAAATAGGCTGTTCACTTTGCAAGGGAATTTTCCTTTAGCATAGTGAATGAGATTAAGTTCTGATGCGTTCCATTATCTAATTGTGTGCCACCAAAAATACTGTTTTTTTGAACATTTTCCTTGCATGTTATTGGGTGTTTTTTGCAAAGTGAATTTTCACCTCATTCACTAAGCTAAGTGAACATTCCCTTGCAAAGCAAACAGACTATTTACCTTTAGTAAATCAACCCCAGTGCCTCTGCAAAGGCCCCCTTCCACTTTATCCTTACCTTAGCAGCACTCCCTTACTCAGGACTGACGGCAGCCAGCATTAAAACGACTGGGGGCAGTGACCCAGGGAAATGGTGAAGTCATGTGTCCAATCATGCATCAGTGCATGAGCCTTATGATTGGCTGCCAGACTGAAGGATCGAATGTCATTTTTCCGTGTGATAATGCTCGTGCATTATCACACGGAAAAATTACATTCGGTCCTTCATACCTGAAAGTGCTTGGTAGTGTCCCCAGCTGCTCAGGATGAAAGAGCAGCAAGGAAGTGAAAGCAAGATAAATACAAGGGATTCCCCCCTCCCCTCTCCAATTCTCCAGTGCTGACTGAAGGGAATGGTGGGAGATGGGGTGGGCACAGCTGGCTCTGCCTCTAGAGATGCAGACCCAGCTGTCAATCAGTCAGCTGGGTGGATCTCAACAGTTTTGTTGGGATCCGTCCCAGCTGCAGTGCTCTCAGCATATAGTGGGCAATAGCCAGCTATATGTTGAGTTTTGGGTCACTGGAGGATACAGTATATGTCCTCCTGTGACCCGAGGAGAAACATTGCACCATAGTTCTCCTTTAAGGAGAATTTAGTAATGACAGCCTCTATATTGTATTCATGACTTGCAGGCTCCTTTTATAGGGAATCTGTTTTTGGGAATCTGTTTTCAAGAAGTATGTGCAGTATCTCAATAAATACATTTTAGAAGCCACCCATTTAGTTTTCTGCTATGGAATCACACCTTTAAAGAGGCTCTTTCACTTTGCTAATTTATGGCAGTCTCTTACTAGCGCACCCGATTCACTTATATTCACTTTCTCTAGGCTCCCCCACCACTCCCTTGCTGTATGAGTCTACAATCTGTGTAAAATCTGTGTTGGATAGTGCCAGAGCTTATACAGGGATGAAGACATAGTCCTCCTCATCAGGTGGCAGTACTTGGGCCAAGTAAATGGCCTGAGCACTACATTCTGGGTGGGGGTCTCATGTGCCTCCATACCCAGAAGTTCAGGGTATTTGTGAGACTGCAATGGACCAATTGAGTGGTGGGGAAATGTGGATAAAGTGAGTATAAGTGGTTTGGGGGTGGACTAGTAATAGACAAAATGGACAAAGTGACAGAGTTCCTTTAAGAAGTAGGCAAATTAGTTTATTTTGCACTCCTTACCAATTGGTAATGGCAGTAGAACTTTCATGCTTTCAAATCTTTTCATTCTTTTCTTTAGCATGTGTGATTTTACTTCACATGTGCCATATTTGTTTTCATAGTCATATGCATCATAATACCTTTTTGATTACAGCACAATCAAATAAGACACAGTCATTGATAGCTCATTGGAGGGGGAGAGAGACTTTGTTGGTGTATACCTTGTGCATGGAATTTACAACAATAAAGATGGATTTTTATGGACCTCGCTTTCGTGCAGCTGATTGGAGAGATATTGTTTGACAAGTGGGAGCACACTGCAGCCTGCACCCGATGTCTGTATTGATGTGCAGTCTGGTGGAATTGGAGCGGTAAACCATTTGCCTTTTTGAAAGATAAAGTTGTAATATTTTTGACTGAGAAGAAATCCGATTTTGTTAATTTTTTTTCATAATGACGTATGGCTTTCAAAACTGTGTTATTTGTTGGGTATTTTCGAAAAACTCAATGATTTAAACATGTCTCTTCGAAGATAAAATTGAAATGTTAACACATGGAGGAATAGGGTGGAAAATGGTTCTTTAGAAATGTTTACAGGTTCAGATAATTTTATAACTGAAAATAACCTTCCCAAAGATTTAATTGTAAGAGTTATAATTGATCATCTGAAGTGCCTGGAGACACAGTTTCAGAAATAATTATCTTCAAAGTTTGATTCTATAAAACTTAAGGGGTCTATTCACAAAAGGGTGAAGAGTTTGGAGAAGGCAGGAGAAGGGAACAATCTAGGACATCATAGCTGAACCGGTAAGTGAGCTGAATTGGAGAATTTTTCCAAATCTGCTATTTTGTCCTAGATTGTTCACTTCTCCTGCTTTCTCCAAACGCTTCAACCTTTTGTGAATAGACCTGTTAAGTTGGGTTCATAAACCATACTCAATTGAAATCAAAAGCGTCAGTCATCTTCCATTAAAAGTTCAAGAAGAATTTGCTGAGTTATTAAGCGACACAGGTTTAAAACTTGAGTTTCCTAAAAAATCGTTACATACATTTTGGCTTGGGATTAGGACAGAATTTCCAACCATTTCTGAAATGGCCTTAAACATGCATTTGCCATTTTGTACTACGTATTTATGTGAAGTGGCGTTCTCAGCATTGACTATTAAAAATTATAAATATCGATTAACTCTGAAAAACATTGAAGATGCTCTATGTCCTGCAGTATCAAATATTCTGCTAAGATTGAACTCTTTATGTAAAAATAAACAAGCACATCCATCTCATTAGTATGCACATTTTCTGTTATCTTGGCGAATTATATGTATACCAAAGAATTGTTTTAAATAAAATTTCTTTATGATTTATTATCAGTAAATGTTTGATTTGTATACCCGTTTTATATACTTATATACCCGGAGTCATGTAAACATTTCCTCAGGCAAAAAGGAGGGTCACGAGTGGAAAACATGTAAGAAGCCCTGTTTTAGGCCACATGACTTGGAACCAGAGTGCCATATATTGCAGTTAACATTTAAAGTCTAACTCCAGCTTCAGATGAAAATGTAAGAGTCCATGGTCCTGCACCAGATGAAATGAAAAAAAAGCAGCTCTTGTTGCAATACTTTCTGTCCAGCACTGTACACCCTGGGGCTCACTGATCTGCAATCTGGCACCAATCCTCTTCCAGGTTGAATAATGCCCAGCGTTATTCAACCTACTTGCGAATACTTTCACTGGTTGTATGTCTATTTATGTGGATCTCGTGTGCACATTGAGTCATTCTGAGTCTGATGACGGGGACCCTGGGAGGCCCTGAAAGTACTCGCTATTGAATGACATTGGTTGTCATTAAAATGGCCAATTGCTGAATATTACAGCTTGGTGTGCTGGTGATATCCTTTATTACTTCAGATTTTCTAACGGTGCCCTGTGGTCACTGCAAGCACCCATTTGCAATTTATTCCGGTAAGGAGTGCTGCAAGATACACACATTCTTTATGTCCTCAGTTCACAGAATATTTAGAGAGCATGATGTGGAGTTGGTATCTACAGCATTTAGGAATCGCTCATCAGTGGCGTATCTAGGGTATGCTAGGCAGGGCACGTTCCATGGGTATCACTTGAGGGGGGCATCACACCACTGAGGGAGAGTGGCGGTGTATTCCTCTTTAGTTAAGCTGTGGCCCATTAAGACCTCCCATCAGCTCAGACTCACGGTGACAGAATGCACAGCTGATCACTGCTGTCACAGGTAAATAAAGAGGCAGGGCAGGGAAAGTTACAGTACTCCCTTCTTTTCTCGGGCTCTTAACTGATGACTCATCTAATGCAGAACCCATCAGAGGAAGTGAGCACTGTAGGCAATTCTATTCCCCAGCTGATTATTTACAAGTGACACCAGTGACTGCCTTAGCTGTCTGTCGCTGCAATTTCTTCAGGTCTGTGCTGATGGGAGATCTGAATATGCCACTTAACTTAAAATAAAAGGTATACACCTATCATCATGCCTGGGACTGAGGAACAGATTACCTTTGGTGTATCTGCAATTGATGCAGGTCTGACTGGAGCACAATTTAACTAAAGAGGCACATACCTCTCCTCATCCTTGGGGTCCTGACCTGAGGGAGCGATTGGCTGAGATGGGATGAATGGAGATGGGGTCATTCTATTAAGGTAGAAAAATATCTTCAAGTACACTCCAAATGCCATGCTGTATGTTCCCTGTGAATCTGCTGAAGCTCCCAGGAAGAGGAACAAGCCAGATACCTGAATGCTCATGCACAGTGTTTATACAAGTTGAGCTTGACACATGCTAATTGCACAAATTGGAACATTTTTGCCTCCCCCACCCTAAAAAGATGCATTAAAACAACCTCTGGGGGGAAAAAAGCAGTTAGCACCAAAAATGAATAGTTCAAGCCGCACTCTGCAGATGTACAAATGTATTAATAGATTCTATCAAAACAACATTCTAAAGATATAAGTGATCAATACAAACAATATTTGCTGAATTTACCATAGAAACAATAACACAATATATGTGAATACTTCACAATGTGCACAACCCCACCATTCCCATATAAGTAAGATAAAATGTATACATTTCCTATAAAAGCGTATAAAAATATATAAAATGATGTAAAGTAAAAATGTTTACATAAATAAGATGCTATAAAACTCAATAATCACTGATGAAACCATTCAAATCAATTTCCAATTTTAACCCCTAGGAATCAGTGTGCTTGTAATATATATCCACTCGCTTTCTTGCTTAGATATTTCCCATTTGAGGATAAAACCTCTCCAATGTTTGTAGACGTTCTCAATTCCTCAAAATGCAAACCACTAGGATTTTTATTATAAAAAATTGAATTTTTAAAAAAAATATTGTATTTTTTTATAACCTTATTTAATGTTATATATGTGTTATATGTGTGTGTAATTATTACTCCTAGTACTCTTGAGGTACACCCTATATATTGCAGCCCACATGGGCATTGAATCATATAAACAACGCCCCTGGTGCTACATGATATAAAATCCTTAATCCTAAATACTTTATTGATTGTAGTTGTTGTGTACTCCCTTCTCCTTCTTAGAATGTTTTTTGCTTCCTTACATCCACAGCACCTACCACAACAAGTTGGCTACAATATACCGAGAACTAGAAGTAAGAATTAGAGAACACATATATAACATTAAAAGAGGTTATAAAAACTGCAGTGTTTCCAAACATTTTTCAATACTTCATAATAAAATCCTATTGATTTGCAGTTTAGAGGATTTGAGAGTCCGTAATCTTTGGAGAGGTTTTAACCTCAAAAAAGAAATTTCTAAGCAAGTGAATATACTGTATATTGGAAACGCTCTGATTCCCAGGGGGTTAAATGTAAAATTTGATTTAAACTGTTTCAACAGAGATTATTGAGTTTTATAAGATCTTTTTCCTCTAAATATGTTTTTCTTTGCACCCTTGTAAATATTTTTTTATAATACCTTTTTAATGAAAATATGTACAGTAATTGCTTTTTTTTCATAACTTCTTGGGGAAATTATATTTGCTTAATAGCCAGCTCTGTTAAAGGTATTATTATTCAAAATATATATTATTTCTCTACCACTATTATATTATTATTTGTTTTCTGTTGATTTATGTCATCGTTTTTAGTCTTTTCTATAATTTATTGCCATGTAAGTAACTGTATCGGGCCACCTGTACTAGTTACTATATAAACTGAAAATAGTATGATGATATGAGATGTGGCTGTGCCATCGGTCCTGTGCCTGTGACAAATGTAGGTGATGTAGCGCAGAGCTTCTATGTTGCTCACACATCCCGGAAGTGACACAATACAGGCTAAAACAAGTTTGGCACAATGGATTGACGAGGCTGGCCTGAGCATCAATGGAGATCATAGCTGATTGCTATGCCTACATGTTGTGCACACATTATGTGCACTGTGTATTTAAGTGCTTCAATTTTATGTTTTTAATTATTGTTATTTAAATGGTATTACGCTTTTTAACATTCTATGTATCCTTCAATGTGAGACACTTGAATATACTGCAAGAGTCGCTGAGGGTGGTTTTATATGATTCTGGATGTCTTTCTAACCCAATCTATGTGGATACATTATGTTGACTTTGCTAATAGTAGAGCTGTGAAAACTAGCTAGTAGAGTTCCATTACATAAGTTGAGTCCATAAACAACAGATTGGGGAAGTCACTGAAAGTGGAGGCACTGAAACAGATATCTAATTTTATATGAACACTTTTACATTATTTGAGAGTGGAAAGACCACAATACATCTGATGAACTTGTTTCACTTTGGTTATAGTGGAGCTATATTTTTGATTTATACAGTATGTGAATTGTGGGGTTGTGCGCATTGGGAAGTGGTCACATTTATTGTGTTATTGTTGTTATGTTAAATTCAGCACAAACTGTTTGTGTAGATCACTTATGTATTTAGAATTTTATTTTGATTGAATCTATTTGAGCTGCATCACATTTATACATCTTCAGTTATTTTTTGCACTCATTGAACAGATATAACAAAACTCTTTCAATGGCATATTTAGCTGCCCAAATGCATGCAAATACGAAAAGTTAATTGTTACAGTTTTGGTACACTTCAAAGGGTTCAAGAGGGGGCAGCAGAAAACACACCGTGTGAAAATCTAGGTAACGTTTTAGTGAATATATGTCTATAGCCACGCACTGGACCCAAAGAAGAGGACGGGCTGACATTACTTCTCCAGCAGATTTCAGCACAAGAACCAAATTCATAATGCTGGGGAAGCAGAAACTCTAGCAACAACCAACATACTGTACTTATTCATATCACTAACAAGTCTAGTAATGCTCTCGTTATCACAACTTTAAAGAGTAACTTTACCCATATCTTTAAATTAACAACAAACACACCTTTAGAAATGTTTAGCAATGACATTCTACAAACACATACTTCTAGATAATTTCAGGCTTTGTATTCTTTGCATACCTTATTTCTCTTTTCTTTCTCAGTCTTCTAGCAGTGGCCATGTTAACTAAGGGCAGGTTAATAGGTCTCCCTATACTTCCTGGAATGCTGAAACAGGTGACTAGGACATGGGACCATGCACATCATCTCAGAGGAGCAAAATAACTTTCCCTGAGATCTCATGAGATTACAGATAAGATTTCCCAGCAATGCTCTGCTGGTCTAACCTTCCCAGGATGCAATGCTTTGGCCCATTACATCATTTGTGCCAGAAGTGGACCAGTAAGTAGGTGAAAGACTTACTTTTTGTAAGTAAATGAAAAACAAGTTGGTTTAAGATTATTTTAAATTAGTATGCAGGCCTGCATGCTGCTGTGATTTTTAGTGAAACGGTGTAAAGGTCTACTTTAAGGTTGGTATATACAGTAGGTTTTTACGGGTCTAACCATTGTTTTCTCTAATACCACATAATATAAGCCTATTCATAAACAACTTTGAAGTCATTCCATATTTCCCAAGTTATCCTCTTATGTGTGTTTTTGCTTAATGATGCACACTATGATCAAAGATAATCTAAGTAAGCAAATAAATCCTTTTTATGTTACCTATTACCTTGAAGTACCTCAGTCTATAAACTGATAGCAATGTTGTTTCATGCAAAGACAAGTAAATACTTGTTTATGGGTTCCCAATATTTGAGTTTGTTAGCTGATGGTTTGTATCATATTATATAGAGCTTAAAGTTATATGAATGGAACATTTGCTGACACTTTAGCTGAAACCTACATACGTGCGTTCAGAATATTACTGCATTATTTTTGTACCCTGGGAGACTACTGTTCTATCAACTCTAAATAACTTTAAAACCTTTTACGTGTATATTCTCAGTGGAAATGTACACGTTAATGCAGTGTAATTGGTTACCATTGAAGCATCCCCTGTTATGTGCATCTCACAGAAATTTTTTTAATAGGAGCTCTGCTAAACAGTCCCTGTCTCTTTATATAATTGTTTCTTTGTTCCTATAAACTAATGAAACTGCTTCATAAAGAAATGTTGCAACTTATTATTTCTTTGCAGTAAAATAGAATAATTTATTTCTTTGTGTTTATGAAAGTGCTTTTATGTACTGTAGCTTCTATTAGGTCCGCCATTCAAACAAAACAAAAAAGGAAGCCATTATTAATAAATTCAAAAGTTGTAAAATTCAAAAGTGACCATATGGTGCCCCTGAAGATACTTAGAAAACACTCAGACAATCTTTTAACCGGCAATCATCCTCAGTGATGCTTGATTACCTGAATTAAATATTTGTGTAGGAGCCGTGAGAGGTTTTATGCTCTTTAAGTCAATGTTATATAGTTTGTAGTGTAACCAATCCAATACCTTCCAAAGGCCTCTACCTCACAGGCCCTTCTGCCGTCTTCATATAAAGGCCCCGATGTCAGTATTCACCCCATCTATAGTTGTAACCACTGTAATGCATGTTACCCTATTGATAGTGCGGTCTGCGCACCACACATTGTGTAGTTTAGTTGTATTACCTGTACTACGTGTTAAAACAATAAAACATTTATATGGAAGAAAAAAATAAAAATAAATTTGGAGTGTATACTGTAAAAAAAGAAAAAAAAATTCAAAAGTGACTTAAAATAGTATTTTAAGTAAACAGCTAAATACATGTCGTGTCCCCAACCAAAACCCATGCACAAGTATGAAAGGGACTTTTCTCTTCTAAAGGAATTGCCATTTTGGCAAATCACTCTTGTGTTACACACACCTAGGTGATTAAATTGACACGCTGTCCAATGAGTAAGCGGCAGAGGGAGAGGTAATATAGAAAGCTGAATTCCTGAACTAAGGAGTTAATTTGCTTAAAGTGACTTAACTGAAGAGTTAAATCTTAAAAATGCATTCAAGAACCTTACCTATTAACAGAAATGTATCTTATTTGTGTATCACTCAGCTGTAGATCCTCAAATCATATCTGAATTGATGTTGACACTGACCCTCCTGCTACTTTTGTTCCACATGGTCCCTGTGTGTGTTGTAAAGAAGCCACCGCTCCAAGCTCACTCCCATGATAGAGTACAATCTCAATACAAATTAGATTCTGAACTGGTATCTGAACAACCCTAATTTTTATATAATAATGATGTGCCCATCACCAAATCCTCAGCCCTCTGGACTAGGCTAATTTTTTTATCATGTTGTGGACTGGGAAAAAAAGGGTTGGAAAGAGTAATGGCAACTGTTAGACAGGGACTTTGAGCAAATCAGCATCACTTACAATCTAGGAGAATGGGAGACTGCTGCTGTACTGCTCTAACTGCTCTTAGTGTCATTTCTATTTTCTAAACTACATGTAGAAACACAACACCATAGACCTAGACTTTTACTTCTCTATTCTTTCTCAAAATCACGTTTTTAAAGCTATCAACCATGGTTCAGGGGCATCACGCACGCGTGGCAGTTTTCTGATACCTGCCGGCGGCCATCTTGGTGATGGACGCCGGCAGAGAGAGAAGGGGACAGTCACCCGGCGGGATAAGGTATGCCGCCGGGTCCCATCCTCTCTCCCGAGCGCCCGACTTTTCAGAGGGGGGTGACACCAAAATAACTGTGAGTCATTTTGGTGTCACCCCTCCAATGGTGTCACTCGCACCCCCCATGTGACGCCACTGCCATGGTTCTATCTAACTCTTTCAGCCATTGCTGTGTCAATAGTTTCCTTTACTTCCAGCTGCTATCCCCACCTTTTGTATCTAGTATGGCCCCATCCAACAGAGAGATATCGGCGTATCTTTGACAAGCCTTAGATTATAAGCAATAAAAACAAAGCATACATCATTGCATGTGAACATTATTATATTTTATTATATAACAGAATAAATATCAGGCAACTTAAATATAGCTAGCAATATATTGGACAACGGAATCCATGCGATCACTATTAAACTGACTGTTGTGTCACCCACCCTGACCAGCAGAAGGGCAGATCGGGGAGATGCACATCTGGCACTGTATGATGACTTGAGCCAAAATGCCCCAGATTATACCCAAGACAAATTTTAATGCATTATTCAAAGTACCATATTTTGCGGTCTATAAGACGCTGCAGACGATAGGACGCGGGGCTTCTGTGACAGAAATTCTGTGACAGAAATTCGGTCACAGAAGCTGCAGTTATTGACCGCTGAGACCGGTGGCGCTATCTCAGTAATCACACAGAGCAGACGAAGAACGACGTTCTTCGCCTGCTCAAAGGGCTCCATGGTAAGCTCCTATGGGGGACCATGATGGGCCTTGGTCCCCCAGAGGAGCGGGGCACCCCGAAAACCACGGCACGGAGCAGAAACAATTGCCGCCGCCGCTCGATTTAATACAAGGGATCTAATTAGATCCCTTGTATTAAACGAGCAGCGGGTCCCACTGTACATTCAGCTCTGCTTGTCAGGAGCAGGGCTGAATGTACACACAAGGTCCTACAAGAAACTGAAACTTTTAAACTTCAAGAAGAAGCATCCATTTTAAGTGATATCACCAGCATTTGAATTAGCTAAAAAACCTTCTGACTTTTATATCACCTTAAAGGAAATGCCTATAACCAATGGCAATGACAACTTTTCCCCAGCTGTGTATCCATTAGCTTCTGCGATCTTGGGACCTCTGTGAGTCTAGTACTTTATAGCCAGAAAGGTTTCAGGTACTTAGGTCTCCCTGCTTTGCTGGAGATCTGGTTGTGTTATACTATTTTCTGTAGAAATGGGTTCTGTGGAGCTCTGGTTTGTTGTCATTGCAACCTATTTTACTACATACAATATATAGAGTTAGAAATAGGAACCGTTCACTGTACACCACTATGTAAAATGTAGCTTTAAATATATATTACAAATAATGTATACAATTATAATGATAATAGCAATGTCTAACTTGCTACATTTATGCTTTAAAGTGTACTTCCACTTTTAAAGTCAAATTTGAGAAAACCCCACTATACGTTTGTTATGTGTTCCTATTCACACAGCATACCTAAATATAGAACAAGTAAACACAACATGCAGTTTTTAAAGGAAGGTTTTTATTATTAAGGGAAAACAAAATCCAAACCCACATGGCCCTGTGTGAAAAAAGTGCCCCCCCCCCCTGTTAAAACATAACTTAACTCTGTTTTATCACACCTGAGTTCAATTTCTCTAGCCACACCTCTTCACAATCAAGAAATCATTTAAATAAGACTTGACTGACAACGTGAAGTGGACCAAAAGATCCTCAAAAGCTGAACATCATGCCGAGATCCTAAGAAATCCAGGAACAAATGAGAAAGAAAGTGATTGAGATCTATTGGTCTAGAAAAGGTTATAAAGCCATTTCTAACGCTTTGGGACTCCAGCGAACCACAGTGAGAGCCATTATCCACAAATGGCGAAAACATGGAACACTGGTGAACCTTCCCAAGAGTGGGCGGCCAACCAAAATTACCCCAAGAGCTCAGCGATGGCTCATCTAAGAGGTCACAAAAGACCCCAAAACAACATCCAGAGAACTGCAGGCCTCACTTGCGTCAGTTCAGGTCAGTGTTCATGACTCCACCATAAGACAGAGACTGGGCAAAATGACCTGCATGGCAGAGTTCCAAGACAAAAACCGCTGCTGAGCAAAAAGAACAGAAAAAGCTCATCTCGGTTATGCCAGAAAACATCTTGATGATCCCCAAGACTTTTGGGAAAATACTCTGTGGACTGACGAGACAAAAGTTGAACTTTTTGGAAGGTGTGTGTCCCATTACATCTGGCATAAGAGTAACACAGCATTTCAGAAAAAGAACATCATACCTACAGTAAAATATGGTGGTGGTAGTGTGATGGTCTGGGGCTGTTTTGCTGCTTCGGGACCTGAAAGACTTGTTGTGATAAATGGAACCATGAATTCTGCTGTCTAACAAAAAATCAAAAAAAATCAAAAATCTACCAAAAAATCCTGAAGGATAATGTGCGGCCATCTGTTCGTGACCTCAAGCTGAAGCGAACTTGGGTTCTGCAGCAGGACAATGATCCAAAACACACCAGCAAGTCCACCTCTGAATGGCTGAAGACAAACAAAATGAAGACTTTGGAGTGGCCTAGTCAAAGTCCTGACCTGAATCCTATTGAGATGCTGTGGCAAGACCTTAAAAAGGCGGTTCATGCTCGAAAACCTTCCAATGTGGCTGAATTACAACAATTTTGCAATGATGAGTAGACCAAAATTCCTGCACAGCGCTGTAACAGACTCATTGCAAGTTATCGCAAACGCTTGATTGCAGTTATTGCTGCTAAGGGTGGCCCAACCAGTTATTAGGTTTAGGGGGCAAACACTTTTTCACACAGGGCCATGTGAGTTTGGATTTTTTTTCCCCTTAATAATAAAAACCTTCCTATAAAAACTGCATGTTGTGTTTACTTGTGTTATCTTTGACTAATATTTAAATTTGTTTGATGATCTGAAACATTAAAGTGTGACAAACGTGCAAAACAATGAAAAATCAGGAAGGGGGCCAACAC
>NW_017306557.1:1471061-1495118 GCF_000935625.1 Nanorana parkeri
TATATATACACTAATTATATTTCTTACCTTTTAGCTGATTCTTGGTGAAGATTCCAGACTACTCTGAGCAGTTTGAAAGTAGAGGGACAAATTGAAGGACAGACTTCTCTTTAAGATACAATGGGGGTGATTTACTAACCTAAACACACACACACACCAGGTGTGTGTGATTTTCACACAGCAAAACGTATTTATCAACCAAAAAGTCTCTAAAAGCATATTTCCACTAATGCCATATATGGAAAAATCATGCACATGATGCATATATAATGCTGCTTCACAGTTTAGACAAAAATGGTTAGCTCATGCATTTACATTCCTGCATTCATCAACGCAAGCAACACAACATAGAGCTAATTTACACAACATCACCTTGCAAATTCATGCAGGGCTTTGCACAACACACCTGCTGGGTGTGTACACACTACAAAGGTGTTTCGATTCCTCCCATAGATCATGCTGGGAGGGAACACACTACAGAGGTGTATACACGTTCGTGGTGTGTTTAAAAGGTTAGTAAATCAACCCCAATGCCTCAAAGTCTATGTAAGGACAGACAGTGTACACACCTAGTTTACAACTGATAATAAAATCTGCCAGCACTTTATAGACAGGGTTAATTAGAGTAAACATAACTTTCCACAGCCCCCCCCCCCCCAACATTACATAGGGGGGAACGCTAGGAAGGATTTTTAAGCAAGTATAAAGCACTTAAAATGTAAGAAGCTATTTTTTATTTTTTTTAATGTATGCAATGTAAATGAGAATAGGTAACAAATATAAAGTAGGTGTCATCACCATTTGGCTATAAAAGTGGAAAAACACCAAGTATGCTCGTCCTTTACATTTAAATCCCATTTTATTACTGGTCAGTGAACTCTAACCTTCTTCTAATCTGCATTGTCTTGTCACACTCCAGTGCATCTGACATGCAGTACTTCATATCACTTTCAAGAAGCAGCTTCAGGGTTGATGCTCTCTCCCAAAACATATTTTCCTATTAAAATAAAATATGTAGCCACATAAGAAATAATGACCTCATTATTTTCAGGGCAACACATTTTTAAATATTTATGCATAAAATATATGCTCACTATTAAGAAAATAAACCAGAAGGAACACATCATCCTCATTGAGACCATGTCATTAGTGTCACAAACTTCTCAAGCATGTCACCATTGTTAGGGAACACATTGACAAATGATTTATGTGACTTTGATGCCTTTTGTGTTTAGACTATTATGTGTGTTTGTTGAGTTCTACATGTGTTAGACCAAGCCATGTCATACCCAGCCTGATAAAACAGTGCAACCAATTTGAGCTTTGCTTGCAACAATCAGCCAGGTAGAGGTGCAGTAATGAGAACTTCCGATCATTATAAACACATTTATTACACAAAGTGATTCTCAATTGTGATGGAAAACATTTGGGACTGATAACGAACTATTCCCTTTTCTATGGAGAAGAGGGAATCAGGTTCTCACCATGCAAACCCCCTATAAGGAAGAAGATTGCTGCCCCTCTCACCAGCACACAAGTTGTTGAAGGACAAGCAGAGGTCTTATCAAGCGTATATCTTGGCTAGAATTCTATCCATCTGTGGGCTAACAAAAATCCCCGAACTAGTGTAAAAACTTTAATGAGATCAAAACAAAGAGGAGGATTGGGATTCCCGGACTTTGCACTTTATCATAAAGCGGCCTTAATATCAAGATTATTGGATTGGTTACATAATAGTCAGAATAAAGAGGTGGTAAAACTAGAGATGGATATTTCCCCCATACCTTTGACGAGCATTCCCTGGTTACTAAAATAGAATAGACCACATATTTTAAATATGCCACTTTTAGTGAAGTCGGTAATACAGATATGGGATAGGTCTATCATTAAATATAATTTATCTAGCAGACCCGGGCCCCTGACTCCCATAGTGGGAAACCCACAATTCCCGCCCGGTATGCAAGTGTTCTCCTTACTGAAAGATGAGAACATCTCATATACACGTGTTTGGCAGGTCTTGGAACAAGGTAAAGACGAAGTAAAAAGTGAGTTTAGGCCAGGAAAACAAACTAACGGGAAATTGTGGTTGGAGGCGGTCCAATTATTAGATTATATAAGATTCCTTAAAGCTCTTAATCCCCTAGATAGGCCATTACAACCATTCGAGAAACTCTGTATAACAGAGACACCTATTACACACACTTTATCAGTGGTCTATGGCATGCTGAGGGAGGTGGAAGATAAGGGACATACAAAATATATGAAAAGATGGGAACAAGACATGAGGAGAGAAATATCTGAGAAGGAATGGAATAAAATATTTAAAATAACACATAGTTCAGTCATGTCTTCATTCCATCAAGAGAAAAATTATAAAGTACTATCTACATGGTACAGGTGCCCAGAAGGGATTAAACACATAAACCCAGAGATGTCCGACAGGTGTTGGAGATGTGAAATAGAAGAGGGAACATACTTGCATATCTGGTGGAGTTGTCCTAGGTTACAACCAATCTGGGAGTCAGTGTTTGAAATATATCGCCGTGTGGAGGCAACAAATACTGAAAAGGATCCCCTAACTGCATTATTAACATTGATACCAGGTCCAATAAAAAAAATAAAAAATGATATCTTAAGATTTATGTTGGTAGCCGCTAAAATAAGTAAATCACGGGGCTGGAAAATAACAGTCCCACCCTCAATAGAAAACTGGGCAAATACTATAGAAGAAATAAGGTATATGGAAGAACTAAGTGCAAAGGATATAGATAGGAATGATAGTTATATGAAGATATGGGAGAAATGGGAATCATTTAGACATTCGGAGGAATTTGAGAAAATGCTGAAAGAAGGTTAAAGGCAGCAACTGAAAAAGGACCAAGGGGTGTAATGCATGTATGGTCAAATAGGAATAAAGAAACATATGATTATACAATTATTTAGACAAATATAGTATATGACCTATATGAATGAAAGATGGAAAGGAATGAAGATGGTTTTATGGAGAGGAGGGGAAATGGAAATACGGGATTAGGAAGTGAGGACACGAGGTATATTTAGAAGTAGAAGGGAAAGGTAGTACACATAGGGTATAGGAAAGTAGGTAATTAAATAGTAGTTAGGATACACAATAAAAGTAGGATCACTTTAACAATTACTAAGTCTATTTAGGATGCAAGATTTAGTTTTTGGAGTTTTTGGAGTTGCTGTATGAAATGCTATAGTTTTTACAAGTACTGTAAAGGTTTCAAGCATTACCATATAGATAATGTAATGTATAATTCTTCATTTTTTTTAAATAATCATATAAAATGGACTGGCTATATGTGAAAAATATTTTCAATGCATGTAAATGTTTAACAATTGCTTTATATATGCAGTATGTAGTTATATTTTTACATGGGGCAGCCATATTTGCTGAATACATAAGCAGACACTGCTTCCTGTTTGCAGTACAACATACAGTAGTATTTGTGCTCTACTGCCTATCCTTACAAGGTAGGTATATGATTTGGCCAGTTAGCTAACTAACCACAATGCACTCCCTAAGTGGCTAATATTTTAATTCAACCATTGTTAAAGAACACCAGGTAGATAAAAGAAAACTAAACATATGATATTTCATGCAGGTACGTGTTCATTAAAAAGTAATTTAGTGTCTTTTTAAAAGCATCCAGTGAAAATGCCTGAATTTGACTTGGTATTAGCCTCTTGTATTCCTTTGCACAGCTGAGCTCAGAAGGAGCCAATCTGTGCTACAGTGTTCAAGAATGGACTCAGATTTTGGCACTGTTTGGCACTGATGTCAGTGGTGGAATACATTAGTCCTGCTAGGCTGCTATGAACAGAACCATCTGCCTGTGTATCTTCCTGACACTGTTGTTCCAGTCTTCATATTTGTAAAACAGTCCCCTTTGCAAATATGGTAGAAAAAAAAGCAACATCTTAATACAGATTCAGGAACCATAAGGTGCAAAAGGGAGCTTTTTATGTAATTTTTTTTATAGAACTGAAACACTATATGTGCTCAGATCCAAATATCTTACTTAAATATCCCCTTTGAGAATCTAGAAATGTGTAACCACATGTTAAAGCTGAACTCTGGGCAAAATTAAAAAACGACCCCTATAGTGGAGCTGTCCTTACACTGCAAGTGTTGAATGCTTGTTTTGTCTAGGATGGGACAGAAAAAACTATACTAACTTTATCCCTAACTCCCACGGCAGTTGGCGCTTTTCTCTTCTCTCCAATGCTTCAGGATAATGACAGACCCTTGGCATCAGGGCCAGCCTTAGGCCTTCAGGCGCCCTGTGCGAGAAAGCTTTGTAGCACCCCTCAGTGACCACACCCCTTGGTAACCACACCCATCAGTGGCCACACCCATTTATCTAATACCAGCACCATTTAAAGCCTCCTATTTTGTTAAGCCCCAAAGAAACATTAAAAAGTATGATAAAATAAAACTTTTATTCAAAGGTATTAAACTTGTAAACACAATATAACTATTCTTATTAAATAAAACAACAGTGGTAAACAATAAATGTCAAACTAAAATGAGGCTATAAAAATAAAGTGTCAGGATGTCATGCATACCCTTTTTTCCCTGGGGGGAGGAGGGAAACACAATTTCCCTCCTCCCCCCAGCTCATCATATCTCAGATGCAGCAGCACCCTGCAGAGTGAAGTGAAGTCATCCATGGATGCCCAAAAAAAGCAGAGGACCCCAGTGATGCTTCTTTCAGCTCTGCAATCCTGCTGTATCGGACGACGTGGCTGTAACAGGAGGTAGCCACTGCCATGCTGAACGGTTGCAGCATTGGGACCTGGGGCACCCTACATGCGCGGCTCTAGTGATGGCGAGGAGGAAGCCTGAGCATGCAAGATATAAATATTCCTTCTTATTTCTTGGAAATGAAATGAGCATTTAACTTTTGCAGTGCAAGGGGATGCACAACATAGGTGTCTATTCACTAAGCTGTTGTAGGCAGCCAAGTGAATGACCGACCTGAAGTGAAGTGAGCCGAACAATGTTCGGCTATTCACTAGCAGTGTTTTTTCTCCTTGGCGGCAGGAGACTCCCGGTGCGCCAGGGAGAGTTAGCTGTTTGGAGATCAGTGTCCCTGGTTAGCAGGTAACATACGTTAAACATTTGCTTACCTAGGTTTGTCCAACCAGACTTTCAGAGCACCTTAGGAGTTCCAGGACCTGTTACAGCTTACATTCTGAAAGAGTGTGCATTACAACCCAAATACATCCCACAATGCAATGCTGAAACCCCTGCCGAGGTTGTTTTGGCCACAGCATTGCATTGTCATAAGGTCCTCGGTATTAGCACAGGGAGTTTAGAAACCTGCACTTATATGTCAATGTTGTTTTTATTTCCATCTTTTTCTAATGGCAGGTTTGCTGTAATAAAAGTTATATTTTGTCACTGCTACAATACAGATAAACAGTTACATACCTTTACGTTAATATCCATCATTGATGCAATTGGAAATGTGAAGCACTATTGTTCATGTTCCTATGTGCTTCTTTGTGGCTTGTTAGAAAAATCTAGATCTGCATTACTGTTCTTTGTGTAGTACAGCAGATATAATCACGTTGAATAGGTAATCAGCTTCCATATTGTTTTCAAACCTGTGTCTTAACAGCATATCATGCAACTGGCTGACTGACACACTATACTTTTACAAGATTAAGCTAAACCTAAGTGGATTTGACATCCAATTTGTATAATTTGTATAAGGCAGAGGTTCATTTTACCTATTATGTACACCACTTGCAAGTGAAAACTGTTTATTGCATTAACAATATGGAGGAAGGCGTTCTTTTCCGGCAGACTTGAATATGGAAAAATCAATACAGCGTTAAAACCCTTTGGAAAAAAAATACATATAACAAAAAATATATATGAAAATGGTATTTACTGAAAAACTAAGATAATATTTCTGAGTTTCTGTCAAAATGTTTACTAAAATAACCAAAATTAAACTCAATGTGTCAAAAAAATGTAAAGATTTCACGGAAACTGTTCATTTACAGGGTTATATTCTATAAACAGAAGAGCTTGATGTTTGCTGTTCACTTTACATTAAAGATAAACTAGTAAAACTTAAAATTCCATCTTAATTTGTAAACAGCAGTAGTAATGGTGAGTTGGCTTTTTCCTGTTGATCTCTAAAGAGTCACACCCAATCAAGCAAACAAACCTACAAGGTTTCCCAGAAATCTGGGCCTCTTGTGACTCCCAGTCACTTCATCTTCACACCAAGGCCCTAGGATTACTGGTTTTCACCCTCATATTTACAGAAAATCAATTATTAACTGCTTTTTCACATTTCACTTTCTGAATATAGTATCATGTAAGATTGGATGTGACTCAAAACTTGTATGAACCAATTGCTACCTGTTTATGTGACACGTAACCTATTGTTACATGCTTAAAGTTTTGTTTTTTTTTCCATATAAATTTTTATTGTTTTATCAAAAAAGACAAAACAGTTGAAGACAATGTAGTAGTATACAATCCATTGTGTTTAGATCATGTTTAGGATCGTATGACAAGGTATAACAGAGGTTACATGGAGATTAATGTGTTAGGGTGAGTTTGCATGAGTACTAATCTTTGTTGGTCGACGAAGTCTCATTCAGAGGCAGTTGTCTGTCCATGAGAGAAACATAGCATATTTGGTCTAGACTGTAGCTCACTGTATTAGCAGATGGATTAGTAAGTTGGTATCACCCCACATGGGTAGAGGACCTTGCAACTTCATGGTATAGGTAAAGGCACCATTAGATACTGACATTACAGCGAGAAACATAAGGGACAAGCAGACAGAAGGGGAGGTGGTAGGGTGGAAGGAGGGTCGGGTAGCAAAAGAGAGGGAAGATGTCGGGCCGAGCTGAAGCACTAAAGAGCGAGCCAGAGGGCGATGGTAGGAGGTTCTTCCACGAGTGCAAAGGCAGCGAGGGGTAGTCGGATCTAAGTACTTGTCAAACCAAGGGGACCAGATAGTCTCATATTTGGTCATTTTGTCCTCAAGTTGTGCCGTACGTTTTTCCTGGGCCATCACCCAGTTGACATGGGTTATGGCACTGGCAATGCTCAGGGTTGACGTCAGCCAATTTTTTGCAATCTCTCTTTTGGCGGAGGTGCACATATGCATGGAAAGGTGGAATTGAGTGCGGGAAAGGTCTACTGGCCTACAATTGAGTAGTGCAAAATAGGGGTCCCTGGTCATTGGCACCGAGAACAGAGATGATATTATGTTAAAGATTCCCTCCCAGAAGTCAATGACTTGGGGGCAGCTCCACCATATGTGGAAGAACGAGCCTCGGTCAGGACAGCCTCGAAAACAATTAGGGGAGCAGTCGGGGTTGTAAATGGCCACTCTAGCCGGTACTAGATACCATCGCATGAGTACTTTATAATTTATTTCTAACATGCTTGCACTGTGTGAGCTTCGTCTAGTGTTTGCCCAGGATTGATCCCACATCTCGTCAGTGGTAGAGGTCCCTAGATCTTTATCCCATTTTGAGATATACGAGGGAGGGGGTGTGTCTGTTGGGGTGATAAGTATGGCATAGAAAAGGGAGATAAGTCCAGGGCTGTGTGGGTCTTGGCAGCACATTTTTTCAAAGGGGGACATCTTGCGAGGGCTAGTAGGTTTTGGGGTGGACATTGTTATGTAGTTTTTAATTTGGAGATATCGGAAGAGTTCTGCACTCGGGGTTTATGTTCTCGCAAGTGCAGAAAAGGTTTGACACCTGAATCGGATTGCAGTTGCCAGAAATAGGTGAGTTTTTGGTCAGTCCAAGCTTTACAGCTTGATGGGTGTGTGAGAGCCGGAATGAAAGAGGGATTGTCGAGGATGGACATGAGTGGCAGGTGTGGGGAGAGAAGGCCGTACTGGTTTTTGATTGAGTCCCATAGTCTGAGTGAGTGAGACATTACAGGGCTGTAGACAGTTGGTCTCTGTTTTGGGGCCAGCCAGAGGAGGTTGGCAACTTATGCAGGCTTCACCAGTGTGTTTTCCAAGGCCACCCATGCTGGGGTCTAAAAATTTGAGTGGTTTTTCGCTAGTTGCTAGTTTCGCAAGCGGCCTATCCCTAGATTAAGTCTATTGGCCAAGACTTTGGCTAATAGTTTGATGTCTACATTAAGTAGGGAGATCGGCCTGTAGTTAGAAGGATTAGTGTGGTCTGAGGAGGGTTCGGGGATCATACAGATCAAGGCAGAGAGTGAGTCTGGGCCCAGGGATCCACCCCTTTGGAGGGAATTAAAGGCATCAGTCAGGAGGGGAGCTAGGAGGTCTTTGAAGGTGCTGTAGTAGGCTGCTGTAAAGCCGTCTACTCCTGACCGCTTTCCCCGTGGTAACGACTTGATCGCCTGTTGGACTTCCTTTTCCGTGATGGGCTCTTCCAAAGAGGCAATTTGGGATGCTGTGAGAGAGGGGAGATCTATGTCCGTAAAAAATTGGTCCGTGCTTAAAGTTTAAAAAAAAAAAGCTATCATCCTTTGAATGAATCTGCCTATGACAAGAGCTTCTAAACTCTAAGTTCTATGCGCAGGTACCTTAAAGGGACACTACACTCAGGAGTCGAATCTTAAAAATGAATTCAATTAATTCAAGTACCTTAAAGTGACAGTAAACTCAGGAGCTTCAATCTTAAAAATGCATTCAAGTACCTTAACTATTAACAAAAACTGTATCTTATGTGTGTATCACTAGGCTATAGATCCTTCAATCATGTCTGGATTGGTGCTGACACCGTTCTACCTTCTGGAGGGGGGCTACTTTTGTTCTCCATGGTCTCTGTGTGTGTTGTAAAGTAGCAAGCACTTCAAGCTCACTCCTATGATGGACTACAAGCTCTATGGGGAACAAAAGTAGCCACCATCCAAACGGAAGTACAGTGTCAGCACAAATTCAGAGATGTTGGACGATCTACAGCCAAGTGATACACATTTTTGTTAATAGTTAAGGTACTTAAATGCATTAAGATTTAAATTAAATAGTTTAGTGTCACTTTAAAGCTGAACTACAGACAAATATAAAAATCATGTGACTGGTTGTGCATTTAATAAAAAGTCAGGCTGTATTGCTTAGAGGCAGCATAGTCTGCATGAATGTCCAAGACCTAGCTGTGTTATCTGATAGGAGTACCTGAGTCACAAGAATGGCTGAACATACAGTAATACAAATACTTTGAAAGGTAAAAGAGTTTAAATGTAACTACAGTAAACTTCCCGTTATCTGGCATCCGCAGGGATTAGTAGATTCTGGATAAATGTAGTTTCTGGTTGCCTAAGAGTTACTAAGCCCATACTATACCATACCATAACATAAACTCTGTTTCAATGTCATATTAATATTGAAATGCAGTAATCAAAAGCAAATTAAGACAAATAGACACACTTAAAAGAAATTAAGGCAATTAGGCACATGATTGTTTCCAGGATAATACATGCCGCAGATCAGCAAAACAGTAAGTACATAGGGGATTTTTTTTCTGGTTAGATGAGAGTTCTGGTTAGTTGAATACCATCTAACAGAGAGTTTATTGTATTTGAGATACTTATTTATTTGTTTGTCTTTTGTGTGAGGATGGAAATATAGGAACTGCCACTGATTACTTGATTCTAAAGGGTACAACCTTGAAGGCTCTCATTCTGATCCTGACCTTACTGTACCTGTTGAATCACCGACCCGGATCAAGCATGCAGCCACACAACTGAAGAGCTCCTGCCCTGTATATTTGTTCCAGGTCAGTGACTACGTAGTGAAGAAAGGATCAGGTTTAGAAACCTAGAGCCTAGATAATATAATTTACATGTCATTTTTTTAAATTAGTAATTATCAATTCCTTTTACGGAAACTAGCAAAGCAAGTAAAGCACCTGTACAGTAAAGTGTAGTTCATTTTTGATATAGTGAGATATTCAGTTCTGCATTTGACTACAAACCCAAATGTACCAGACACCATGAATTAGTACCAGAGGTCCATGGTTGGATGCATCTTCATTATAAATTGTTTTAGCAATATATACTATACATATACATAATTAAACAACTACAGCTACAGCTAACATTGAATTCATAATTAAAGTAATATTAAACTATCAAACTCTTTCTTAATAATGAATCCAGATCAAACAAATATACATTGTCGAGCAAAGCATTTCTTTACATTTTTGCCCAATCACTTACAGTTATCATACTTCCAAACAGCTGACTCCAACTCCCTCAGCTTGGCTTCCCTGAACTTCTTGTTGAATACAAGGGACGGCACAGACTACAGCAGCTGTCCATCTACTAGCTGGTAGAAGGGAAGAGAAGTGGGGAAGTGGCTGGCCTTGCTGTGCCTGTGTGTTAGTGGATACACACAAAGCTTACTGGCACATACAAGGGTGGCTCCATAGGACCCTGCAGGCGAAAGGAGCCACCTCAAAACAGGATATCAGGACCAGTACTGAGGGGACCAGCTGATTCTGCAGTAAGCTAAAACTTTTAAATATCAAGGAGTAGCATATTTTGTAAATGGTTTAATTAGCTTTCAAAACATTCTTGTGTAGCCTGGCTTGTGGCACCTTTAATTTTCCTGCAAAACATTCCAATTTCTGTTGCAAATTGTTACTCCCTCCCTTAATTGGTGGATGCTTCTGAACTGGAAAGTGTCCGAACACAGGCAGGAGCCATTTTGGAGCTGATCAAACTAGTGCTAAAGACAGAACAAAGAGGGAGCCACATGGAGTGAGCAGGAGAAACTGAGCTTCTATGTCATTCTACTGGGCTGCAGGGGAGAGAGGGACTACATCTCCCAGTGCACCCAGGATCACAGGGTTGTACCCAGAGGAGAGCTGCTGGTATGACCTGTGGGCAGAGACCGTAACTACAGGGCCGCTCTGCTGCACTGTTGCTGTTCCTTTGCTGCTCCAAGGAGATTGCCTTCCAGCGATTGAGCAACTACATGTACCATGGGGGGTGGCTGCTAAAGACTCCTTGAGAGAAACAGAAACAGACCACTGCTGATGATTCTAGGGACCATCTGGGGTAGTGAGGGGCCCGCTGGCCATTTGTACTATACTGATTCTGTTGCTGTTTTTTGCAGTAAAATTTGTTCTGTCCCACAGACATGATGGTTGTTATCAAGCTGATTGCTCTAGGCAAAACAGACAGTTTAGCTTTCTTTCCCACAGTATTTTCAAATACAACTAGTATGCAAAAATGTATTATTTTCATCTTGATCTGTATGCCTTGTGTTAGCTAATTGTGTTGTCATATCCTTAAAAGTTAATTTAAAAAGCTTACCCAAGAGAGTTTAAATTTTTTAGAATCTAAGGAAAGTTGAGAGTGAAGTCCAGGCCTAGTTTTGCACTCAGTGTAATTAAGGAACAGTGGCTTTTAGGAAAGGATTACTGAGAGACACCATTCTATTCTAAGGCAAAACCTCTAAACACTGCTGATCACAGAACAGGATCAGAACTTCACAAAGCTCTCAATTATTATTTTTTGCTGGATGTTTAAGAAACATTATAAACGAATAACTTATATACTTTAAATATACAGAAGTTATTGCCTTCTCACATGGTCTCTTACCTTACCATAGCTTTACTTTGGATGAGAGCGACCACTCCAATGGGAGGTCAAGGCTCCCAATGCCACCTTACTGAAAAGCCAATGGCCAGTGTTTTTTTTAATGCTGTCTATTATAACAGTTGTGTATATTGTCAGTTCTTTTGCATATGTAAGCTGTATTCTTTACATTACTATGTTATATTGTCATATTATTTAGTAGGGATACACCATTACTTTTCAGATACCAGTGCCGATATTTGGCATTTTCACAAGAACTATCAGGGTTGCAGCGATTGCTGCTGGGACTTAGCTCTGGCGCTCCACCACTGTCCTGAAATCATTTGTCTGTATTGTTTCAGAAAAACTGTCACATGACAATAAACAAAAATGTATCAGTACTTGTACTTGCAAAAAGTGTATCAGTGCATCCCTTTATTTTTATTTATAAAAACAAAATCATACATTAAAACAGAGATGTACAAATCCCAGGAGTTCCGTTTGCTCCTTACAAATGACAGCTGCCTCCTAACTTTTGAATTTTTCTCTAGTCTAGTCTTGGAGCTTGAAAAGTATCTGTACTTGTACTTGTACCAAGTATGGTACTTGGTACTGGTGCATCCCTATTATTTAGTACCTGCTTGTTTAACTTTGAATAAAGCCCATTTAAAGCCACAGGTGTGTTGGTGAGATTGGGTTCAGCCAGGCTAGGCCATCACTGTGGAATGGCAGAAGGACCCATCTATCCAATGGCTACTCAGGGGGTAGCGCTACACCTGAAAGCACAGGCAGACTTGTAACTTAGCTGACAGAATATGTTGAAAGTTGAACTCCAAGCAAATTTAAAATTCACAGACTGTATGTGAAATATCTTGTCAAGCTTTTGTATTTCTATACAGCCAGTTTTCTGAACCAGTCAAAAAACTGTATGTATGCATGAGGAATGCCAAAAGAGCCATCAAGAGAATTTCTGGTGTAAAAAAGTTTGCTTTTTTTTGCCGTCTGTTGTTTCACTTCTGGTGTGGGGGAACTTTAGCTTGAGAGCTGCCTAAGGGTATTGCTAAGATTGTGAAAATCTTGGGGCACCCCTTCGTACCCTGAGTAGAGCAATAATACAGCATGTGTAATAGTTGTGGCCAAATTGTGCTACAGAGGGATGGTCGTAAAGCAGCATGGTTAAATAAAACATAAGCCTACTCACTCTATACGTGCCTTGTACCCACAAAATATACTTTAATTATTGTGCCACAAGTGAGAGTCTCACATACACACATAAATCTCAGAAAAAAAGAACCATAAAAATGTAAACTCTTCTATTACACATGACTTTTACAAAGCACTTCATCTTAGCCTACATTAAAGAAGAAATTCAGTAAAGTAGTGAGAGACTTTATAGTAACGAGCAACAGTTGAGACAATGAACACTTTGGTCAGGAGTATGTGATGTATAATATAGTGTAAAGAGTGCGTGCTTCAGAAGTATGTAATGGTACAGAGTGTAGGGATCAGGTACTTGTTAGGCACAGAGTGCAGAGGTCAGTAGTGTGTAACATGCAGATGGAGGGGGTCAGGAGTGTGTAACACACAGACGGAAGGGGTCAAGACCATGCAATGAATATCTCCATCCTGCCAAGCAAAAATCACCCCATACCCCAACATAAATTCCTTCTCCAAGTCAACATCCTCCCCAAGCAAAAGTTCCCTCACCACCCAATACAAATCTACCCCTAAACACAAACCTTAACCTCCCATAACCAAAAAGCCCACTCCTAGTGCAAATCTCACGCCTCTTTCCCCTCCAAAGCCCAAATTTGCAAAGATGTTTGTACATGATTTGACTCTTTGGCTAGAATCACATATAACAACCAAAAAGCACTCTAGAGAACAGGTAGACCATTGTAAGCTAATTGCTGCTGGGTTACTATAGATGTATATACTTTGCACATAGCTTTTGTTGTATTATTAAGTGAGGGCCTTCATGCCTTTTATTGCCTACTTTTATAACAAGGAATTGCTACCCATTCCCGTATGACAAGATCAGAACATTTGTTAAGGAACCTCTGAACACCGAAGATCAAAATATAAAATGTGCATAAAATTATTGCACATAATTAGCAACTTTGATTGTGATTCATTTACTGTTTCTTAGATTATTTAAGTGCCTTTGGGCATAATTCCCATCTCACACTTGTGAGAGGTTTCAGGCACGGGGGGAATCAGAAATGACTGATGAGGGCACTGTAAAGATTCAGAAGATCTGAAGTTTAGTGTTGCCATTAACTACTGTGATCTTTGTAAAGGCATATTGTTCACTTTAAGTCACTAATAGTCGTTTCTTATTATCTTTTATGACATCTTTTCATTAAGGTGTATTCTTTCGAATCCTTTTGGCTAATTTGCATTACAATCACCTTTTAATTCTTTCTATGTTGCCCTTTTTACAGTCCATATTCTATTCTCTCTATAGACCAAAACCTGGTGACATTAATCATTTACACGATACCTGCCCAAAGAGAACATGCTTAGTACATTTTAAAATAGTCATGTTTAATTTCTACAAAGTGAAGATTAAATGACAGTAAAGCTAAATTAAACTCGATGCACATATATGAGTCGGTACTAACCGAAAAATGTTAAAAAGCTAAATTCCAGACAAACAACTAAATACACTGCTGAACTACACATAGGTGAACTGCCTTACCCGCCAAAGGATTTATAATTCTGTTTGGTCAGTCTTCTGATCCAAACACTCTGCTCTGGGAACTTTAGACAGCCCAGCAGCAGCTGCTTACTTCTGAACCAAAGGAGAAGGGTAGATGCCTCCTCTGAATCTTATAACTGTGTGTGTGTGCTCTCAATGAAATTAAACAGTAGACCATAGAATTAAAACTTCTTTACTACAGAACTGAAGGGAAATTGCAGTCAGGACACAAAAACAACGCTGTCTGCCACAAGGGTAAAACCACAAACTTAAGTTTCTAAGAGTAAAATTGTACACATAATGCTGTCTGCCATAGGAAAATGCCACATAAAACTCAGTTCATTATAGGGAAAAGTAACACAATGCTCTCTATCGCAGGGTAAACAGCACACAAAATTTGCTCTCTCAGAGCGGAAAGTCCCAACAGCCCAGTCTAGCAGGAGAAAAATACACTCAAAATGAGTCTGTCGCAGGAAAAATGCAACACATAATGCAATTTCATGCCACTTTAAATGTTGTGTGTCACAGGAGAGATGCCACAAAAATCGCAGTCTACTACAGGGAAAACCACTAAATAGAACATCACTGTGAAAAAGTTGCACTAAACATAAAGATTTCAGCAAAAAAAGAGGGAAAAATGACATGAAAATCACTATTTACTAGCAAAACAGATGATCCATCAGTTAGAAAAAAAAGTGTCACAGAATGCTGAAAATATTACAAAATGTTAATCAAGCAGCAATGTTGCACCATGTTGGCCACCAATTAAAGTGAAAAGTTGGGGTTTAAGCCTACATTACAAAATCATCGCTCAAATGTATCCATACCACAATACGAGCAATGATCTTACATTGGTAGAAGAAGATGTGTCATCATGCAGCCAGTGTAGCGCTGTAGTCCGTTGGCTACAGTGCTAAGAAATAGGCAATTGGTGACAGGTGGCAATTTGAAGAGCCTGCATATAGCATTGGCCATCACAGCAATCACAAGACACAGACACTCTGATTGACTCTGTGCCTTTTGCCTGCAATCTATGCTGTCTAATGACAGTGGATCCCAAGCACTGTGTGTGATCAGTCACGGTTTCAGGACTGGGGGAACCAGGCAAGAGATGAGGGGAACGTGCCTTCATTGCTAGTTATGCCCCTTTTTGGAGCTATCATTCACCTTTCCCTTATAGTGATGTACACTGACAAACATGACATAAGAAATCTAAAAACAATGCACTAGGGTTGTGTGCAGCCAGAGAGGGAACTCTCTATAGCGTATTCACTAAAAATGTACAGTAAACTCCCAGGTTCAACCACGAGGATGGGTAGATGCCAGATAACTAGTTTGTGGTTGCTTGAGAATTAATACTAACTCTCAAGTAGGTCCGCTCCTCTCCTAAGTGGGTGCAATAGCCAGCCTGTTATTGGTTATTGCAATTTAAAATAGCCAATAGCAGGCTGGGGTTTGCTCCGCATTGTTTACATTCAGCTACTGACTGCAAAAACTAGCTGCCGACTGGCAGCAAGGTGTCAAGAGAGAATTTTCTTAGCAACTAAATATATTTATAATAGAAATGTTTTAGTGTGCACATGTCTATCAAGCAATAGGACATATCATGGTTGCTTGAATGCCAAATAATGGGGCTTTTACTGTATTTTGTCTCCTTGAGAAATGTGACATGTTATTTTGCTCTTCTTTCTACCTGCCCACAATAACTTTGTGGTCATCTAAGTGTATTAGTATCAGCATCCACCAAAGAGCCTTTTCACACGGGCTTTCCAGTCAGGCTTGTCTGTCAGTTTTGCCGTCGAAACTGCTCGGAAGCCTAATGTTTGTCTAAGGGCATCTAAACCGATGGGCATCCATTTACATCCAATTACCCCTGACTCCAGCCAGGTCCGGAAAAACAAAAGGAACAGAGTTCAGATCTGGCGGATCTGATTGTGACGGGTCAGGGGAAATATGATGTAAATGGACACATGTCTGTTTATATCCAATTCCCCATGGGCCAACATAGATCTGGCAATTTCAGTTTTTTTCCTCCATCACAAGGTGAAGGAAAAAACTGGACAGACACAACAGTGACATCCATTCGTATCAGCAAGGGAACTGTGCATGGATCCCCTCCTGATCGGACCATGTAAAAGGGGCCAAAGGCAAAGGGCACTTCTGAAGAAGCAGAGGAAAAGAGCTCAAGTACCTACCCCCCCCCCACACCACCACCACCACCAACACGCACACACACACACAAACACACTTCTGTACATGCCTAGAAATGTGGGAGCGGACATTGCTGACTTTTTTTTTAAAGCTGTAGGTTTCAGGACTGTCCTCCTGACCTGCCTTTAGACCATTGTTTTTACACACTGGCTGCATGCTTGCTCCAGGTCACGGATTTGCTAAGTAGTAAGGCCAGGATCATTATAACATTACCCGGGGATGTGTTCCTTTAAACCAATTCAGCAGTTGTAGCTCCCATATGTCGACCCTGGCAGGTTATTTAAATGGCAGGGATAATGGTGATTGAAACGGCACATTCTCATTGCAAAGTAGTTGAACAATTTAACTACTCATTACAGAACGTTTCTTATTTGCCCCCTTTTGGTATGTTAAATATACAATTGAAAGTATTCTGTCATATCTGTTCAATAAGTGCAAAAATATTCCTGTCAATCCTGTTAGAAATCTTGTGAGCTAATACCTTCCTGTGCTCTCTGCGTCTGCTCACTGTTACAATTGTTATCACTTTCTTCGTGGACTACAGAATACCACTTCCTTTGTTATGGGTAAAATGAGAGGGGGGAGGCTGTGGTCCTAACAATTTCCGTCCTTAAGTGACAATGTTACTCTTCTATAGATACAGTAAAGTGGGTGATTGGTGTTATCCTAGAAAGTTTGCTATTGGCATGCTCATTAGGTGAAAATAGCGGTGATAAAAAGTCTGAAAAAAGAAAACGAATGCAGCCACCGCAGAACTAGTAAGCTGCAATATATTAACATTATGGTCTTGGTTTAGATACACTTTAAAAGAAAGTATTTTTTTTCTTAAACTGCATTGGGGTTCTTATTTTGGCAGTTTAGTTTAGCCAAGTTCTATTTTAAGAGGAAATTATCCTAATATGCTGATACTATTCAGATTCTATATGTGCACATAATTGTAGAAGCAGGGCACATATATATCCTGTTTTCCTTGTATTTGCATCTATTTCTATGTTTATCCCTCTGCCCACAGCAGAGGAAATATTTGTAACTCATTTTAAACTAAACCTAAATTTAAGCACAGTGCCACAGACATATATTGAAGTGAGCATTTTATTACATAGAGTGTCATTCAGATTACTGAGCAGAATGCATGACACTGACAGGTTATTGCATGTATCTTTAGCAATCTATTTATATGTGACAGGGAGGGTTTGAATTAGAAAAAAGCTGACAACGCCATGAAATAACATCTCATCCTAAAGTATTACTGTAGACAATAGAGCTCTGCTTAAGAGATAATTCCCAATCCTAAATTAACAAAATGTAGATGAACATGATTTAAAATCATTTCTGACATATACGTGGAGAAATGGCAAGAAAAGGGTAATCACATGTGTGTATGTTTTTCTTTTCTATCATACAGTATGTACCCTGGTTTATTGTTCAAGGCGTTGAAAAAAAAAAATTCCACAACATTTTTTGCATGCCAAAAATGTGTTATATTGATGAAATAAAAAAGAACCTATTTTACATTTATCATCTGCATAGCAAGAACCCATTTTTATTGTTCCTTCTGTACTAAAAAAAATGCAGATCGAGCTTTATAATATAATAAATGTATCATTAGACAACCAAAGATTTAAATTAAACCTTTTTTTTTGTCTAAATATGGCAAAGATTAAATATATTGAAAACATGTGTGAACTTTGCTTCTTAAATGCATTTCTTATGCAGATGAAAACAATGCTCAGGCACAAAGTGAGTATCACAACAGTAAAAAGGTTTCTGCTCCACTAAAAATCTGTTTGTGCAATATTCAGGTAGCACATATGGGGGAGCTATAAGCTAGGTGTAATCATTCATTACAGCAAACATCAATAACATTAGATGGTATTTCCTGAAAAAAAAATCCAGTTTTCTTTGTTGAAACCAGAGTACCATATTAAACTGTAATATATGAATTTCGAGATGGATGTAAATGCATGTGCAAGACAAATTCTTTCTGTTGATTGTCTCTTTTTTCCAGTGCATGCTATTCTTAAAAGCCATCTAGGCAGCATTATGCTAAGGTGAAAGGTACAATGCTTTCAGAGGACACTTAAACCTTCATTTTACCCTAGAATTGCTAGAAGGGATCTTATATTTGGGAGACGCTAATCAAAGTTGATCATGAATGTTAATACAGTAGTCAGCATATATTAACGACACACATAAAGAGATTAAATTCCTTTCACAATGTACATATGAAGAATGCACAATGTATACTATTATCCATTCCTAAATTTAGTTCTACTAAGCCTGATTGTGTTTGGCTAGCTTCATAATGCACTTACTAATATTTTAATCCTCCCAGTAAATGCTGCAGTGTAACAATCAGAAGCTGCAGAAAAAAGAAGATACTGTACTAGACACACATATTAAGCAAATACTGATACATAATTATGTTTATTGTTTTCTCACTGACTAAAAAGTATAAAAATAAATGCCAAGGTGTCAGGAAAATTAGATAAATACTATTATTTATATTTGTAGCAGTTATCACATATTTTTGTATAACCTACACATGTTTTATTTGTTTTATTCACAGATTTTATTATGCACTACTTTAATTTTGAAAACATTATTTTTATTATACAAAAACAATGTTTATTATTCAGTTTTATTTTATGGTAGTCAGATATGGGATTCTTTGTATCTAATTTGAACACAAACACTTTTGTTTATTAAAACAAATGACACGTGTTTTCGTTTAATAGTCTGTTGTTCTTTAGGGATGAGTGATTCTGCAAAGAAGGGGAGCATTCATTGAATCCTGCTTGAAAATCAATGTGAGTTTATGGCCTGTGCTACACTACAGTGGCAGGTACCCCATGTCATTATTTTGCCCAGCATATGGAAAGCAATAAGGCAGCAGGAGGCAGAGGAGGGTTGGGATGCTTGCAGTAAGGAGGAAGTAGGGCATGCTTCAATGGGGATGTTTAAGCCCTTACAAACCCCAGAAATGTATGTGGACAGATGTAGTGTGAGATTGGAAAGGACTCAGGGTCCTCTGCTGCTGGCAATTTGTGGAAAAGTGGGTCTTTTATGCTTAAATGCCTGTGCAAGGACCTCAGAGTTTAGGTAATCAAAGACAAAGATCCCTAAATGTGACCCTTTGAGGAGAAGTTGCATAAGAACCCCTTTGCCACATTTCCTGATGATGGCAGAATCCCCTTTGATGGTCATCATTCCTCCAATCCTCTGATCCCTGAAAGTAGTATCGCAGCAGCAAGCAGCACTCCCAGGCTACATGATTGCTGACTACATTGGGTCCAGGATTGTTGCAGACACTCAGCAAACCCCATGGACTGTTGGATGTCCATGCTGTACCACTGGCTGGAGCTTGCACTTTGTGCACTCAAACCCCTCGCTCTCCTGAAGCCAGTGTGCTGTCTGATAGGGCAAATCTGAAGCTGCCAAAAAAAGGCTACGGTGGCTTCGGGTCGGCCGAACATGCTCAGCATATTCAGCCGACCCGAAGTGCAGAAGGAGTTCGACTCAGCCGATCCAACTTCTGGATCGGCTAAGCCGAACCTCCGGCAGGCTAGTCGCTGCTGTTCGGCCTATTCTCATAGATAGCTGAGCCGAGCGGCAGTCAGCTCAGCTGTTCTGCTCGGTACCTCTGTGGTACCGAGCAGAATAGAAAAACAGTTTAAAAAGTAGTAAATAATAAAATATAAAACGATTGGGCGGAGCCATCAGTGACAGCTAGCTCTGCCCAACGGTTCTCTATTGGCCGGGTGGTTCTGCTGCCGTCAGAATAAAAAAAAATCCCCATAGGAATGCATAGCTAGATTCCTATTGGCTATTTCACTTTGCAAGAGCCAATAGCAAACTAGCTATTGCACCCGCCCTCTGCTGATTGACAGCAGCATTATTGATAAAATCAGAACATTTATTTAACATTTATTTTATATTTGTTTAGCTAAGAAAATACCAAACACTTTTGGGGATATATGGGTATGCCAAAGGGGGTTTCTGGGCACACAGGGTGTGGATGTTTGGTATATTGGGTGCACAGTGTTTTTAAATTTTTTATACCGCTTTCTCCTGGGATAGCTGTGCACTCGAGTATATACCCCTGCAATGGACTGGAGTGCATTTCCAGAAACTGGGGCTGAGGTAGGTATTAATTGCTTTTTTTAACAATAGATTTATTTTTAAATCATCTTTGAAGGGGATTTGACTTTAGCAGAGGAGGGGCTTTTAATAAAAGACCTATGAAAAAAACACATGCACAAAGACGGGCTGTAAAGAGGCTGCAGCACTTCAACAGCATTAGGATGTAACAAAGAATAAAAAAGGTAAAACTCATCCCTCCCCTTAGCACCATATTTTCCAAGATACACACCCTTTTGCTACCTATATGACATTTAGTAAGAGTTTACATGACCTGCCAGTGCCTACAAACCTTACAATAATCTCTCCCTATATGAGCTGCACTCCCTACACTTTCCCTATAAGGGCTAAAGCACATGGTAAATATGGTTGCTGTAACGACACCTTTTATATTAAGGGGTGGCTTTTTTAAAAAAATCCCTCTTATTGGCCCTTCTAAGTCAGCTGACCTATGTTTAGCGACCAGGAAGTGTTACATGATATCAGTCTGGCTAATTCCTACATTAATGTGCTGGGTCCATGAACCTCTAACATGCAGAGTTCACTACAAACCCATGGTAGTGGCAGACCTGAACCACATCTCTATTGATAATCAATAATGAGTACTAGAACTGAGGTGTTTTACATAAACCTATAAAGTAATAAGGTAATACTTAAAGTGGACCTTTATCCCCTTTCACTAACAATTACACCAGCATGCAGCTCTGCATGCTGATATGAAATCATCTTACATTCATTAGTTAAAATTTCTTTTATTTACAATTACTGTTCTTCCACTTCATGGTACTCTTAGGCATTAGTGCTGTAGCTCATGAATAAGAGATGCATTTTGGGAAGGTTACATCACAGTGCATTGCGGGAAATCTCATCTGTAAATTGCAAAATCTCACAGGATCTCAGGGAAAGAAGTGGCGTCACAAGGGGGGTGCAGCCCACACCCGGGTGACACCATTGGAGGGGTGACACCCAAATGACCTGCAGTCATTTTGGTGTCACCCCCCTCTGAAAAGTCGGGTGCTTGGTCATGGACCGAACGCCCGACAGTATAAGGCGAGAGGAGGGGACGCGGCGGCATACCTTATCCCGCTGGGTGGCTGTCTCCTCCTCTCTCTGTCGGCGTCCATCACCAAGATGGCCGCCGGCAGGTATCAGAATGCACACGCGTGGTGACGTCACGCGCATGCGCCGTGACGTCTCGGCGGGGTGACACTTGGGTACCGCTCCGGGTGTCACCCAGCATCGGGACGCCCCTGAGGGAAAGGCATTTTTTTTTACCTGAGATCATGTGCATGGTCATTTGTCCTAGTCAAAGAAAGAAAAGTGAGATGGATTATTCTGCCCTATGTGAAAATGGTCACCATGAGAAGAATGGGAAGGAGAAGAAAAATACGGTATACAAAGAATAAAAGCCGGCAATTCCTTATAGGTATCTGTTTGTAGATAGTCATTACTAAACATTTCTAAAGGGGTCTTTAACCAGAAAATGAGGAACACGATATACAAGTGTGTTTTTAAATTCCTTCTGATGGAAACCACATTCGCACATGTATGCATGAAGAGTGATTCAGTGGAGTGACCATTTAAGGTAATGGGTTAATTTACTTAAGGAGTGGAGAATGTTGACTTAAAGAGTATCTAAACCCTCACAGATTGTTGCATATATCTACTGCTAGCAAGCAGTAGATATAAGCAAAAACATTAAAAAAGGTTACCAAACAGGTTTAAGTTTTAGGTTTAGAATACGAAGATTCTCGGGCGGCCACAAGGGATCATGGAGTGGGCGCAAGCGCAGTATAGCTCTATAGCTCTTTGGCCGGGATACGAGGATAGATACATGGTAAGTCAATGCAGGCAGGCCAGCAGCGTGCACCCGCAGAGACTACGTGGGACACGGAGAAGATGCAGCAGTCAGTGCTGAATCAGAGACTGGCACCAGCGCTGGAGGGGCTGCTGAAAACTACTTGAAAAAAGAAGATGATCAGATCAAGAGGTATAATTTAAAGTAAGTGCATACACCAGCATTAAGTGCATACTTAATGCAAAATGAATGATAGAAGATAATACAAACTTGAGAAATTGAAAACTCAGGATTCTTTTTAGCATGTGATTGGTTGTTTCATGTGAGCACTGCTTTATCTTAAGCTCAGTAAACAGTACTTTACAAGGTAAAGGGTCTCTTTTTCTTTGGTGCATTAACCCCTATGTGTACATCTCTTCCCTGTCACAATTTTGTTGTATTATCAGTAAGAGCTGTACAGTATACAAAACATGATAAATACCAGGGGTAGGGATGTCTTTGAGAAATGTACAAAAGCAGTGGCAGTTTTGGGGTTATATTGTGTTATTTCTCTGCTGATTACTAGGTCCATAGTGTGTGGTTACCAGTGGAGACTGCTCATGAGAAAGCATAGGATTTTATCAGATATGAGTTTATCGTAGCAGGTCTGTGGCAAGGATAATTCTTTATCAAGAGACAGTTCCCTATCCCTCACCCACCTTTTAACACAATGTTGACAATATGAAAGCCAAAGAATAGAACATAATAACCATGAGTACAAGTCAATATGTGCAACTATTTCCTGCTCATTTTCCTCTCACTCTTGTTTTGGACAAAAACATTTCCCCCACCTATCATCACTGACAAGAGGTCATTTAAAAAAAAGCTAATAGGCAAGGCATCTTATATTTATAGTGCACCACTTGATGATGTTGGTGCACCGTAGCATCATTACAGAGATACCCTAATATGGACTTTGCAGATTTGCTAATTTTTATGTATAACTGCCTTTGGGTTTTTCTGTTCTGCTAGAGAGGTATTTATTGCATATGTGAAGTATAATTTTTAAACCATTATATATTAAATATGTGCTTTTTTTTTTTCTTCACTTTGGCTATTAATGTTAAATGTGAGCTATTTGTAGTAGGTATGGGGCCATAAGAAAAGAGCTGCTTTTATTCTCTAATGAATGTAATCTGGCCATATTATCATTTAGTATGACTAAGTAGCAGTTATTCATGGGCATCTCCTGCACATGCGATTTGCCAATCCGATCTGCCCTGGAACAGTGGAGAAAGCATTGGAATTCTTCACCTATTCCACCGCCGAATAACTGGGAGAGATTACGTTAAAATGTGTGACCACGTCACTGGTCACACATTCTAACGTAGTCTCAAACTTTGTTAGATCACATGCCTACCTGTAATCATTTAATCAGAGAAATAGATTATAATAGGGAACATTACAGTGTAATATTTCCCATTATAATCCACTTGTCTAATTACATGAAATAGCAGTACACAACTACTACCCCCCTATCCCCAACCCCGATGTGACCACTGCAGGGGGCGGGGCTTGTGACACACACACACGCCTCCTGTGACTCACCTCCCCTCCCGTTGCCTGTTACTATGGACGCGGCCAGGAGGGGAG
>NW_017306557.1:1495300-1498221 GCF_000935625.1 Nanorana parkeri
TTATTGATATAATAATTTAGATTGTAAGCCCTCATGGGCTTGGCCCTCTTAACCATCTTGTCTTGATTTGTGTTGTAATTATAATGTCTTCCCTGTGTTGTAAAGCGCTGCGCAAACTGTTGGCGCTATATAAATCCTGTATTATAATAATGATAATAATAATAAAGATAGATCTACAAGTAAATGTTAATGAGGTATGTGTATACATATATATCGGCATACAATAGAAAGAAACAAACAGAACACTTTGTTTTCTTCACATCAACAACAAAACGAAAGCAGTGACAGGGATTATTAATGTTTGCAGGATTTAGTCTGAAGACAATACGGATAAGAACACTTACTAAATGAGCTTTCTAAAGCAGCAAGGATGTATCACTGTGAATCTGACCATATTCATTTTCCAAACTGGTGACGGACAAATCCAGGGTCCGTTGAACTTGGATTTGTTAAATCCAGTCTGATTTTGCTGTGGATTTGTATTTTTCAAATCCTTGCTGGGCTGTGATATATTGTTGATATATTAGTGAGCAGTACCCCGAAAGGACACTGGCTAAAGGACATTGATTTAATTTAGATAAAGGAAAATAACACACAATCTGGTTTTATGGTAACCTTTCAGTATATTATTAAAAAAATAGCATGCTTTATGCATATTTGAAAGAAAAAAAAAAGAATGATATATTTGGCATTTATGGATAAATAAAACTGCAACAATTTGATTTTTGATCACCAAACCCTTGGTTTTGATTAGATTTTTGATCACATAGTGACGAGAAGCATGGGACGACTTCCTTGTTAATCGGGAAGCCGGGTGGTGAGTCTTTACATGCTGCCCGGCTTCCCGGCTAATCAGGAAGCCAGGTGGCGAGTCATTACACGCTGCCTGGCTTTCTGAATGGGACTTCCGGTACTCGGTATTTGGTATCGGCGAGTACTGGAAAAAAATATCAGTACCAAAATACCGGTATCGGCGAATCCCTAGATGTAATACACATCACTTCCTGCATTCGGGGACAGGAGTTCGAGTACTGATCTCCCTTAGATCTCCCGTTAGAGCGTCGCCGTGCCAGTCCCAGCCGCACCGGCCACAGCGGATCTCGGGCGGCGGCAAGGAGACGGCGGGACAGAGGTACGTGGGGGGCCTGCACACCCACAGCTCCTGAAAGTGATTGGGCATCTCTAGAGACGCCTGATCGCTTGTATGTAAACAGCCATTGCTTACAGTTTTCCTTTTCGACATGCTTACAGTTTCCCGTCTCGTGTGCGCGCTGGGCGCCGCACACAAGGGGGGGATGGGCAGGACGTCTTAAGACGCCCCCCGCTCCTAGAAGACACCCATCCTGCCGTTCGGGAATGGCCATGGACGGGAAGTGGTTAAAGGTCTAATGTTAGTCTTAGGCCTGGTTAACAGCTGCACATTCTGAGGACGAGTGGCAATGTGTGCGATCAGCATTTATGTCTGTGGAAATGCACCAAAACGCACTTGCTGTTCCATCGATTTCTTAAGGCACCCCAAATGCAGGCCAGCAAGTCGTAAGTTTTTCTGCTGCATTTCCTTGCATGCAAAAGCAGCAGAAAAATGCATCCCGTGCATCGCACAAAATAGTGGAGGAGCCTTTTTGCTATGTTTGCCACGCACATATGACTCCATTGAAGTCAATGGAGCAGCGCGATAAATGCGTGTTCGCGTGCAGGTGTGAACCAGGCCTTACTCTTTACTCACAATTAGTTTGAGAGGGCCAATCAGAAAGCCGGGCTCTTTGTCCCTAAGGTCTGCAATTAGGTGCACTGTAGTCAGGAAAATCAGGCGGCCGCCTCAGCGCATGCTGGGGCCTGGTGGCTGCCTAATTTGTGTGAGTACAGACCGCCCAGGACTGGCAGCGGCAGCAACGATGTCACCGGCATGAGGATCTCTGAAGGAGAAGCTAAGTGAACACGCCGTTCCCCAGGGAGAGCTGGGGTTTAGTGCACACATTGAAGGCAGTGGACACAGAGGTGGCAGTGGAAGACACAGTGGCACTGGGTGTGGTGATAGGTAGCGCAGTGGGAGAGGAGAGAGTTAGCAGAGGTGGCAGTAATGGAGCCAGGGGGGGTGTCAATGGGCACAGAGACAGCTATGCAAGAGCTGGGGGAGGAGCACTGGACACAGGTGGCACAGTGGGAGATGAGAGAGGTGGCACATTGGGAGAAGAGAGAGGTGGCACATTGGGAGAAGAGAGAGGTGGCACAGTGCAGAAGAGCCGGGAGGGGGTCAGTGGACACAGGCGGTAGAGGGAAGAAGAGAGGTGGGGTAGGTAGAGGGCTGCCCAAGGCTGCCAGCAACGGGAGGATCGCAGGGGCAGAGGTCAGGTAGTCTCTGTACCTAATAGCCAGGATTAGAACTCAAGTGAGCTCTGTACCCCAGACTGGGATGAGAAGTCAGGTGTGGTCTGTACGCTATAGCTAGGATTGGAGGTCAGGTGAGCTGTGTACCCCATAGCTGGCATGGAAGGTCATGGGAGCTGGCAGGGGGATGTGGAGATGTTTTCATGAAATCCTAGGAGCAGCCCATTAATGAGGAGCAGGCTCAGGCCCGTGTGCCCAGGGACTGGCCCAGAGCTCCATGGCACCAAGGACCAGGATACGGCACCAGTCCTCTACAGATAATGGTATTCTGCATTGCTGTATAATGTGTTGCTGGGATTTGTAGTGCTCTATAACAAATTATATTATTCTGTATTGTTGTATAGTGTATTGCTGAGATTTGTAGTCTTCTATAGCTGGTACCATTTTGAATTGCTGTATAATGATTTGCTGGATTTGTAGTCTTCTATAGCTGGTGGTATTGTGCATTGCTGCATAATGTATTGCTGGGATTTGTAGTCCTCTATCGCTGGTGGTATTGTGCATTGCTGTATAATGTATTAAATATCTACAGT
>NW_017306557.1:1498266-1531887 GCF_000935625.1 Nanorana parkeri
CTCTATCGCTGGTGGTATTGTGCATTGCTGTATAATATATTGCTGAGATTTGTAGTGCTTTGTAGCTGGTGGTATTCTGCATTGTATAATGTATTGTTGGGATTTATAGTCCTCTATACAGTGGAAGAACTACCAGGGTCACATAGTTCCAGATGTGACTAGGCCCTAGCATTCTGTCACTTGGGGGGCCCAGACAGGAGGAAGGGGGCCCTGGTAACCGCCGACAATGCAGGTTCTCGGGGCCCTACCTTCAGTCTGGGGCCCTCCATCCTTCACTCTGTGCCTGGATCATGTGTATCACAAAGCTCTACAGCAAAAAAACATAGTAATGTGCAATGTGGATGACAGACCCATTTTAATGACAGTAATGTGCCAAGTGTTGTTTGGCAAATATACAGTATATATATATATATATTTGCATACCGCATTACTCTCATATTTGTTATCTTTTATTTATATATACTTATTTCGTTTTTTCAGTGGTATGATTTAGTGGTGAAAATGATGAGTCCCCCCTAGTTTTGACTGTGGTATCTAATGTGCCCCCCCTATATATTGCTCCTAGAGTCGCCACTGTAGTTCTCCCTTTACTTCCTTGAACTCTGGCACATGTGACTAGAACATGTGACAATGCACATCATGACAGGGGACATAAATGCCTTTTTTCTTTGAGATCTCACGAGATTACAGATGAGAATTTCCAGCAATACTCTGCTGATGTAACCTTCCATCAATGCAATGCTTGGGCACGATTACATCATTTGTGCCAGAGTGGACCAGGAAGTGGAAAAACAAGCAATTGTAAGCAAAATAAATAGGTTTGTTTAACTAATGAATGTAAGATGATTTCATATCAGCCTACAGAGCTGAATCGTGATGTGATTTTTAGTCAAAGGGGGTAAAGGTCCATTTTAATAGCTCAAGCTTTAAACTTAGGTGACATTAGGGGTCTGAAAGACCCTTGATGTCTCCATAAAGAGGACCTGTAACAATACATTTGCTATTACATAGGGGGCTTGTAATCCCCCTATGCAATAGCAATAAAAAGTGTTAAAAAGTAACATAAAAAGTAACACCCCCTGCGTGCACGAACATACAACGCAAACACGGGTCGGAAGCGCCTACGTGCAAAAACAAAACTTGCACCACATGTTATATATCATCGCGCGGGCGTCGGAGTGAGAGCAATAATTCTAGGCCCATCAATCACTGTTAGCGCTAAACCGTAAAAGCGTTTAAAGCATCGCCTATGGGAAATGTTGGTTATTGTAGATTTTGGGGTTTCACGGACGTAAGCAATTTTAAGGCTTGACATGTTTGGTATCTATTTACCCGGCGTGATCCCACCTTTTATATTTTACTAACAAATTGGGCATTATATTCTGTTTCTGTGCACTATATTTAATTTTAGTGTCATTTATCAAAAACATACTTGTTTGATAAACATTTGCGCAAATAGCGTGCAACATAAAAAATTGCAACTAGCATCTTTTATTTTACAGGTCCTCTGCTTTCAGAAAATATATAATTGTTTGAGGGTTTGAAGCTGTTTTCTAGCCAAAAATTTTGATTTTATCATGTGTGTGCAAATGTAAGAAATTGCTCTGGGCAGCTTACTCCTCTTATGTAGGAGGAAGGTGAGTGCTCCTAGGTGTAAACACTATAGTGTTTACATTTGTGATCGCTGTGATTGTGATGAGTGGATCCACTTTGTACATTGTGTCTGTGACCTGAGCCATCTTACAACCTATATTCTGACTTTTCCTTTTGAATTCCCCCATATGCATTAAGATAACACAACTGCATTATAGCACGTCGCAATGCACATCAATGAATGGTAGTGTACTGTGTTACAATAAAGGGGTCATTTGAAATTATGAGGCACATTAGGATATGTTGGCAGTACATTAATTTTAAATGGGCTTTCTAAACATCTAAAATGTCAGCGGTAATTAACTAAATAAATAACCCTTATAGGAAGGTGTAGGAGGCTGAAGGGGTGTGGTCGATTTCCACATTTACAAGGAAAGTCAACATTTTCATACAACTTCAACCACCTATGTAGATGGTCTTTTAAAACTTCTGATGACCTTCACTGCAGGTGATCTCTTCTTATGCCCATGTTTCCTCATACACTCAATTTAAATTGCCCTATTTTACTTAAATGGCATCAATAAAAAAGGTTTTGTCCTAAGCTTACCTGAGCTGAGTGGTCCCCTAAAGAAACATGTAAATCAGGGGTAGGCAAATGCTGGCCCTCCAGCTGTGGTAAAGGACAAATCCCTTCATGCATCTGCCCCTGGGAGCCATGCTAGAAGGTCCGCCACAGCCGAAGGTCCGGAGTTTGCTTTACCCCTGGTGTAAATGGTTGTGACAGATTTACTTGAAAACCGCCTTGCTGAAGTTGTGTTTTTACTGGGTAAAGCATTTTTTTAATAGAAAAGGTTCATTCAAAAAACATTGCGGTAGTAAAGCGTGATTTAAACACTACAGATTTAGAAAGCAAATTTGAATTCCTACTGTTATCTGAAAAGCTGGTAGACAGAGCAGCACAGAAAAGTTTGAGGAAATGGACTCTGTGTGGCTTTCATAAAAGCCTGGGTATGGAAATCTTGCAGCTATATATCAGCAGTGACAGGCAGGGTTATATACTGTATATTTAAGAGCAGTGTGCTGTCAAACAGCTGTGTGGATGTTCAGAACACCATAGACCTGTTCTTCTGCGCTGTGGCATGAAGCTATACCATATACAACTAAGCAGCTTTATTTAGAATTGTAAATATTTGCTTACAGTTCTCAGTTCTCCAATTTTTATTCCTGTAACCTTTTCCAGCACCTTAGATAAGGGAGTTAGCTGGTGGTCCTATTTCTGATCATTATTCTTCCTTTTTCTTGATTTAGTGATTCTTTATTGCTCATATTTCTGTCAGCTATATTCTCTGGTTAGGGATTTAATAGCAATAAAAAATTGTCACTATAATATGTTACCCAATTTATTCTCCTGCAAGTACTATATATCGTACAAGTTTAATCTCTGCTGACCATTGATAAAGTTTGTGTAAAAAAAAAAAAACCTACAAGAAAACTAGGAGTTAGAGGGATTTTTCTGCTTTAAAGTTTCACTTACACACTGGTAGCAGCCATGTCTGCAGTTTGACCCATGGGTCCAGATTAGTATAAAAGCTATTCAGGCCAGGACTTGGAAGCAATCATTTTGGAAAAGGGGAAAGGGCCCCATTTTATTGTCTTGTTAAAAAAATGAATGCTGGTGAGAATTTGTACAGCAATAAAACCACTGCTGCAAGAATTTATAGAGTACCTCACATGGTCAGTGGGTCAGTGGGAGTGCACTTCCTCAAATCTGGACTATGTACTTTCTTATTATTTGCTTCATTTATCACCAATCACATTTACATTTCTAAGACAGAATTTGGGCAACTAAACTGATAAGAGGAATGGAGGACCTCAGCTATGGGCAAAGATTAGGTGAATTGAATTTGTTAAGGAGAGACAATTAAGGAGGGAGGGGGATAATCACTATTTATTTATACATAAATGGTCCATATAGTGAAATTGGTGAAAAGTTATTCAATCTATGGCCACTGTAAAGGACAAGGGACATTCTTTGCATTTGGAGGAATAGAGGTTTAACCTCCACATACAGAAAGGCTTCTTTAAAGTAAGAGCTGTAAAAATCTGGAACAGGTTTCCTCGGGAACTAGTTTTAGTCAGCTTAGTTGATTTTTTAAGTTGATTATTTAAAAAAAGCTGGAAGCGGAATTAATTCCTAAATTCACAGAATATAACTGGATAGTAACTGGATATGTATAACATGAAGGGATTGTTGGTCCAGGGAATATCCGATTGCCTTAGGGGTCAAGCAGGTTTTTATTCCACCCCATTGGAGCAAACTGTATCATGCTTTAAATGTTTTTTTTTATTTCTCTGGATCAACTGTGGTTAAAGGGTTCTGTTTATGTATCCTTTTTTTCCCCTCTATTGGTTGAACTCAATGGACTAACTATGGTTTAACCTGGCTAACTAAGCTCTGAAAAATGGTCATTCCCAGTGACAATGGTGAACAGAACAAATAGAGAGAGCAAATCTCCCCAGTGGGAACACATACACCAATAAGAACTTAACATAGGGTCTAACCCTTCCACACTATCAAAAATAAAAAGCTTTGCCTATACATACACCTTATTCTTTTTTATTATTCTCATATCCTGTCAGCATTTGTGCCTCAAGCTATTTTCCATATATTCAAACACTTCATATGCCTTCTATTGTAAAAGCCTGTTGTTTAAAGAGCTCAATAGCTCAAGCTAAAATTGACCCTCACATGTAATAAGCAATAACGACTCCTCTCCCTTGCTCCTCCACCCTTCACTTGGCCCCAATCCAAATTTGTATCCAAATTATTTGAATGCACAAAAGGAAACAATTCCTTTGTTCTCGCTTTGTAAACCATATTGATCTTGAAATTACATTTTTTTCTAAAGGTTGCTGCATTAAATATTTGTTTTAAAACTAAGATAATATTATGTATATATACACACTGTATTTATATTTATTTATGTCCATACTCTACAACATTTAACTTGGTTTACGATTTTCTTGATATATTGGAGTCTTCACAAGAACAGTAGAGTAGTTTGCCTTACATAAATGCATTTAAAAGATTGATTGTACATTCTTGGCTATTATTTATTGCTGGAGATTATAAGTAATAACAAGTGCTATCTGACTTGACAAGTTTATACAGTTCTGTAAAAGCAATGTTCTAGCTTTTTAGTCACAGGCTGGGTTTTAAAGATCATGTTATGCTTCAAAAATGAAATATATGAACAGGACAGTACAGGACATTTCATAACACTACTTCCAGATGTTGAAGAGACTACAGTTAGTCCATGTGAATATACATGCTTTCATATACCGTGACAAATTTCACACTAAAGGTTTTTTTAATAAAAGTTATACAATCAGCTTTGGTAACCTGCAATCATATTTCTAATTACTGGAGTCGCACTAGCTACAAGATTATTTCTGATTAGTTGTTATTGGGCATTCTCATTTATTTTCAATCATTTTACTGAATATGCCTAAAAGTGTGTTGTATATGTGTGCATCTCTAAGCAGGGAAAATCACAGCCAAAAGCACATCTTATAAAACTTTTACAAGCAGGAGAGGATTTAAAGTATGTGCTCCCACTGGCCACTTTAAGCTGTCTGATTGAACAGATATTTGTAATCTCCATGTTATGAAATATTAATTCTTTGTTTTAGCCTTGCATGTTTTTATACACATTTATTTATTACAAAGGATTATGTACATAGGAAAATACATAGTAACGTAAGATAGGAGAGTTTCCCCAAAAGAAAGAAAAATGACAATATGCAATCAATCGAAAACTCAGCAAAGAAAAACACAAATTGGATGTACAGTTTATAGTAAAGAACAGATCATTAAAACATACATACATACATACATACATACATACATACATCCAATGAAATCCAAGTAGATATAAAAAAATGCCAATTAATGCTATTCAATGAAAAAATAAGTGAGTGCATGTTAAAATGTAAATAAGGCAAGCACCTGAATTTGTCCTGATAACAACCTTCCATCACTTGGACATCAGCAATCAGACTGGCAGGGGGTGGGGAAACAAGAGTCAGGCTCTACTACAATGATCATGTGCTTAAGTAGGGTATACATGGGTAGTTTTTTGCACGAATGTTCATCGTAATGATCGATAATCCCATCAGAGACTTGGCAATTGTTGTTGGAAATTTCGTTTGATTTGTGGATTTTTTTAATGTTTGATTTTAGAATGAATGCAGTTTTCTGAGCGAAAACCACATTCACTGTTAGAATTTCATTTTATTGGGAGAAAGTTTCCAATATGCTCCTTCAAATTTTTTTTGTCACTGCGGTCAAAAGTTATCATCGATTTCACCGAACGTTCTGAAATCAATTTAGTTAAATAAAAATTCTAACCGTGTATTCCCAACTTTACAGGGAACGTAGTGATAGGTGGGGAGAACAGAGTAGGCAGAGTGAAAATGTATTGCTTTTCTTCTGCTGCCTCCCTGTCTAGTCAGCAAACTGGGGCTGACATCTTAAAACAGAGTTTGTAGGGAGATTACTTACATACTTCCCAATTCAGCAAACGTGACGCCAAGCAGCAATGATGCCCCACAGGCATATTAGCTGCTGGCCCTTTCATTAAATTGAGAATATCAAGATTTAAATAGTTTTTTTTTAGTATAAGAGCTTCCTAGCAGCATCTCAATACTGTAGAGAATAACAAAGTACCATTAGCCTGAAACTACAGACACCTTTGTAGGAAAAAAAGGTCAAGCAGATTAGTAACTATGTTTAAACTGCTATGCAATCTCGCAGGAGAAAACATTTCTCATACAGGTAAATCAACAGTGTATTAGGATGCTTGCCAAAAACTCAGCTATAATGTAATTCTCCCATACTAGGTAAATAAACTATTGATATTTCAGTGTTGTGCATTCACCAGTGTGTATTTAATTTAATCACCAGCTACTTATAATTTAATTGGGATTTTCTCAATGATATGTCATGCATCTAAATTTCCAATTGTACTTAGGTGTCATACAATTTTGTGGGGATCTGAAACTGCCCCTCAGATGTTACATTTATATTGCAGATAAGGTGGGAGGGACACCATACATAGAGTGTATAGAACCAGAAGTGACCATTTGTATATATTGAATATACTGTATGTGCATTACTCAACAGTGAGCCTTGTTATGGGCCTTATTAATCAATTTATTTATTTGCCAACATATCTGGAAAAAAGGTCTGTGGTGACCTATACCCAACCATCAAATTTTAAACCTGAAATTTCGAGATTGAAAATCTGAACCTAACTGGATATTATATGGTAATACATACAGTTCTTTCTTGAGGCATGTTAATATATAATGAAAGTTGGAGAGCCTAAATCTGAAGCCAACTGGTTACCATAGGGCAATAGATACAGTTCTTACCTGAGACATGGTAATATATGATAAAAGTTGGAGAACAAAAATCTGAATCTAACTGGTCAGCATAGGGCAATACATACAGTTCTTACTTGAGGTCTGTTGCTGTATAATGAAAGCCAATATCTGAAGCCAACTGGTCAACAAAGGAGAATATATAAAGTTTTTATTAAAGGCATGTTCATGTTAATATATAATGAAAGTTGTAGAACCACAATCTGAAGCCAACTGGTCAGCATAGGGCAATATATAAAGTTTTTACTAAAGGCATGTTGATATATACTGAAAGCTGCAGAGCCACAATCTGAAGCCAACTGGACAGTATTGTTCAATACATACAGTTCTTACCTGAGGCATGTTGATATATAATGAAATCTGAAGAAAGAAAATGTGAATCTAACTGGTCAGTATAGGCATTTCATACAACTCTTACTTGCGGTATGTTGTTTTATAATGAATGTACCCAACAGCCAAACATGAGCAGGAAAATCTAATTGATTGGCATGGAGCAATGCAAGAATTTCTTGTGCAAGTCATCATGAGGAATGATGAGAGGTACTAAAAAATTTGCACAGGCTGAAGACTGAGCAGTTTTTGTGTTCTGCATATTTTTTTAAGGTATGTGTATTTTTTCTTAAGTGCATCTTGTTAATGTATACTATCATTTAGGGTAAATGATAAAAAAGTGTATTGTTAGTAAAGTGCAGATACTTATTTATAGTCTACACTAGTTGTGTAAATGTTGGCTGTTGAGTTATATTTTTACATTTTATATGCATAAAATTCTGTTTGGGCTTTCAGGATTCAGTTATTTTACAAATAACATGATAGCTTCCCACTGAAGTGTTATTCATTTCAGTAGGTTGTAGTCAAACATTGCTGTCTGCGAGTGGAAGGCACTTAAGTGACCAGGCACTCACATAGTTCACCAATTAAAATGTTGAGGACAAAACTTAATCTCTGTTCTGTGCTGCCTACATTGTTTAACATAAATAGGAAAACTGGTTACATATTTTGTTTTTGAAATTACACATTTTCATTTGATGTTTGTTCCGGGCGTTATGTATTTTTAAAGTTGAGCACTCTTCAATCTGCATAACAGAATTTTTCCATTAACCTTTAATGGCAATAACTGAATTGATGGAGTATTTGTGTTTGACAGAACTGCATATAATTTGTTCATTGTAGATAATTTGTGTCTCTGTCAATATCAGTAAAAAAAAAAAGAAAAAAAGATTGCTATCTGTTATCCTGTGTTATAGCTATTGTTTGATAAGGAATGTCAGGCTTAACAAAGTACCATCAGTTGTTAAAGGGAACCCATCATGAGCTTAATGCAGCAATTTTGTGCATCTTATGCACATACTGTATCTGCTCCTTCGCTGTGTACTTCTTTAAAAATGCACAGAAATTGACAGTCTTTTATACACATGAGGGCTATAAGGAATTACACCAGTCTCCAACTCTAGCCTGCATAGTAAAGAGACCTTGTCACCAGACTATTCATTTCAACAATTATCCGTGCGATTAACACACGATACAGTGCAATGCACCTACTGTGCGTGACAGTATGGCAGCTGTGTTGCATTGCCATTAATTTGATGCAAATGCACCACCCGGCTGCAATGCGCTTGACCCCACTGCGACATGCGGCACTGCAATCCATTAGGTGGGATTTATCAAAAATGGAGCAGACAGAATCTGGAGCAGTTGCCCATGGAAAGCAATCAGCTTCTCTCTCCAGTTTGTTCATTTGAAAATTAAAGAGCGCAGCTGGTTACTATAGGCAACGGCTCAAGATTCGGTCTGCTCCTGTTAAAAAAAATACCCCTCCATGTGTTGCATTTGAAAAAAGTAATTCACGCACTACTTTTTTCATCCACAACGCACTCACGGTATTGCGGTACCGCGTTTTGTGGTGCAGTCGAGTGCATTGCGTCTGGGAGGTGCATTTAGGATTCCATTCAATTAAATGGCCACGTAACACACCTGCTGCACTGTAAAGCATGGTAGGTGCATTGCACAGTATCGTGCACTAATCACAGGGAACTATGAGACTAACGCTTGGCATTGCTGTAATTAAGCCCTTAGTTGATTAAATCCGTAAAGATTCACCCATCTCCTAACTTGTTGCTAAGACACAGCACGAGCCCACATCTTTGTTATTGTTCGCATATGTTTTGTGTTGTAACATAACTACAGGATGGTCCACGGTTGCCCTATGTTCTAAAAAAAAAAGATTCACCCATCATCACTGCACTGGAACAAGTAATGCAGGATGCCAATATGTACATTGCAAATAAATGTTGTGCATAAATTAATACTGAGCTACAGACATAAAAGAAGTTAAAAGATGCTAATTTAACCCAGGTATGCATTAACTTAAAAAAAATTATGAAATGTACAGTATATTTAATAACAGCTAGTATAAGTACCTAAATCATCATATAAAGCTTGCTGGAATTTTTCGTGCAGCATTTATTCATATATATATATATATATATGATGTCAAAAAAGACAAAAATGCAGTATTGCAGTGTGCAATGATACCTTTTTTATTGGACTAACAAGAGTGAACCTCTCTTCTTCAGGTCAGAAGCAATACACATTGTATTTTATATAAAACACATATTGAAGAGAGTCTGTCATTTTGCCCACTCAAAGCAAAGTGATAGAGTCTGTGAACCCCCTGCCACCCCCCTGATACTCTTTTTTTTCCCCACTGCTCTTTCCTTCATTACTTGTGATTTGCATTAAAGTGCAATAAAACATGTGTTCTACTTCATGTTAATGAAGCAAAAGTTGTACAGCAGTGCATTTAATTTGAATGTCAGCAGTATACCGGCAATTGCAGCACATCATTTAATATTTTCTAGTTATTTGTTTATTTCTTTAAGTACTGTCGCTAGGAAATAAAACCTCTAGTGACAGTACAAATGCAAAGGCATCTCATAAACACTAAGCACTAATGCACTGCAAAGATGTAAATGGGTCCTGTAAGTCTGTGCCTGTATTGGGGTGTGTTAGCACTTGGCAGCCTTATTAAAATTATGGACTTTTGTGGCACAAACACGTGTGCAGTAACACACCACAACTGTGAATCCAGCCTAAAATTTGTGCGTGCACCTGAGTTAGGGGTGTTTGTATATTTTTTGTTATATTTAAAAAAAAATTGTACTCCCTTTTTTTAACTTGTTTTTGAAAAAAAGGTGGAGGAGTCTAAAAACCGGATGGGATCAAGACAGTTGGAGTCTAAAAACCTTATGAATGGATGTGATCAATGGCTTCTGAGCTATCGTTCGCATTCATTAATCATTTTTAGGCAATCCTGAGCACGATCTGTTAATAATTCCAGGTTGTCCTGGGCAGAAAGTTTTTTTACCACTCAACCCTTACCAGCAGTAAAATGGTTCAACACTGTTTTTCTATTACTTTACCAAAGCAATGGAGCAGTAGAGTTCTGCCTTTGAATAATTTAAATAAAAGTAGAGTTACATTATTTATGTAACCTTTACCATTTCAATACAGCTGCCAAAATCGTGTACTTGTGCCTAAAATATGCCCCCTGGGATGGCAATATTAACTAATACATTTAAGAAAATCCTCTACCTTATAATGCCAACTTTGTGTGTCACATCTATCTAATTATTAAATAGAGGAATGTACCCTGACACAAAGCCTGGATACCGATACCACATTGCTATGGTGAACCGTGTAGATCAATTGGAACAAAATGCATTTATTTTAATGTACACTATCAATGAGCACAAGAGAATATTCATCATAGTGATAGAATATTTCATAAAGACAAATTGGAACCTCCAATCTGTGGAGGTACAACTGGTTTGAATCAGTCAATGGCACTTTCACACTTGCTGTAATTCATATCATTTTCCACACATTGAATCCATTTATAAAATATTATACAAGAAAGAGCACTAAAGACAAAAGAGTGTAGTGATAGCACACCTGTATACAGGAAAGGTCCCATCATGGCTATTAGCCACTCAATGGACATATGGGCTTAGTTATGTATCATCATATTTTATCATATCCCGGCCACAATTATTAACACTGGGCATAAATCTTCAAGGTTTGACTGCATTAAGTTAATCCCGTAACATACTATGTCCTGGAATTGCCATTATGCTTTTCCAAACTTCCACAGCAGGTCACGAATTTTAACAGTTGGCTTTATCTAAAACGATACTTGATGTTATATAATGTAAAGATAGAATCCAAGCATGTACAAAAAGTCACATTATATAGCAATAATCATGAAGCCCTCATCTGTTCCATGAATCCAAGTTTCCTAATAAGATTATTAGATAAAATACTGTAATTGCATTTTTTTTCTTTCAAGCTCTTTCATGCATCATTATAAGCAATGTTACAGCAAATGAACAGTAAAACTTTCTGTTTCCCATTAAGATTTCTCAATAAGACTTCATGAATGTATATAGTAGTTACTTTTGGTTTTACTTTTTTATTTAATAGGATCATTGTTTTAACTCTTTACGAACTACCATACATGCAGGTCCACATGTAATATACTGTATATGTTATCATGTGGCTGTTGAAACTAGGTAACCACATTGTTTTGCATGCAATGATTAACATATGTGATTAAATTTTCAATTTAAAGGCTTAGTTTACTTTTTGGAGGTCAGTTACAGCTTAACTATGTACCATTATAAGTATGCAGTCGCTCTTATGCATGATTGTGGAAGTAATAGCTCAGTGATGAAGCAGGACTGGCCTATTCATCAGTTTTCTCCTGTTCAAAATATCTAACTGGTATCTGGTCAAGCCATCCTCTTTACAATGCAGGACAGCCTGAACATTAATAAGGTCCGTAAGATTTCTGCCTCCGACACATGCTGTCGTCAGTCTGAGGTCCGCCCAATGCTCCCGCCCACCACTCTCACCCACTGCCCATGCCCTCTGCTCATGCCCACCAATTCCTGTAGTCTTCTGTAGGCTCTAGAGTTTATAGCTGGTCAAATGGGAGATACAGTAAGCGCAGTCAGGGAGGGTGGTAAGTGAGACATAAAAAATAAAAAGGACAAAAAAATGTAATACCAACGGATTTTTTAAACGAGCAATTCTGGTCCAAAACGTAAACAGCCTATAACTGAGCTAAATGTATTCCAGGTGCACTAAAACATAAAGAGATACATTTTTCAAACAAATTAGTGAGAAATGAAGATGCAAATTAGGGGCCTGTAAGCAGATTCTGCATGACAATTTTTATGTGTATTTGCAGCCCATGTGCTTGTAATCCTGAACAACCAACAAAGACAGACTTGCACAGGTCTGTGATAATTTTACAGCAATAAAAACAAAAACTGAGTGCACTGGTTAGTGCAGATAAAACCACTTTAGACAAATCATCCAAAGGAATACCAACGCCAAACTCTCTCACTAAGTAGCTGGTAATAGGAGGGGGAACAAGCCAAGATGGATTTGAGGTGGACACTGAAATAACCACAGGAAGAGAAATGCAAAGCGATCCCAAGTTTGTGCAAAAAGGTGAAAAAAAATACGTTAAGTTCTACTAAATTGGTACAAGGAAAGTGAAAATCTCTGTGACCTACCATATGGGACCATAAACAACATCCAAGGTCAATCAACATCTATCCAGATACTGAGGAGACAGGGTGCAAAATGCAGACATGTAATGATTGGATAAAGTTGTACATTATTGAGGCCAAATCAGTCAAAGATTTGGCAAACTAAAGCTGGTCATACACTGCTTAGATTTTCAAAACAACTTTTCGTACGAAAGAATGTTCATTCAACGTTCTATTAATTGATGGGGTTAAATCAAAGATTGAATTCAACCATAGTGACGAAAAAACTAAAAAGAGCAAGATAGAAAATCTTTCTCAAGTGATCAAAATTCTAACAGTGAATGTGGTTTTTGTTTGGGAAACTCCATTAATTCCAAAATCGAACATTAGAATCAAACAAAATTTCAGTCGACATTCCTCAAGTGTCTGATGGCATTATCAGATGGTAAAGAAAGATCTTTCGTATGAACAAACATTCAGATATTTACTAGTGTATGGCTAGCTTAAGCCAAGCAGGATTTTATAGTATGTGGAAAGCTTAACCCCTCAGTGGTGTTTAACAATTAAACCATTAGCTCTGTCAGTACTTAAAATATAGTTCAATTTTTTAAGTCAACTTTGAGAAAACCCCACTATATGTTTGTCATGTGTTCCTGTTCACACAATATAACTTAAGTAATTTTTTAAAACATATCCCTTGCCTTTTAGAAATTGTTATTATATGAAGGTATTTAAGCTGTTTGACCCTCTATTATTACTTTTATACTGAGCTTCCCTTTATTAACATACAATGCTTCTAAGTCTTTAACCCTTTGTTAGGACAGGCAGTGTTAAAATCTTGTTTACAACTGATAATGAAATCTGCTAGCACAATACAGGCAGGGTTAATAAGCGTAAACATAACTTCCCAAAGCCCCCTCCTTAAAATTTCACACAGAGAAAGCTAGGTAGGAATTTTAAGCAAGCATAAAGCACTTATAGATGTGAGCAGTTTTTTTTTTAATTATGCAATGTGAATGAGAACAAATCTACAGTAGGTATGGTCCCAATTTGTCTGCAAAAGTGGAAATACTCTTTAAGGTAATACAAACTAAAAAATTGGCTTTCTTTTGGCTTTGTTTTTAACCTTTATAGATGAGAATTCATCATTAAAGATAAAAAAACGAATGCTATTACTAATGATAGCCCTAACCTGACTCTAGCTGTAACCCTGAATCTTGTCCTCATCTCTGTTCTAGCCTGAAATGTAGTCTTATCCTAAAACTTTTCCCTCAGAAAAACCATAGTCAAAGCTTCAGTGGACTCCAGCCATTCACCACTTCCTGTCAGGGATTTGTAACGTTTCCCCAGAAATGGAAAATCATTTTTGGTGAAAATGAACACATTTTAAAAACAATGTCAATATAGTTTTCAAAATATTAAACAAATAAACATCTTTTTGTTATTTGCAACTTAGAAAGTTATAGTATATTTGTTAGGAAAGATTTAAATGGAAATATAATTCTGAGAAAGAGCTTGGTAGTTCCCTATTAAAAACCGTTATTATAATAACATACTAAAACATATTCAAGTATTCGGCCTGGATTTTCAGTGATATAGTCTGTTTATTGAGCTTACCCTGATTTGAGGATGCATTAAATCCAATTTTAAATGACAGTGTAAATATTAAGTAGCAATTTTTCTTTATGCCATTCTGCTCCAGTAAAATGGATGTCAAGATCATAAATCTTAAAAGCTATTTAAAAATAAAACTGCAGTTTGAGAGGCAAATCAATAGCGGTACATATCAAAAACAGATCTATCTATTACTCATATCTGATTAAACAAGGTTTTTTGAGGTTTTTTTATTTCTTTGAAAATTTGTCCAATTATTTTAAGATAATACAATAATCGACATTAAATAAGACAAGCTGTGTATCAGGAAGTTAAATTTATAACATCAGTCCTTAAACTGCACCTCCACTTTTGTGATGACTAATTGGATATTTTAGAATAGGATAGTGACACAATGTTGCCTGCAGTATGTGTTACCTATCTTGTTCATTAGTGCTAATACATGCTTTTTCTAAATTTTCCTTAGTGCCAGGATAGCTGTCAGAACAACAGTTTGTAGACAAGGCTGCATTAGACAGACATAGCTTTATCAACAGATTCCTGTGGAAATGTGAAAATGCTTTGCATAAAAACATATCAAATCAGACAAAGTCAACAATTGACAAAAAAAAACAAAATGTTATTTTGCTTTCTTCAGAACCCACCCTCAGCTGTGGCTTTGAACCAGAAGTGTCACAGAAGCTACAACAGGTCAGACTCAGAGGGAACCTTATAAAGCAGACAGGTAAGTATTGCTGAGTTGCGTTGTTTAGTTCTTTGAAAAAAGCAAGTAAGGATAGGTTGGAGCAGGCATTTGAAGCTGGTAATGTATGGGCTGTGGCCCTTTTGCTTCCTCTCTACAGCCCTCAGTGGATTAAGAAAATGAATACGCAACTGTATGTTCTGCAATGCTTCTCACATCTGCACCCCCTTCCTTTACTACTCACCTTCGTACCTCCTGCCAGGGGGTGCAGAGGTCAGGAGTGCAGGAACAAGAATGCAGGGGGTGCAGAAGTTAACAGTGTTGGAAGAGGTTTTGCAGGCTGCCACACATTTCCAACACTGTTAACTTCTGCACCCTCTGCATCTGTCATCTTACACCACTCACCCCTCCTATGCCCTGCAGCTTACCTCATGTTAGGGCAGCTTACCTCATGGAGGACCCCCGCTCCTGATGCAAAGGGCCGTGATTGGTGCAGGGGCAGAGCCAAATATGCTGAAAACCACCATTCCTTTCTGCAGCTGATCAGTACAGTCCAGGCGAGAAGATGGACTCTGATATGTGTGCCCAGCTGATGCCACGGTAATCAGTTGATTGACAGGCTCCTCTCTTCCTTATATGCAAAGGATCCCAGACTTCTGTAGGGAAATAGGGGAGGTGCCTGTCAATCAACTGGTTACCATGGCAAGTGTGCGGGACCATCCTCTTTTACTACAGACATCCTGTGCCAGTTTCAAGCCCTTCTGCTGACTTGATGGGTCCATATGCTCATTTAGGTTTCTCTCACAGAAAACAACTGTGAAGCTGCACAATAGAGAACTATGTAACCAGTGGCTTGTTTAACAGCCAGCAGAATGTGATGACCTTTAGAGATGCACATGTGATTATACTGACTTCAATACAGTTGCAATTTTTACTGTATTATTGTATTAGCATCAGTTGCTTTATTTGTTGCCTGGAGTGTTTAAAAAAAATGTTAAAGGAGAAGGGTGGGGAGAGTAAAATATACTCTCCTAGCTTCTTAGAGCTAGCGTGGCACACTGCAGCTGGCACATCCTAGCTTTGAGACCAAGAGCTGACCGATCATGGTGTACTTTTGAGTCCTGGTGCTGTAACCACTAACCTTGCTGCCCAAGGCAATGGCCCAAGAGTGCTATCATTGTAAAAGCAGCCCTGCCTGGAGGCAGATGCTCTTCTGTATTATTACATTGAAGGCTACCAGCTACATGGAGAATTCCTATAATTGCTGTAGATCCTTTTATGGATATTTTAGGAAAAATATATTTATTTGGCAGACTTAAAACTAAAATTCATAAAACCAATTCAGAAATAACATAAAAAAATGATTGTCACTAATGGCATCACATTCATTAACACAGATGACTTTTGTAAAATCATTTTAAAATGTTGTGTCTTTGATCAAGCTATGGTTCATTTACCATCATATTATATAGAAGGAACACTAAATCTTTAGTCAACATTGCTTTTCCCAAAACCTGTGCTCCTAATACTCCAGATTTTCTGGACAATAGTCTTCAAAACACACAGGACAGAAAATACCTTAAGCGTTTAATAGACTGTACAGACTGTGTGCTTGACATATAAACAGCAACAGTACAGTTATTAATTTGCACTTAATTCCAATTTAGCGGTAGTAAAAAAAGTAAGTGTTGTGACTAAGTCCACCCGTAATGTCTGCTTTATATCAGTGTCTGGGCTTTGATAAAGTAAACACTAATGCATTCTGGAAACAGACTGAACATTTTCAAAGGAATAATGAAGAAACCAAGCAGAGATTATTTGACAGAGCTAAAATAAGATAAACAAAAGCATCCCTTGGTGGAATTATTTAGACTATTTCAATACATATTTGCCATTGAACGGTATAAAGCCTATTGCACTTCCTGGCTTTAGAACTAGTCGAAGATTGCCTCGGAAAGATTCAGTATTTGAAGAATTTCCTGTGACATGGACATGACTGTAGAAATAATTTTGTACATTAAATCTGGTGAACTGTTGAACTTTGTTAATATTTTTTTCAGTGTCCCATCCATTTTTAATAAATTGCAAAGCATTGGCAACAGAACGGAGTCAAAGGATTTAAGATTGAAAGCTTTAAGAGGTCGTAGAAAAAAAAGAAAGGTGCATTGAAACTACAAGCCTGTTAAAATACTAACCATAAAAATTAGGTCATAAAACAGGGTTTAAAAAATACCAGAAGCATCTTTGATCAGCCGATTGAAGAAAAGGAAAATGACAAACAGGAAATTGCAAAGAATAACTGTTTTGACTAAGGAGAAAAGAAGATTTAAGTAGGCAAAGTTCTGAAATAATAATTCAACTGGGGGAAAAAAGGGGGATGCCACCAAGATAATCCCAACTGTTATATCCGTTATTAACATGGTTTTAGGCAATGTCATAAAAAATATTCCTGTTAATGCAGGTGTTTGTTATATTTACTGTTATGTATTACAGTTTAAAGCTTGAAAGTTCACGTTCCTTTAAAGTTAAACAGAGTCTGAAACAAATTATGAACTTTTAAGCTTTGATAATTTTATATTGAACTTGTATAGTTTTTTTATGTTATACATCTATATAATTAATTCGAAATATTAGTCTTCCATTGAATATTACTATTCACCAAATAATTAGAGATGAGATACTTGATAAAAACAGTTCTACTAATAAATCACCCAATTAATTACTCTGGCTACAGGATACACTAGTAATGTAGGAGTCAGTGGATTGAACCACTAAGGGCAGTAGAGGGCCAGAAAAGACTATGGAAAAGTAAGGCTAAAAGTGTTTCATAACATATAGGTATAAACATGCCAGAACAGTATTTTACTACAAATAGGAAATATGTTATTGTTTATACAATGTAAAAGGGAATCTCATAAGCTATAAAGCAAAAAAAACTGCCAGATGATGTCTTATTGCAGTCACGTGTATCTGGTGCTCAGATAGGGAGGGGGGAAACTGCTACAACTATTTAATTGGAGTCTTGTTCAGAGAGTTGATAACCTCAGGAAATCTGTGCACTATGTTTTTCTACAGATCTTGCGGCACTTCCATGGCTTATACTGAGTCCTGTTCTTAGTGTATCAAGAACTTTATCTTCTCAGATATCTCTCACCTTTTCACATTTAAAATCCTTTGTTATTATTATATCTTTCATGTGTGATTGTGATCAGGGAAAGCTGGTTTGGAACAAATGTCTGCCTTTCATGTTTGTTTCTGGTTTGGTAACCAAAAGCCCTACAACCCCAGCTGCTCGAGGTTAGTGCTATGTGAAAGCAAGTAGCGCCCTCTATACTAGAATTGCCCAGCCTATGCATCTGCTTCACAAGGCACAATCATATTGAATACGTTTATTAAGTAGCATGTTATATTATGATTCTGTCTAGAATATAGGCAGACTTATGTCTTGAGTTTCATAGTAATGGCAAATGGCCTTGAAAAATAAGAATGTGTTACTGCTCTTTGCAAATACAAAATTTAGTAACGCTGTCATGACAAAGACAAGTTATCTAACCTGTATGGTAATAAAATGCCTAAACTAGAGATAAACCAGGCTTGTTTGCGGATCTGGCAATTTCCAACTGTTTGAAATATTTACAGGTATAGAAGGGGCAAGCTGGAACATGTATTCACACAATGCTTGCATATGCCCAGGTATGTGTAGTGAGTGAGTGTTTCCTCTGTCTCCTACTTTGTCTAAGAATTCTGCGGGATGCATGTGAATCATGTCATGCAGACTTGGTCATATGTTTTTATAGTCAAATATACTAAAGGTGAACTCCCGTAAAACATAACAATTTTCCATTAAATTGTGACAGATGACACAATTCATGCTCAGTGATGTTTTCTACTCACATCAGTTAATTCAGTGAATTTCTAGTTTCATAATTTCTATACTGGCATTGATAATTTGCACCTGGCGGGAGCACTTTGTAAATTCCTTTGGTTGCCTGTATACAATTGAAAATGAAACAGAGAAGCTGACTGGTTGCCATGGGCAACTCCTTCAGATTTAGTCTGTTCCAGTTTTTATGAATTCCCCATGTCTCTTTGTGGAGGTAGACATCTTGGAAGGGGAGAACACTTTGCATACTAATGTCAGAGCTGCCCCCCTGATAACTGGCAATCTAACAATTGGCTGGGTAATAGTCAGGAAGCAGCTGGTGAGGTGGAGGAAGCACAGATATACAGGATAAATGGAGCAGAAGCAGGAAGATTTTTGAACTGCAGGTCCTCAGGTAAAATTTCCTCTCCGGCAAGGAGTACAACACAGTGGTAACATCACCAAATCTCACTCTAAATCTCCTGGGACTAGCAGTCACAGGCAGAAGTGACTATCAAACTTCAGCTATAAGGCTGCAGACACAGGGGTGTCTAGGCACACTCACATGTCATGAAGGGTACTGCTATTTTTCAAGAGAAATGCAAAACAAGGGTAAATGTTTGCTTAGGCACAAATAATATTTCTAGATTCTCCATAGGATAATAAATCTTGAAATGTTTAGTTCATGTCTGCTTGATAGTTCTACAAAAAAAACAAAATATATGTTTTGGGTAAACTGAAACTTTATGGTTAAGGGTCATGGCATATGGGTGAATATTTTGAAAGTTGATCCCTCGATACCATGCTAGAGTGATAGGGAAAAGCAATCTAAATTACTTTTTTTGCTGATACAATGTAGCTTTGAAGGGAACATTAACAGTGAGCTTCTCTGTTTAAGGAAATACAGCATGCACTAATGTTTGCCTGATATTGCCCTAAAGTTTATTCTGCTTTGTGGTTTAGTTTTCCACCTGCTGGAGGAGAAGCTAAAAGTCTTTATTAAGTAGCTCTACCTTCGTGGTCCGTCAGCAGACAGGTGAAAAGGCTATTGACTGCAAGAAACCAATTGGCAGTAATGGAAGAATTCCTCCCTAAATCTTTTCCTGGAATAAAACAGATGTCCAAATAGAGAACTGACTGCTGCTTTTATTTCTTTTCTGGCAAAGCTTCAAAACACTGCTAGACAAGTTTAGCTGGAAGACTTTTTCCAACTTATTTACATAATTTCATACATATTTTATGTTTTTGCATTCCGCCTTTTGGTGGTGGTCACATTTAATATATATCCTCAGTACAAATGATACATTTATATGTAGGAGTAATTCTGTTAATTTACACAAATGTAGTTTGTATACTGTGCGCTATTTAACCTGTGATATTAACAGGAGTAAAAAAAAATGCACTGAAAAGATAAATAGACAAGATAGCAGTGCTGCAACATTCCGTTTTATAAGATAGAGTAAGATATGGCAGAAATGGCCTAATAAAAGGTTTTACATGTCCTTGCTTACATTCCTAGCATTAGTATGTTAAAAAATAAGTATTTCCAAGAAAATAGAGCTATTTTAAAAAGAAACCTGCTAAGTGTAGAGGTTAAACTGTAATTTCCCTAATGTTGTGTTCTGAAATTAAACATCATGGATAATGGCTTGTGCATAAGGGATGAGGATATAAAAATGCAGAGTTCTCCACTGTAAAGATGTGATCTACACATTTTCCTTACTGGCCTCTTCAGACTTCACACTTAGTACAGTGCATTGATGTAGAATGGCACCACAATACAAACATACAGTAGGCACCATTGAACCTGCACTGCATCAAAAAAGCAGCAGGTCAAGTTCTTTCCATCTGTTGTCATGCATTGGCAGCATATAATGCAATGCAAATTAAGATGCATGCACTAATACACCACAGTGGACTGCAAAGTTCTCAAAAGGTCCTAAATACCCAGAGTAATTAGGTATTAGGTATTTATCTCAATTTGTTACATCTTCCCCAATGCAGAACTGTAAAGATAGCTGTACTGTAATGCCAGATAATCTGGTGCTGTGTTCTGCAGAATAGATGTTGGGTTCTGTTCCAGTACCGGGCTCCATGATCTCCTAAAACCCTGTATGCAAAAGAGCCTGTGCTGGAATGCGTGATAAAGCAGATTGCATACATTATATGTATAAGTGAGGATATGTACAGTGAAACACACTGATACATTGAGGCCCATTCACACCATTTGCATTGGAGCTGCACTGGTCGTTGTTTCCAGCGCAGCCCCAATGGAAGACAATGCAATTTTCTTTGTGGTGGATGGTGCAGTAGGAATGTAGTGGTGTGCGCTGAAAAAAAGTAAGGCATGCCTTACTGTTTTTTCAACAAGGCTTGATGCGATGCAGTACAACTGCCTCACACCCCGCTGTGCTGTAGAACTGAATGAAATGCCACTTGTGACATTTCAACAAAAAAGAGTACACAGTGAGATGCCCTGGGATCAGCTCTTCAGCACTGTGAGAGGCACTGCACACCAGACGCTGTGCAATTAACGCAGCATCTGGTGTGAATTGGCCCTTTATTGGACGAGCTAATGAGTATTATTAAAGGATACACTGGAAGATAAAAAGTACATCTCCTATAAAGTTAGGTTCCACAGTGAGGACTCACTGTGCATTTAATTAGGTTTGAACAGTATAGCAGAGATTAGTACAACAGTCAGAAAAGTCAATCCCTGTCACCAAGTACTTCTTTTGTATGAAAAGAACAAGATATAGCTACAGAAACGTATGCAATTATTAGGTTCTCCAGCTGTATTGTATTTAAGGTTATGCTGAAAGATGTTAGTGAACCTTTTGTATAAAAACTATGCTGTTAAGAATGTTTACTTATCTTGTTTACTAAAGCACTATGATTTATAAACAATTTCCATGGTTTTTTGTTTTACTGTTTTCACCTTTTTTCATATTTTTTTTGCATATCAGTGCTGCTGATCTCCTTCAGCCTTTTACAATCAATGAACACACTCCACCAGCAGCTGCATGTCATTGTTAAGGGCAGGCTTCATGATGATGACAACAGTGGAAATATGCCTATACAAACAGTGTTGGCACAATCACTTATAGTTTTTACTGGTGGTGCATTTGACAGGTTGACAACACAGGAGAGCTGTAGGGGGACAAAAAACGGAACATTTTTACCACTTAACAATAAAAATACCAGAAAAAGGGCCTTCATGACAGGAGAATCAGGTATTGTTTAAATGAAAGCTGCTGGGAGGGGTTAGAACCTCAGTTCTTGCCATTTGGGCCCCTATTAGGTAGATTCCTCTCACTTCCTTGCAGGACAAGAAATGATGGGAGATCCTAACAATGGAGACAAAAAACAAAATTCAATTATAATGGTGTAAGGAAGGACTAAAAGCTTCTGGCATTGTTTTTATTGATGTCAGTGCTTTTCTGTTTTCCGGTAATTTCCAATGCCACTCATTTTATGCATGGATGTCATAGGGACAGTAAGTGAGGGAAAATCACCTCAATGGAATTACAGACAGGAATAAAAACTGTAGATCCATTTTAAAGTGTATCTAAACATACTGTATAAACAAAAATGTGATATATTGCAGATTAGCAGTCCTAAGAGGTAGCATGTTTTTGTTATTTTTTTTTCATTGTAAGGCTGATCCTGCCATGTTTAGGAAGACATTACCTTTAAAAAGTCCTAGGTCTGAAGAGCACCTACTCCCTATGTAAAAATTTGAACACTGGGTTTCTTGCAAGATAAGGCTACTGGGTAAGACATTGGTTTTGCAGAGGTGATGATGGAGGTCTCTTGGCATTATCTGCACATTTTAATCTAATGTAAACAGCTTTTCGATTTGGCCACAAATGCATTAGTGGGATTTTTTGACAATTGGTAAAGTATTGATAGCATAAAAAAAGGTGGACACTAATGTTTCTAAGTATACAGTTTGACTACATAGTAGCTGTTATGTCGGGATTTTTGAGGCGTAACAACGATCTATTAAAATATATACATTTTTATTATTAACAATTTAAAAAGTCAGTCATAAAATCAGCATGTAGAAAAATAACCCAGCTTAGTATACTTCTACCAATGTGAGATCACCCTTGTATCTGTACAGAGTTTCAAAGTCCACGGTATATATTACACGTTGTCCAATCCTTTAAATATAGGTGCCCAAGATGAGAGCTAGATGTGGTACTTTATCACAGCCGAAAACAATTAGTAGTGGTAGTGACACGTTTCGCAGAACAAAATCTGCTTCATCAGACTTTACTTTATTTGATGGTACATCTATGAAATATTTAATGTATTAATATCAAACCATAAATTAGAATGATCTATAAAACAGTCCCTTAGACATATTATACCCACACTGGAGTGATTATATTTTGCTGCAAACGTCTCCATAATATTGGAACATAAACGAGTGTACTTATTTCACTGAAAAAAACATGAAAATATTGTAATGATATTTGCATGGTATATGCACACTTTCTCTAGGCTGCTATTTGATCAGGACAGACACCAGCCAACTTTTATTTAGAAAAATAATATTAGGGTGTATTTATTTGATTTTAAAAAAAGATACCAGAACATTGCACTGACTATGTGCAAAATAATTAAGCACTTTCCCTAGGCTGCAATTTGAGCAGGATCCACGCCAGGCAGATTTTATTCAAGAAATCAACAATGTAATTAATTTTTTTCACTGAAAAAAATGCAGTGAGTACATGTACAGTATTTAAACACTTTTACTAGGCCACCTTTTTAACAGAAACCACACCAGCAAGCATTTAATAGAACAATTCAACATCAGAATGTATATATTTCCCTGCAAGTAGCCTCCAAAATACTGTAGTGATTACATGCACAATATTTAGGCATTTTTACTAAGCCAAATTTCAAAAGGATTCATACCAGGCAGCATCTAGTTTAAAAAAAACATTAGAGCATTCATTTCACCTCAAACACCAAAGTATTGTAATGACTACAAGCAAAGTGTCTAAGCACTTTTACTAGGCCCCATTTAGAACAGTAGAGACACTAGCCATCTTTTAAACAAGAAATCAATATTACAGTTTATTTTCACAGACAACGGCCAGCTTCTAATCAAAATATTGATAGAGTACATTTATTTTACTGAAAAATCACAAAAATATTGTATTGTATGTGCATGGTATTTCACTTTCACTTGGCTGCTTTTTTTAACAGGACAGACACCAACCAGCTTTTACTAAAAAAATGCATCAGATTTATTTGACTGAAAATGCCACCAAAACATTGTATTGGCTATGTTAAGCATTTTCACTTGACTGTTTTTTGAATATGACAGACACCAGCCAACTTTTAAACAAAAAAAAATCAGAATTAGAGTCTATTTATTTGACTAAAAGGGTACAATATTTGAGTACTGTAATAAAACAATTTAAACCCCAAGCCCCCTTTTTTAACACCCAACTCAAAGTAAAAAAGCAAATAAACAAAGGGGAAATAACACCTCCCATAAAAACAGGGGGGGGGGAGGTGGAGCAGCTAAACAGCAACTGAATATATTGCTGAAATACAAAAAAGGGTATTTCTCTTTGCAAGCAGTCTTTAATCTGTCCCTAATCTGTTACACGACTGTCCAACACACAGTAATTCTGCGACTCAATGTAAATATAGATGTTTTCAGCAATCACCAGCAGCACCTCAAACACTCCGTAATCTTTCCATTACTCCATGTCTCTTCCAACAGACACTGAACGATAGCTACTGGAAACCCTGACCATTATATGGAACAGGGATAGGGAACATAAGAAATTCCCATAAGTGGCCCTTCTAAGACACCTGACCACAGTTCTGGACGGCCAGGAAGTGCATGGATATTAATTGTTTGCTAGAGATATGTACAACTGCATTTCCTCAAATCACAAACTCATCCCAAGTGTTAATGCTGTTTTGTGATTTAGACCACTAAAGAAACTACTTTTTGTAGACGTGGGCTAGATGCATGCCTACTTAGAAACTTGGGGTAGCTTGTACACCAAGTATCAGTTGGCATGCAGAGGATTACTACAAAGAACTAACTGCAGACTTTTTCATTATTGCACCGCTATAGGTTAAATAATAAAAGGGAAGGGACAGTATGATGAGCAAGTAAATCAGGTAAAGTACATCCCTACCACAGTTGGTAGGCCTATTCTAGACTTATCTCTTTGAAAATGCTCATCCAAGCATACTTCCTGAACTAAAACTTTGGCCCTCGATTATGTAAATTAAAAGTTTACAGTAGTCGGTATGTTTGCGGCTGCGCTAACACATGTTGTCTTCACAGTTCAAGTGTCCCCCCCTTTCCCATGTCTCTCACCTTCATACAATGTACAGTTTGACTGAGTGCGGATTGAAAGCGGTGAAATTAAATTTTTTTCACTTCCACATTGATTTAATCATTCTCCCAGACTGCATCTCTCAGCCTAGACACAGTCACATGACATACACTTAATTAATGCCTTTTTAAAGATACAGCTTGTTATCTTTTAAACTATGCTGCTGCTGTATATAGATAAATGTTCTACAAATCAGTCTCTTTTACTGAATTGTGTTATAGTGGATGGTATTGTCCAATTTGTCTTTGTTTTGAATGATAGGCATATTTTCAGCTCTGGTACCATTAAATGCTGTTTCTAAAAATAAAACAATGCTTTGGTAGCATATGCTGCAAGGCATATGAAGAAAGTGAGAACAGTCAGGTACACATACAACTTTAAAGTCTCTGCATTCACAATGGGTCATTAATATTTTAGATTTCACATGAGCAAAATGAGATAAGGCAAAGGATGAAAAAGAGAATACTAGAATGCAATTGTACCACAGACAGCTAGAATAAGCTTGACTTACCCAAGTCTGACTGTGGATCTTACAGGTGAAACTCGGAAAATTAGAATATCGTGCAAAAGTTCATTTATTTCACTAATGCAACTTAGCCGTCTACCAGGAGATTTTGGAGCACTTCATGCTTTCTTCCACAGACGAGCTCTATGGGGATGCTGACTTCATTTTCCAGCAGGACTTGGCACCTGCCCACACTGCCAAACATTTTCTGAAATTGTGGATCTGGGTTTTCATGAGCTGTAAGCCATAATCATCACAATTATGACAAATCACATCTTGAACTATCTTGCTTTGCATGTAATGAGTCTATCTCATATATTAGTTTCACCTTTTAAGTTGCATTAGTGAAATAAATTAACTTTTGCACGATATTCTAATTTTTCGAGTTTCACCTGTATATGGCTTAACAAAAGAGAGAGCAACAATAGAGAATGCTACTTTGCCTATAGCCACAAGGGGGCATATCAATGACTTTACCTGAAGGAAAATTGTGTTTTTACCTCTCATTGCACCAACAGAAGCATAGCCTGTTTATTGCTAAACAAAAACAAAAAAACCACGCACTTTGAAGGTTTTATAAAACACAAAGATGAGTTAGATGTTTCCTAATATATCAAAAGTTTACGATACAAAATTTCGCTATACGAGAATAAAAACTGTCTTGCTTAAAATGTACAGTCTACCCAGTCTGCAGGTGAGAAGCATTCAGAAGAGGACCTGTGACATCACAGGATCTGACTGAAGACATGTAAAAAAAGGTATATATAATGGGAAATGTTTGGACAAAAAAAAACAAGGGATGGGGAATCCAGCTAGCCATACACTGTTCTATTTTTTTTCAACACGTGGTCTGAACGAAAACAATTAACAGATTTCTCCATCAACGCTTATGAGAGTTGATTGTGGAATCCCTGCTGCCCCCCCTACTGTCAGAATATCCGAACAGAGCTGGCTGCTCATTTTCTGATTTTCTGACCAGCTCCTTCAATCATCTGATTGAGGGATGCTGTCCGAAAGGGTGCCAACAGTGACACCCCCTGTGCGAATTTCGCATCATGTATGGCCAGCTTTAACTCTCCAGCAAAGCTGTGTATATGCATCCCCTTTAATATCTCTAACACTGTACATGGTTATGCATGCCTTTACAACAATAGATATGGGTTGGTGATCGCTGTTATAAATCTTCCGGAAAGACAAACTGCTCTTTTATGTCCAATCACACTGTACATGACTTGCAAAAATTAACAAAATTCTGTAAAGTTTAACTATATCTCCACCCTAGGAGCCAGTAAAAATCAATATAAAAGAACAATTCCAGATAACAAGTGACAGCAATCAGTGAAACATAGAGGGTTATTCACAAAGCTGCCGAAGGATCTAGCCATAGCTTCGGCTGATCCTTCGGCTAGCTTTGCCCCCAGGACCACTTCGGTTCAGTAGAACCGAAGGGCTACTGTACGGGCTATTCGCTATAACTCGTACAGCTCCCGAAGTTGGCCGAGTGGCTCAGTCGAGCCGAAGGCATATGCTTCAGCATATGCTTCAGCTCTATTGAGCCGAGGTGAAAGCCGAAGCTGGCCATAGGCCGGCCGACAGCCTACTACTGATAGCGGGGCGGATCATCTTACGGCTGGCTCCGGCCACTTGCATGCAGAGACCGATCAGCGTACCCTGATTACCAGGTAACAAGGGACGCTGATCTGTCATTACACTGAGAACCTGGCACAGAGTTCTCAGTGTGTAATGACAGTTCAGCGTCTCCTGGGAGCTTAGCAGAGCCGGCGGTGATATGAAAGCCGACTCTGCTGAGCTCTCATGGTAATGACTGTTCAGCGTCCCCTGGTTACAGGGGACGGTGATCTGTCAGTACCATGACAACTCAGCAGAGCCGGCTTTGATACCACTGCTGGCTCTGGCAAGCTCTCATAATAACAAGCTCTCTGTAATAACAGCTGGTCCCGGCCAATAAAAAACAGTTGGGCGGAGATAGCTGTCACTGCTAGCTCCACCCAATCATTTTCTATTTTTCTTTCTACTTTTTTTAACTAGTATTTCTATAGCGCCAACAGTTTGCGCAATGCTTTACAATATAAGGAAGACATTACAATACAATTCAAGACAAGATGGTAAGGAGGGCCCTGCCACTGAGGGCTTACAATCTAAAAGAGGAGGGGGAAATGATACATGAGGAGGTAGCTGTGTGGGGATGAATTATTTCAGAATGTGAAGAAGATTCAAAGAGGATACATGTGAATCAGAGCACTATGGAGATGCTCCTCAAGGGGCTAGTTTATGATTTTCTGTAACCACAGTATATTCTCAGTCTTCTTGGTTGAATAACTTTGCCATTCAACCAAGAATACTGAGATCAACTAATGACAAAATGTAATTACTGCAGGTTACAGCAATGTAGAGGAAGTGTGTTTTGTAGCCAGAGTTGCTTCTTTATTTTAAAGAAGAACTCTGGGCATGTACAAAATGAACACTTTTAGTGGGGCTACCCCCCAACTGCAAGGGTTAAGTGCCCATTTTGGTTTAGAGTCTAAAATAAAAAATATATACTCACCTGATCCTCAATCCAGTGGCAGTGACCACTCCCCTCGCTCTCCCTCCGCTCCAGCTGTGGAATGCCCCTCAGCATCCTCACAATCAATGCAAGTGAATGGATGTGATGATGTGACAGGTACTTAGTATACCAGAATTCCACAAAAAAACATAGACCAGTGCCAAATAGAAACCTCCTCCAGCCCAGAAATATTTCTTGCAATCCAGGCAGGCTGCCCCATAACAAACAAGGGATGCCCCTGTATAAAACATAAAAGACAAAAACATAAAAGACAAAAGCAAAAAAGCCTTTCAAAGAAGCAGTCAGAAACAGCAGGAACGTGTTTTCGAGGACAAACCCCCTTCTTCAGAGCTGGCAATCTGAAGAAGGGGGTGTGTCCCCGAAAACGCGTTCAGCTGTGTCAGCTTGTTCCTGCTGTTTCTAACTGCTTCTTTGATTTACCGACTTGGAAAGTCTCCCAGGAATTTATATCCAATACATTTTTAACTTGCCTCCCTTGTGAGTATAATCATTTACATATTTCTCTGTGCCAATAAAAAGTATTATTTGCACCAGGAAAGGCACCCAGTGTTTTTGTCTTTTATATTTCACTTAGTATACCGGAGCCTGAGGGTGAAGAGGCAGCCAGGCGGGGCCGAGGATCAGGGGAGTATATCTTTTTTTTATTTTAGACCCTAGACTAAAACAAGCACTGAAACTTTGCAGTGCGGGGGTAGCACCACAGCAAGGGTTCACTTTGTACATTTTGCCCAGAGGTCTTCTTTAAAACCCTGCTGGTGTACTATTGGAAAAAAATTGCCTAAAGTTGGCTTTAATATAAATCTAACAATATCAAATAACACACCTTTGTTTGTGTGGTGAACTGTTATGATATTAATAAACTATAATGTTAGCTTGATTCACACTGTGATATTATTGTTGTGATTATTTGCTTAATTATTTACAAGCTATTCTATTCTAGAACCATAATCTCCTTGATAGCCTCATATTTTCTAAAGCTGCTTCATATACACTGGCATACACTGGCATAGGGTAATGGTGTGATTACCCTATAGTACTGCTAATTTATTTTTTCTACACAAACACATTGGAGGATTATAAACTTTATATAATAATAAGTAACAGTATGCAGAGGGATAAGAACAGCAATTAGCTGATAACTTAAGTATAACAATTAGATTATAAATAGTCCCCCAGCAGGGGTTTAAAGAGTTAAAGGTCAAGTGCATCTATAATCAGTAAAGAAGGATGCATTTTTTTTAAATACACATAAAGTAGTATCTGATTATGAAACAATCAGAAAACAGAAAATAATTGTTTCTGCAATTTACTTTATTTTTGATTTTTTTTTTGTCAGCAAATGTATGTTATCATTTATGTTATCCTTTTTAAATATACAAATTTTCTTGAAGGAAACTGGTGCAGAAATGATACATCAGGGCTGCAATAAGTGTCCTCTCCTGAAAATTCTAGTGGTCTGGTTTTCATGGTAATCCAGAAGATTTATTAATGAGTCATCAAACTGGGTCAAATGTGCGGGTCAGGAGTTCTGACAGGCAGACAAAAAAGGATATTAAGTTAGCAATGGCAGCCTACATATTTCTTTTAGTACAAGTTCACTTTAAACAATGTGTGGTGTCCATTCAGCTAAAACCAGTGGGCTAGTTATATGCAATTTACTGAAGAAGGGAGACAAGATGTTTTTTTTTTTTTAATTATAAAAGAAGATTATAACTAATAACTCCGGTCTAGCAAAAAGTCACTGTATAAAATATATTTATGAAAGCCCAAATGAAGTATCATATTTTTTAAGTGTGGGTGTTAATTCCAGTGAAGTTTCCTGCATATATATTGTGGCAGTGTAAGTCAATGCCACGGTGTAGTCTGGCAACTATGGCACCCAGGACTCTCAGCCAGAGGGGCTGAGAGGGTCCAGAATGTAAACAATGTTTTAAGGAAGAGCCTGGCTTTTCAGGTCCGTCCAGGTTTTCCTATTTGTAGCTGGGATCTGGAGCTCTGGAGATTTCGTAGAGCTCTGGGTGGGATGAGATCTCCAGTCCTGGGGCCAGGTGTTGCCAATGACCAGCCTGGGCTGATCAGGTGGCTGAGAGCAGCCTTAGCAGGAAGCCAGCCCAGTGCTCAGAGAGGAGTGTTGGAGGAGTGTTGGAGTTGTGTGGGTGCAGGAAGCACAGAGCCACAGCAGACTCAGGTGCGTGTGGGACACGTGAAACAGTCAGGGAAGGCTGGGACAGGTCGGGAAGGTCAGTGACCCTAGGACCGCTGGGACACACTGCTGAGAGAGCAGAGTGAGGGCTCGTAAGGAAAGCTACTGAGCCATATAAAGGATTGCCTTATGTTGCTGCTGCAAGCTATTTTTTGTTTTCCCTTTTAACCCCTTCATGACTGAGCTAGTTTTCAGGTTCTGTTCATAAATGACTGACACATTTTTTACATTTTTGCTGTGTGATTCTTCCACAGCAGTAATATACTTTCTTACTAAATGTACCCACACATATTATATATTGTTTTTTAGAGGACAGATAGGGCTATATAATTATATCACATATGTGTACCTAACCCCTCACTTAGTTTGAATAAAATAAAAAAAAATGAGGAAAAAAACTAGAAGAAAACACTTTTTTCACAAGTTTTGATTATTTTTTTTTTTTTTAGAATTTTTTTATATTAATTATAGTATAAAAAATATATTTATATATAATTTATATTTTCCTAATTTTGTTTTACACTTTATTTTAATTTTTTTACACTTTGTAAAAAAAATAAAAATAAAATAAAAAACCTTTTTTTTTTCTTGTCAGTTTATATCAAGCAATCACTATGACAGCTTGATAAATTAACTTTTTTATTTTATTTTTGGCTATTAGGCTGATCCAAACTTAGGAACAGCTAATAATAACCTTAGAGACTGATCCTGACTTTAGTCAGATTCAGATCTCACTAAAAGCTCTTTGATCGTGCCTAGACGATCAGAACTGATACATTTCACTCAAAAGATATACATTGTATCCTTTCAGTGAAATGTATCTAAACATCGGGCTCTCAAGCTGTCAAAACAAATAGCAGAGAGGTAAGGTGAGTCACTGCTGCCTCTCTGCTATTTTGAGCTGTCAAATACGGGATCGCAAATTACGGTCCTCTATTTGCATGTAACGGCTTCATTCTTTCATTAATGAAAGGAAGAAGCTTTTACAAAAAGCTTAATTATTTCATTAATTAATGCCTCAATACTGAGACATTAATGAATGACTGTTAAATGCTGATAATCAGCAAATACCGGCATTACAAAGCCTGATATAACTCGTCACGTACAGTGTACGTGGCCAGTCATATAGGCACAAAGTGACAAGACGTACACTGTAAGTCTCCCGTCATGAAGGGGTTAATAAACTGCATTTTACTTGACTTACCTGGACTACAGTGGAGTGTCCTTGTTATAATATATATATACTGTATATCCAGTATATATATGTACTGGAGGTTATCAGAAGCCTCGATGCCAACATGTGTAATATACCAAAGATGTTCTACTGCGGCACTGAAGGAGGCCATTCACTTCCCACATAGCTTCTATAAGACCATAGATGGTTGAACTCCCTGTGCCCATGCGGTGACTACATGACTTATGTACACCAGCTATTTGTCACCCACTTTACTGTGTTTAATGCAAACAATGAAAGCATTTCAGAAAATACAAATGCAATCCCAGCACCAGCCTGCATTGCTGCAAGTCTGGCACACTGCATTTGGATGTGTTGTCCTGTGTTTTGCTATTGAAAGGGATCATTCCAAAAGGCAGAGCAACCTCAGCTTTTGGGGGACACAGTGGATGTACCTTGAAATATTCCTTATGCCTACAAATAATGAACATACACTCAAAGGTGAACCTACATCGCACTGTCAATATTTAAACCGCTTGCTATGTGCTAAAGGTCCAGAATAGGACAAACTTGTAAGAAGCTCAACAGGATTAGGAGGGTCTAACTCCCAAGCTCCCCAGCAAAAAAACAATGACTCAAATGTTTTTACAAGATAATTTAATTTATTAAAGTACTACAGCTATTTAGTCACTCAATCTTTCCAAACTACCTGATGCCCTTCATTAGTAAATGGCATAATCCTGTAAAGAAAAAAGGAAAAAGAGCTTCTGGATTTATGGTTTTACATAATGTTGCTTACGCTATGGGTTACAAGAGCACATCTATATACAACTGAAACAAAGAAATGTGACAAAAAGGAAAGTATATTCGAGCCTAATAAACAAGAGATTTAGCAAAAATCATAAATCAATGGTCATTTTGCAAGACTTGGTTAGATTATTCCAGATGAGTAGAGGATACAGGATAGTTCTGCAAGGGAAGATAATGTACTTTTTGGATAAACACTTTCAACCTCTTTAAAGCCGACCATGGGTGATAAATAATGTTTACAGCAGGGAAACAACTCCTTTCTGAGAAGTATTTGAGCTTAGACATGGAAGTATTACATATCCTACATTGCTGTTCTGCAGAGTAGGAACAGTCATTTAATTTACTGTTAGAGGGAAACTATAGATACCTAAGAGAACAAAGGAGAAGACTGAGTTTTACTGATTGTCACATTTGGTGGGGAGAATTTGGGATTCATGAAGCAGATCATTCTGCTTCACAAGAAACACAAGAAACAGGAGAGGTTGTAGAAACATATTTACAAATGCTAGATTGCAATAGTTAGCTTTTCCCCTCAGCGTGACTGAGAACTCAAGAGCTATAAAGTGTTGAAAATCACGTAGGTGGAAAAAACGTATTATCAACATCAGTGAACAACAACAAAAAGATTAAGAAACTCCAACTGTAATTGCTGTAAACAACACAAACTACAGCAAGCAAGGAAGACAAACAATACATTGTGTACTTCACCAAGACAGCCTCTCTACCTACTTCAATCAAGTTACAGTGCGGAATAAAACACTCTAAACTATCTAAGCCATTAAAGCAAATAATTAAAAATAGAAGACAGTACACTTTAATTAAATAATGGTAATACATGTAAAAGTAAATCATTATTGATCATTTATTATTTCAATTTTAGGTATGGGTAGTAGTCATTAACACAACATATATAGGGCTAAAATACAAAGACAGTTTAATGTCATCCAAAGGTGAATCAATTTATGAAGTTAGCCAGTCTACAGAACTTGGGCAATGTTTGTCTGTTTTGATTAAAGACACATTTTTATATATGTTTTGTATGTATTATATATATATATAAATATAGGGCTAAAATACAAAGACAGTTTAATGTCATCCAAAGGTGAATCAATTTATGAAGTTAGCCAGTCTACAGAACTTGGGCAATGTTTGTCTGTTTTGATTAAAGACACATTTTTATATATGTTTTGTATGTATTATATATATATATA
>NW_017306557.1:1534980-1535195 GCF_000935625.1 Nanorana parkeri
TATATATACACAGATTTGTCTATTCAGTGAGTCTCTACAAATGGTACAAATCTACAGTGGACATGGAAAGTCAACACACTTGTGTAAAAATGCTAGGTTTTTGACTTCACTTCAGAATTTTATCCACATTTAATGTGGCCTATAATCTGTACAATTTGATTAAAAACAAACTGATATCTTTTAACCCTTTCGCTGCCAAGGACGTACGTCGTACG
>NW_017306558.1:0-453 GCF_000935625.1 Nanorana parkeri
AGTATATAATGCTAATATTGCCGAGAGAATATGCCCCCCCCATGCCAAATTGTTGGAGTACCTTAGACATATAGTTCCAATGAATACGATCAAACGCCTTCTCTGCATCTACAGCCAGAAACAGGGAAGGCATTTTCCGCACCTCTACATATTTGATGAGGTTAAGCATTCTTCTGGTCCCATCTGGTGCCTGACGGCCTCGAACAAATCCGACCTGGTCTGGACCTATTAGGAGTGAAGTAATGAGCAATAGTCTCTCAGCAATGAGTTTAGCATATAACTTAATATCCGTGTTGATAAGGGATATAGGTCTATAATTTGCAGTGTTAGCCGGCTCCTTGCCTGGTTTGGGCAGAGTAACAATAATAGATCTTAACATTTCCGGAGGAAAGGAGGAGGAAGATGCAGCAGATTAAATATTGTGTGTAGATGAGGGAGTAGTATGGCTTGGAA
>NW_017306558.1:3898-30812 GCF_000935625.1 Nanorana parkeri
AGATTCTTCTGCTCCAGTTTTGATAAATTCCCCCCAAAGTGCTTAAAAACAAATCTGCGATGAGCAATTAAAACTTACTTGACAACCAGGCACTGCAGAATCTCGGCCATAGAGTGGAAAAGGACCTCTGTCTGCGGTTTTCCCTATAAAAGTAAAAAAAAAATTGAAGTTAAGAAAAAAACCTTGTTACTTTGAATGTACAAGTATTATTACAAACCAGCTTATCCACTATATTTATTTGGCACATGAACACAAACACCAAATGTTGGCAAACAAAAAAGTATAAATCATTACTAACGAGTTACAAGAAAAATGTACGATTCATTATTTCTTTACTATACGTCAAAGCAAAACCTGCCTTTTGGGATCAGTAATTATCAGTAAACAATTAGTTCCTGGAAGTGTTACAAGGCCTACATTCTCATCCTGAATCAAGCGCAAAAGAAAAATGAGTTTTATATTGAGTGGCTCAGTATAAAACTAGAAGTGGATCTACACGCAGCTATGTCAACATAATATGCAGTGGCTCAGCTATGTCAAAAATAAGGACACTGTCCTACACTTCTAATATGGACATATTTAGGTGACACAGACACACACTCATGTGCTGTTTCAAGAGATTATATCAGAAGTTCAACTGCAAAGAAAACTGTGCCGCCACCAGCCATTGCATCTTCTAGCTGGAACTCACAAGAAGGGATTTCCATTGTATAGGCACTTTTGACTAGAGATGTGTACAGATGAGTGCCCCAACAATGAGCACCCATTTCTGATATTCAGAAGTTGCTAGCAGTAGGTGCACAGTGTACTAAGCTGTCAGTCAATTTGCTTAGCTTTGTGTTGCACTAAAACTCAACAAGCACTGCAGAGCTGCCATACATTACTGCTGCATTTCCATGCCTCCCCCCGAGGTGACTTCAAAGCTAAAAAGGAACAATTCAATGCTCTTCCAACACTGGCAAAGAAATACTGCATGTTGGAAGCCTAAAACCCTTGAACACAAACAGAAGCCGACACTTTTGCACACTCTAATATTAGCAGTAGTGTGCTAAAAAAACTACCTGAACAGCATGTGCTACCTCGAACTTGTGCTAATGCTACATTTTAAAGTCGTTCCTGACACTAGTTGCAGCATCACAATTATAAGATATTCAATGCAAGGAAAAGATATTTTTAAGCCACAGACATGAGGCTGAAAGCAAATATGCGACTAGGCAGAATTACTTGAAGTAGCATGAATCAAGCTGTTCACATTACTCAGCATCAGCATTTCCTATAACTAAAAATGAGACTTGTACATAAAATGATAAACAACATTGGGCAAAGCATGACAGCTACTGAAAAGGTTTCAAAACAAATACACTTGCAACAGTAATTTATAGATACGTAGACATTAATAAACAAGATGATTTATGTACTGGACGCTTATGAGAGGAGTGTGGCAAAAGAAGGGTTATGTACAGCATATTTGGTCATTGTATTTATAGAAAGAAACTTAAAGTGACATTAAACCCTCAGATTTGTTAACATAAAACAATAGTGTAATGTGTGCCTTACTGTAATCCATAGTTGTTTCCCTGCTCTTCCTTTTAAATCTGTATCTGTTCTCATGCTGGACAGAACTTCTATTTTGCAGCAGACTGCCTCGTCTCTGGAATAGATACACGGTGTCTGTGTGTACGTTTGCAGTTTGCAACCTGAGCCAGCACTACAGGAAGAGGCCCTGAGCTGCAAAAGGGAAGTTCTCCACTATCATGAGAAGACATGAGGATTTAAAAGGAAGAGCAGCAAAGAGAAGGGAAACTACCATGGATTACAGTAAGGTACACATTACAGTATTGGTTTATGTTAAAAAATCTGAGGGTTTAATGTCACTTTAACTCAAAAAACAAATAATGGGGTACTTCCAGCCCACAACAATGCACAGTCCAAAGCAAGTTCCTGACCACTATTGTGTTCTGTTTATTCATGAATACTACAAAATCGGGAAAAAATGGATATTGACCAACTGATATTACAAACTAAAAACCTCCAGATTACATGTTATTATTCCAATCCAATAGGTGGTTTCGGACCAGATCAAGACCAGTTATATTATTGCAGACTCATTTGGTCCATGGTTGGAGAAATTGTGTGCGGTGTGAATTTATTCCCTGCATTCTTTGTGGGGATGATATTTGTGTCCCTCATATGCGACACCACATCTATGCAAGTTAGCAGATTTGTATTTTGTTAAAATGTGAAATTATTGTAATCTTAGGCCCCGTTCCCACTGCGCGATATGCAAATCGCGCATTTGTCACGCGATTTGCATATTGCGCGACATCGCGAGATTTGCCGCGCGATGTCGCGTTCAAGCTTGCATTGAGCAAGCTTGAATCGCGGCTAAATCCGCTCCAAAAAGGGTCCTGCTGTAGCGACACACAACCCGCGACAGCAGGACCCTTTGCCCCATTGGAGTGCATTGGAGCGCGATATTGCGCGGTAATTTGCAGCGATATCGCGGGAATTACCGCGCGATAAATCGCTCAATGTGAACGGGGTCTCAATCTTGCATGGAAACCTATGCACATGGAAACTTCCCTTTTCAGCAGACTGCCTTGTCTCACACGGTGTCTGTGTATAGGCTGTAACCTGAGCCAGCACTACAGGAAGAGGCCTTGAGCTGAAAAGGGAAGTTCTCTCCAAGCATGAGAACAGATACATATTTAAAAGGAAGAGCATCAAAGAGAAGGGAAACAACCATGGATTACAGTAATGCACACATTACACTATTGTTTTATGTTAAACAATCTGAGGGTTTAATGTCACTTTAATCTCTCCCCTCTTGGCTGCTGCAACAGCAGAGCGGCCGAGAGGGAAGAGATTAAATCCTTACGGCAGCGGTGACTTTAACCAGTTGACATCCGCGGTGTTAAACCCCCTCCCCATCCAGGCCATTTTTCAGTAACTCTGACTTTAAGACGGCGGCGGGGAGAAGAGAACAAGAAGCTAAACTGCCATTGTCTGTGCCCTCTTTGATTGGGCTCCTCGGCGGCCACAGCAGTTTCCTCTGCCCACCTCAGCTGCCATTGGTGGGAGAGGAAGACTGCCGAACCGCAGTTGGCCGGCTTCTGCTGCGCAGGAGAGAGAGCACCTGGAGCCGGCTGGACGTGCAGGAAACCTCACTGCTACCCCACCATTACCACAAAAAGAAAAGGTCAAAGCAACTGTAAGTCCCTGTACTTTCTTTGTGACCTCTGCACTGCGTTACATACTGACCGCTGACCTCTGTACTGTGCGTCACACCCTGACTTCTGTACTGTGCGTCACACCCTGACCTCTGCACTGCGCACCACACAGCTGGCCTCTGTATCTGCATTGCACCACTGACATCTGTACTGTGCGTTGTTACTGATCTTTATACTCTGCGATACAGGCATATACTAAATAAGAGTTGTACCTTTACAGTATGTCAAGTTTTGTTTTTAAAAAACATTTTTCAGACACCTTAAGGCCCCGTTCACATTGAGCGATTTATCGCGCGATTTTTGTAGCGATATCGCTCATATTTCCGCACTATATCGCTCTATGTAGCTTCACCAATACAATTCAATGTAGCTGTTCACATCTCGTCGCTCAATGTCGCTCAATATCGCTTGTAGCTCGTCGCTGGTAGCTTGTCGCTTCTACATGACGCTTTTTTAGAGCGATTTTGAGCGATATTGCTCCTGATTGCATACAGCCCAATAGGAAGATGTCGCGCGACACGTCGCTCAAAGTCGCGCGATTTGCATGTCGCTCAGTGTGAATGGGGTCTAAAAGTCCCATTTGCGTGGTTTGACATGAATTTAATTAATTTAATAGGGGGCTTGAAATGGAATCATCTAAGCCCTAATGAAGGGGGTGTTTTGTTCCCCCCCAAAACAAACTGGCTGTTTTTATGTGACTATATTATGAGCAATTAAAAGACACTTTGGACTCACTTGTGGTTTGATGACCATTTGTATGTCTTTACTCAAATGGCTAGTGTCAAAGCAAATGACATGTGCAGCACCATGGCAACTGCAGATCTAAATAGAGGCTAACATGCTACTGTCATGGGAAGATAGGAGGGCTCAATTCTGCTTTTAAAGAAAAGAAATTGCATAAGGGCTGCGACCGGCACAAAGTAAGGGTGGCAAAACACAATTTGATTCTTCCTGATCTGAAGGCCCAAGAAGTGACATTTAAATGAATAAATGGGCCTTGTATGGATTTCCAAGTAGCAATAATGAGCACTTTCAACAGCGAGAAAAGCTATTCGTCACAGAATTGCTGCTAAACCTCTGTACAATGGGTGCCAATTAGAAAACATGTTCGTTGTATATGTGCCAATACTACCATCCCTGAGGTTCAAAGACATACAGATATTTCATCACCATAATTCTTTGCAGATATCTATGGGTCTTCTAAAGTATGTATTAACACAAAAGGTAAACAATAAATACCAACTCCTTGATTTAATGGAAAAAGTGAAAGGATCGCCTAAAGGTGGACAGGGTAGGAGGATAAGCGGACCGATTGGAGTAGGGAGTTCCAGAGGATTGGAGACATCCATGGAAAAATCCTGGAGGCGAGCATGCGAGGAGGTGACAAGAGAGCTGGAGGTCTTGGAAGGAGTGAACAGGGCGGTTTGGTTGATATTTTGAGATGGTGGGTGATGGAGGTTGGGGCGGATTTGTAGATGGCTTTATACGTTATTCTTAGTATAGTGAATTTTATATGTTGGGCAAGTGGGAGCCAGTGGAGGGATTGGCAGAGGGGGCTGGCGGACACTGTTCAGTTGGTAAGGTGGATGAGTCTAGCAGCTGCATTTATGATGGACTGAAGGGGGGGAATAGACTGCTTAGTGGTAGGCCAACAAGGAGGGAGTTACAGTAGTCGAAGCGAGATATTACAAGGGAGTGGATTAGAAGCTTTGCGGTGTCATTTTTTAAAAAGGGACGTATTTTGGCAATGTTAGAGGTTGAATCAGCAAGATTTGGATAGTGATTGAATGTGGAGCTGAAAAGAAGAGGTCGGACTCAAGAGTTACACGAAGCACCCTGACTTGATGGGAGGGGCAGTGCTGTTGACTCTAATGGAGAAGTCTGTGGAGGGGACAAGCAGAGGACGAAATATTATAAGCTCAGGTTTGGACAGATTTCGTTTGAAGAAGTGGTGCGACATCCAGTACATAAATACTTGCTTGAAAAAAATCTGAGTTTGCAGTAACAGCCTCTGATCTATATTGCACAACAAGGTGCACTTATACCAATATAAGCTGGTGGCCCTAATGCATTACTTAGGATGTTCTTGTATTATCATTAAAAGCCACGCTTTAAAAAAATTCTGGTTGACCATGGGAAATAAACATTTGACCATTTAACTTCTGCTAATAGTGTTACTTTCAGTTTGAGTTTTCACCTTGAGTAATCTAAAAGACACAAGATAAAATCACAAACAGATACATCATATCAGAGCACAGATTAAATCTCTATGGGGGAAGATTTACAAAGCAGTGAATAGAACATTCACCAAGCGTATATTGCAGGTGTATCTTTCTGGTGCATGCTTTTTAAATCACAGGGCTTATTTCACCTATAGTGCATGTATGGAATGTCAGAGTCACTGCTACTTTATAAATATGTTCCTACGACTACTCCCAACCTATGCAGATATCCCTGAGCCAACCAATATGAAGGCTATATTTTCCTGGATGAATGTTCCCCTGAGCAAAACTGGCATCAGGGGAAATGACTGTAGGTATAGGCAAGTAATTCTACTGGTGAAATTGTGTGGACACAATCATTTTGAACAGTGACTGTACAACTGTTGGATTTTTCAACTTTGTCAGTAGCTACTTTAAAGCAGAGTTTCAGAATTGAGGGATTACTGATATGTTTCAACATTCTGTAACTGTCTAAAAGCTGACCAAATCCTTGGTTGTAACCAAGTTTTCAATTGATACCCACTTCTCACTAGAGGTCTTTGTTCAGGGGCACATGAAAATATCCTAAATACAACACTTTATAGAACACAGCACTAACCAAAACAGGATAATAAATGCACTCTTTTAAATGTTTTCAAAGTCCATAAACATCACAATGTGCTTCTAAACACTTAAAATGCACATAAAATGACTGCAGATTGCACCTAGTATGGATGGGAGCTTATCATTTTGTTAACAGATAAGAAAAGAAGCTGGTCATTAACTGATAAAATCAAAGAACTTCGACATTTAAACCATCTAGATAAAAATACCTTTGGATAAGTAATCAGATTCCATTGTAAACAATAAGCTAAACTGTTTTGAGGTGGAAGATGAAAGGCCAAGCCACTGCAAGGGGTCATCAGTAATCTTCTGATTCTGCTTCAATACAGTGGCCTGAAGCTCATTGACAGACAGAGCAGATAAAACAGTGGGCTGGGGTTTACCATATTCTGATTTGCATGTAAAATAGATAAGGACTGCAATGCAGCAGCTGCTTTCAATAAATGACCACCAATAAACAACTAAACATAAGGGGTATATCAAAAAAATAAATTGTGTGTGTGTGTTTCAGAGCCCGTAGAAGTGAATCACTTCCAGAGTAAAGCCAACAGTCAGCTTTAAATAATGTAAACAGACTCCCCGCTGCTATAGCAACTGCTGCAGACATATGATGTAGGTACTTTTAGGGATTCCTGCATCAGGAAAAAAATCGCAATTTCCTGCAGCAGGAATCCCAAATCTGCCATATAAAAGCGGCAGCTGTCACCTGTTCAAGTTATCGATCAGGTGACAGCAGCCGCATTTGAAAGCAGCAGAACGCTGGCACACCATGTGTAATTGTATGTGATACCATTACATGCCATTAGGAATCAATCACTATCCCGGGATGCACGATTGTCTACCGCTGTCAAAATTAACATAACATGGAGGTTGTCACTGCTAATCTACTTACTGAAAATGTTAGTTTCCTGGCTATAAGGTTGACCAACATTCGGATTCACAGACCCAGGGGTGTGGAATTCGTATCGCCCGACGCCCGGGACATGTAGTTCCGGGCGCCGGGCAAGTGGTTTTTGCACTGTTTTAGCCCTGCTACGGACAAGTAGCAGGGCTGGCTTTCTTTGAGCGCCGAGAGTGGCGCTGCGAGCGGGGGGCGTGGAGCGCCGAGAGCAGGGGGGCGGGGACGGATCGCTGAGAACTAGGGACGGAGCGGAGGGCGTGGGTGAAGCCATGACGTGGCTGGGGGCGTGGAGCCGTGACGAAGCCAGACAGTGGAGCTGTGACAGGCTCTGTCACCTCCCTCAGCCTCTGTCCCCGGCGGCCGCTGCTCGTTCCTATGGACAAGTAGTTTTTTCCAAAATTTCCACACCCCTGCAGACCCAAAACAGTTTACAGATGAGGAAAATCAGAAGTACTTACCTGCATAATATAGATATATATTATGAAGAAAGAGAATCAGCATAAAATACCAGGAAACCAGAAGCATCCATTTTAAAGACAGCTCAGCAGCTGGACAAACTACTTTCCTGCACACCCCATATGTAATTAGCATGCGTGGCAATCACATGGCAACCTCTGGTAATATGGCACTGCGTGATGAAAAGGCCTCTAAAAATGCAAATACTCATGTAATGCTATTGCTACTAAAGATATCATCCTGTCAAAGCAATTTGAATATGGACCACTATACAATATTTCTAAGAACACACGCCTAAGAAAAAGTGGGATAAAAAAAATTCAAGCCACAAAACAAACCTACAATAACAGCAATAACAGCACTCACAGAACCACCATTATGTACAATATGAATGTCTTCCTTTCTTCAAAACTAAGTGTTATTGGCCAATTCTGGTGCCAAGCATGCTGCTGGCTACAGTGTAAATGTTTAAAATAACAACAAGCCCAGCTGCTGGACTTGCTGCACCCTCCCCTCCTGTTCTCTCCATGCCAAATTACTCACTCGACTATAAACGATAAGGCAGCAACAGACGAAAATGGCAAGTGCAAGTAAGATTAGTGATAAACCAGAGGATCCCTACAGAGGTCAGTGATTAGCAGGTCCCTTGTTGTAATCACTCTCCTAACCTAGTGCTTATCTCATCACATTCTTCATCTTAACCCAGTGCAGTCATTTTGTCACAGGCAGCAGCCACCAATCAATACAGTTCGAGGCAAGCAACTGAAGTAATAGCAGTCTGCTAGTGATTAAAGTTGAGCTAACTTGACCAAACTGAATTTGTTTTCCATTTTACTTAAAACAAAGAGATCAGATTAAAATATATCAAGAAAAGTAACTAGATGCAAATACATATGGTAATGAACTAAGATGATAAACTCCAATAAAAAAAAAAAAAAATAGGCTTCAATAATCCACCTTATATTCACATTTGCAGTGGGGCGAAACAGGTTTTGTGAATGTGAAATGTTGTCTTTCACTTTCTAGCTGGCCTATGAAATTTAAGAAAGGAAAAAGAATTCTAGGGATAATAAAGATTGTATAAAATAAAAATATGCTTTACTAGAAAAACACATTGAGAAGTCTATATGAAATGCCACAAGACACCAACACAAGTTAGAAAGCTACATAGGTGTTTCTTGGACATTAGAAAGAAAAAAAATAGTACACCACACATTTAATTCAGAGAGGAAAAAAAAAAAATCTGAATGATAAAAACAAGTCATAGTGCAATTACTTCTGGAACTAAAACAATTGTCAGCAGGTTTCGGCCTACATTCTTATTTCAAAGTAAACCACTGTGAAAAGAAATATGGGAGCTGCCATTGCTCAATTTTAAAGATGCAGGCTCCCTGCAAGCATTCATGCAGTGAAAACTGAAAAATCTGGTCATCTTTCTTGTATATATGTTGAACTCTCTAGGTAAAAAAGCCAGGATCAGGAAGAAACTCTGCACCATCAAGACAACAGTGACAGGTCCTGTATTGTTTATCCGCACATGGCCCTTTTAAATTCTACATCACTAAAACCTGCCTTTCACAGATAAAACTGAAAACAGGTTTAGAGATGTGCCTATTGTCAACAGTGCTGGGGCTCAACACTGCTTCTTGCTCAAAGGACTAAAGTGGCATACATAGTTCCAGTCCCTCCCCATAGGATTTTTCATGTTGCACAGCAATTACAGCAAGTTCAGGTGGCCAGACACTAGTAGATTTTCGGTCGGAAGTTTTAGTTTCTGCCATGAAACCTAGTTTGATTATAGCTGGAAAACCCAATCAAGCATAGTCAAATGTTGATTTTGAAAATCATTTGTTAGCCACACTAACCAACCAATCTTTTTATGAAATAACAGAAATACCGTATTTTGCGGTCTATAAGACGCTCCGGACGATAGGACGCATGGCTTCTGTGACAGAAATTCTATGACAGAAATTCTGTCACAGAAGCTGCAGTTACTGACCGCTGGAGACAGGTGGCGCTGTCTCAGTAAATCACACAGAGCAGATGAAGAACGACGGTCTTGTCTGCTCAATGGGCTCTATGGTGAGCTCTTATGGGGGACCGTGACGGGTCACGGTCCCCCAGAGGAACGGGGGACCCAGAAAACCATGGCAGGGGGAGGACACGATCGCCGATGCCGCCGCCGCTCGATTTAATACAAGGGATCTAATTAGATCCCTTGTATTAAACGAATAGCGGCTCCCACTGTACATTCAGCTCTGCTTGTCAGGAGCAGGGCTGAATGTACAAAAAGAAACTACTCGCCCGGCGCCCGAAACTGCATTACCCGGGCGTCGGGCAATAGGTATTCGCTCCATAAGACGCAGGCACATTTCCCCCCTCCTTTTGGGGGAAAAAAAAGTGCGTCTTATGGAGCGAAAAATACGGTAATTACCTTTTGCGCATCAGCTGTGTTCTTGCTACGATTTTTGACAAACGAAAACCCCAGAGTCCACTCAGTGAAACATTTTCCCACCTGACCGATCGAAAAATTTTGATCACAATATCAAAAACGAAAAACTGTTCGATTTTCTTTTAAAAGACCATTTGTGTACGATTTCTGAATGAAAATCGTACAATGTATGGCCACATTTAGGAAATATGCATTATATTGTGCGATTTCAGCACTGAACACATCTTTTTTGGGATAAAAGGAAAGAAGGAAAGGGATATATCTTTCAAACCCATGCATGCAGCTTTGCTTCAGAGCATTCTGGTCGCCCTGATGCCTTGGTCATTCTATTACGTAAACTCCAAAATAAAAAAGGAGGTGGGATGGGTGTGTCAAGCATCAACTTTTTCAGCTTGTCAGAACTGGCAAAGCAGCAGGTATGTGCAGCAACCTATAGGAACTTTCTATTCATTTATGCCATCAGATTAGCCATCATTATAATATGCACACCGAATTTAATTCACAATTTGTGTTAAGTCAGGTAAACTAGACATTTTAAACATGTATACCCTAAGCACATGGTCATAAAATCCTCTGCATGATAGAGTTTCATTGTGTAATGCCTATGAGACATGAACACAGTATCTATTTTAGGCCTGCTTCGGAAGTCACTGAAGCTTTATAGAGGGAACTGTTCATTTCCCACATGAATAGAATATCCATTCTTTGAGTCACAGTTTCCATGACACTAAAAAACAAACATTCATCAGGAAAAACGTAAGTTTTGATGGCTAGCGCAGCTGTAGCTTATGTATTCCAGTGGGTCCTAGCCTCTGACCATTTTCCAGTATTGCAGCAGACATAGCACAGAAGAGTCTTTTGTAAGTCATACCAGTTAATATCAACACGTTACATACTTAACACATTCCTAAATTAGGTCCCATATATAAATCATATTTAAAATCAATACAAAGCTATAGTGTTATAAGTGTACATTTCAAGAGCTGTACAGGTAGGTCCACACTACTCCATTTTTGACTGCATTGCATTAGATGCAAAAAAACTTGTAACAACATTTTATGTCTCAGTACACACACAAGGGAAAAATAAAACCCAAAAAAGAAAAAAACATTTAAATAATCTAACTTAATAAAATGTAATAAATGTACTCTAGGAAAAGATTTTGTATTTGCAATGCAAGTCACTAAACCATAAAGGAAACACAACTGAATATGAAATAAATGTGGGTCTGCTTACAAGGCCAAATATACAAAAAAAAGTGTGTAGACAGCCTCAACAAAGACAGGTAATGAGCACGTGCAGAGAAGCTGCCGGGAGCCACTTACAAGGTAGCCAGCAACTGATGATCTGAGGTTATTTTAATTTCTAATACTGAGGATATTCAGCTGAATTCCCAAAGGCTGCAAAGTTCAAAGAAAACAGATTTGCCCAACTACAACTAAGCTAAATTTCCAAAGCGTACTCCCATTATTCCCTACTCACACAGGAGCTTAATCTACAACTCCCCTATCTCTGTCATACAGACACAATAAGGCTAGCCATACACAGATTTCTCTTATTAAGCCTACGGGTTAAACAAGAGAAAAATAGATACCTTCATCTACACTAAAAACCATAGATGGAGGAATCTGCAGTGCTGGCTATTGTATTCAGACAGCAGCAACGCGCGTTTTAGCGTGGATGGGGGAATTGCGCATTTTTATTTCTCTCTTTTAGCTCAAAAATGACTGGTGTATTGGCCAGTTTTAGGCCGCCTTCACATGAAAACTGAAATAAATGCTTGCAGTGCAGTATTTCAATAGAAAATCCCCTTGCAAAACTTGCAGTATCGCCTCTTGAATGCGAGGCAGCCGCTGCTCCACTACTCTCAAAGTGATCAACATCAGATAATTTATAACAGATTGCAGCCCATTTAAACGTAGCCTTAAACGTAGTCTGCAAAGAGTGGTGGCCTTTTCCCTCAAAAACGCACGTGACGCAAGTTCTCTAGTCCTATCCAATCCAATGTGTTTTATGTATGTTCATAATCGATTATTTGGCAGATTATTATTTTTTTTATTAGATAAAACATTTTTTATAAAACACCATCCTTAATTTAAAATAAAGTACACAAAGGCAGTGTTACAAAAGTTTACTTCAGAATAAAACAGCATGCACAATTTTTTACAATCGCACTGCACTGGAATGTACAGCATTGCAGTACCGTGCGTTCACACTGTCGGTTGGAGGCGCATTTTGGATGCCATTGAAATGAAATGGCACTGCAACGCACCTCCCGCAGCAGAATTTGTCAGGCCAAAACCAAAAATGACTTTTTTTCCCACCTTTTTATAATTTGTTTTTAAAAAATGATTGTACTGTAAGCACAGCTTCAGACAGGGAATGAAGGCTGCCAGTGGTAAGATTCCACAAATGGCAGCTGAATGTAAATATAGCAGGTAGTGGGCTGGTGCAATAGCCAGCCTGCTATTGATCATTTCAAATTGCAATAGCCAATAGCAGGCTGTCTATTGCACTTGCCCACTGCTTGCCATGCCCTCCTCCCAGCATGGAGTAGAGGGCTTGGGGATCCAACCTAGTAATCGATAATGAGAATAGTTGCTAGCTATTCTCATTATCGATTATGATCGATTAGGTTGCAGCCCTAGTTTTATGCAGTCTGTCAATCAGTATGGCAGTCCACAGGCAGTTATGCACCAACAATTTTAGTTGAATATTTTGGTCTACAGCAATTACAGAAACTGCTCTGCAATAATCTCAGTTGGAGAGTTGGAGCCATAATATTTTTGGAAGAAGGTGGCAGGTGCTCTGCCATCATGATTATGACAGTAAAGCGAGTATAACTGATTGGTGGAGCCAGAAACCAAGTTTTTAAAGTATTGAGCCAAAACCCTCACTACAGTGACATTTTGTGTGGCTGTGCTGCTGTTACTATGCAACACAAGGCAACTTTTCTTTAACTACTTGAAAGCTGTAGCAGAAGCCTCCCCTTGTTAGGAGACATTCAGTATTTTGTGCTACTTTTACCACCTTGCTACTACTGCATACCACTTGCTTGAAAATATTTACCCAAACTCCCAATATGCATTCATCTAGGATTTTAAACTGCTTGCAGCTACATATACAGGTGAAAACCTGTGTAATTTCTTAAATATTAACAATAATGAACTTCAAATGTGATTACATTGGGTTGCTCATACTTTAATCCTCTCCCGACCCGCCATTGTACTTAAACGGCTGGCGGAGGAGTGGCTATTCTGCATTTAAAATTGTCCCAGAACTTACTGTTCTACACCAGAGGCACATACAACGGCTGTGATCACATTGTCATTAGAAAGCACAGGTGGACTTGTGTCTTTCTTCAGCCTGACTTAAGGTGGCCATACACTGTACAACCATCGCAAGACCTTAGTCTTGCGATGGTTGTAAAGTGATTAAAAAAACGTACGATCTGCCCATCTTGGACAGGCAGATCGTACTCTCGATCATCGCAAGCCCGCCCCCGAGGGCCGGGCTTCCGATGACCGCAATGCTGAACGTACGATTTCCGGCTGGTTTTCTAGCGTGCTCCTTAGACAAAAGATGTGCGACCGTACAGTAGAAACGGTCGCACGTCTTCGTTCACACTGCTCGATTCTCAAACGATCACGGGATTTCCTGCCATTCTCATACGAGAATCGAGCAGTGTATGGGCACCTTAAGTAAGATCACAGGCAAAATGCACGGAATCAAGAAGAGTGTCTGCGTGCCAATAGGCTCTGTACCAAGGGAAACAGTTTCTTAAAATAAAAAAATAAAATTAAAAAACACAAAACATTTTGGTCTTTTTTCCTTTATATAGTAAAATAAAACAGAAAATAAATTTTAAAAAACCCAGTGGTTATTACATTTCACCAAAATAATGATCCATCAAAAAGATATAGAAATCATTTGGGTACAGTGTTACATGGCCGAGTAATTGTCATTCAAACTATCACAGCACTGAAAACTGAAAAATGGCCTGGAAAGGAAGGTGGTGTAGCATGGGGGTTGAGGTGGTTAATCAAATAGCCAAATGAAGAAAAAAAAAGTCCTGCTCTTCTGTATGCAGTGAGAATTTGATGGTAAGGCAAAAGCAAATGTGATATTGTGACATAGAACAGAAATAATAAACAGTAATGTTAAACATCAAGCCATTAAAGATCCTCTTAAAAATTCTAGTCAGTTGAAATAAAGGAAACATTTGGGTTCCTGTACCTTTTGTGCAAAACGGAGCTTAAAATCTTATAGAATTGTTTTTGTTGCAGGATTAATAGCTTCAGAATAAGTTTTGTTATATCAAAAACATGGATAAAGAGTAACAAAAATCTGATATAATGTTCTCTAGAAACTTTACTATCCCACAAACGTGCTTTTACTAATTAGAAACACAAAATAAAAAGGAAAGTAGCTATTTAATGTAAAGTAAATCCATCTGGATATTTGCTGCATTTTGTACTATAAACCTATGATCCCCAACCACAGTGAGTTATAGTAAAGCTGCAGGCAATATCATCTCCATATAGCACAATCCATTATCCCTGTCAAGTTAATGTTCCATGTTCAGCCATATGGCACGGGTGCATATTCAACAAAGGAAATTCCTTAAACTTGTTATAATCAGCACTTGCAGTCATCCAAAAAACTGACATAAACAGCTTTATTGTGTTTTGTGCATTTCAGTTAATATCCATGACAAAAACAGGAAGCCAGGCAGGAAAAGGAGGAGGAACATGGGGGAGTCTAGCTAAAAAACCAGGCAGATAAAGCACACTTCACGCAATTAGCCAGCATTCTCCCAAGCAAGTGACTTTCAATTACAATAAACACTGCCTAGCAGACAAAGTGCAGGGTCCAGTGCATCAAATTTGAACTTTATGTACCATGCTTCGGATTAACCCATCAAACATTTATACACTATATTATGTCAACATCGTTTATACTGCCATAAAATGATCTGTATGTCAAAAGTTTGTGCAAACTCATGTGCTGCTGTCTCCTAATTACAAAATTGCACCATGGCAAATCTGCACAGTGAAAATCAACCTCCCTCGTGACTGTCAGCTTTTATAAAAATGTGACTCACTAAGGTTTTCAGATTGCTGGTTACTGTCCATCAGTGAGTGAAACAGCAAAAGCTATAGATCCACACAGAGAAAAAAACCCACAAAAATTATTTCTAATATCAAAATATTTTTTTTGTAAAACTAAACTAAGCATTCCTTTTTACATAATCTTTACCATGCGAAAATAGGAACTCATAGATTCATTTACCCTTAGAAACTCTTTGAAAAGGATTCTGCCAAGTCTTCCCGCCACAAAAGGGGTTAAATGCAAGCAGAGACCTCTATTACCTGGCACAGACTGTGGTGGAAGGATTCAGTCAAGGTACAAGTAGAGCAGAACTTCATTTCAGCCCCCGCAGTGACAACAATAAAATGCTGAGAAAACACACTATCAAATCCAGAACTCAGCATCAATTTCTGTTAATTACAGCCTTGTCAGCAACGTGATTATTCAAACAGCTCATGCAAATGTTAATGAGTCCTTATTTGCATATATATTTTTTCCTTTGTTGAAATGCCATTGATTATTACATTCTACAATGATGAATGCAGCTACTGATGTGCTCTGATGTGTAATTAGTCATTAGGTGCAATGAATAGATCAATTATGAAAAAGGACGAAGATTAAGAAATATCAAACAAGACCGCCCAGTATCAGCACACTGTACCCTTGGCTACAATGTGTATGATATGTACATGTAATAAATAATTCCTTCCATTAATAAAAAGGTATGGTAGTAAGCAGCAGTAATGTAATTCCCGTATGGAAATCATACATTTCCCTGCCTTTCCATACCACAGGCTAATGCCAGCACTTTACATCATCCTTGATTTAACTCTGCCTCACGGGGGTTTCCCTGTAGATCAGACTGCAGCTTTTTTGCTGGAAGAAAATATTTTCATTCCATGCTCTGGGAAGGAAGACTTGAACAGCTTTCTTAACTGCTTACTTTAACTATCCGGCAAGCACTTGCTATTTGCTGTAGAAAAAAAAAAAAGAAAGCACATTACTGCAGACCAGATGGGAACATTCCACATGACCAAACCAATCAATCACCTCGGTGGGGCGCAGGTGCAGCACAGCCGTGTAGCAACACACCATTTCACAGTCTATCGGGCACAAACACATGGTCACCAATCAATGGCACCCCAAGGACCTCAGAGGGGGGAGCCTCTCGAGTCTTACTGGTCCATGCCTGATGACTTCATAATCACACATCATTTCATTCACTGGAGGATACAAACTAGCATTCTAATAACCTTCTACTAAAAACAGTCATGTTGTGCATATTAATAGAGTACTGTTTATAACTGCCTTTACGCGTTGGCTGAAACATAGCGTGCAAGTTAACAGACAACCTGAAGCTAAAAACTTCCTTCTGTCTGAGGAAGGATATTCCATTCAGCCAGAGATCAAGGATAACATTATTCATTGTGCCACATCAAAGTATCTGTGTTGTACACTTATCTTTCACAAAACAAATTCTGAACAATGAAAAGGAGGAAAGATAAAGGGGAGTGCTGAGGGGAAATATGGAAATTGTCATCTCCGATTTAAATGCATCAGAGATCAGATCATCGACTGAAATGATATGACAGCAAATTGTAAACAAACAAAAAATACTTGCAAGGAAAAAAAAAAGTGTTCGATCTAGTATAACAAATTCTTGTTTTATGATGTAATTATATAACAAGCTAAACCCTGTTGTTCTAAAAAGAAAAAAAAAAGGAGATCCAAAATGACCCACAAGCACGAGACATGGAAACATGTTTATACATTACGTTATAAAAGAAAGACTTCTGTAGATGACATGGCTGGTGTTAGTGATTACTGCTTTGTTTCCTAGGAATAAGGAGTGTTAAAAGAAGTTTCATTCTTACAGGTAAATATGTTTGGAGGCCAACTTGAGCATTTTACACAAAATTAATATTTATATACGGATCACCAACCAGATTCTCCTGCTGGAGAACTGTAAAGCACAGGTAAACCATGCAAAGGATATATTTTTACACTGTTAGAAGCTTAAGATATAGCATTCCCAAGCACAAAAAGATCTTTTAATTGGAGAATCCCAGTCACACAATAGTTTGACCCTTGCTATCTATTTTCTCTGCTTCGACGCATAATACGAATGAAATTAAACATTGATTTCCCAAGGTTAAAACAGGTCCGTGAGCACGCAGCGCTGTTACCTAGAGTTACACTTTACAAATAAGCCACTTTATAGTAGTGCATCATGACAACAACACCTGTATGCTGTGTATGAGTGGCATCTTCAAATCCAGACAGCAGTATACAGAGGTGGTGACAAGACATTTTTAAATCTTCAAGAAGGAAATTCATGCAATTTGTGTTTACTAAAGGGAGTTTTTTTTTTTTTTATTGTTACAAGGTAAACACCCAAAAAATAATGCTGCAGCTTTCAGACTTTTCCCTACCTGAAATTACAGATTTCAGTTGCAGTGCCACCTGCTGGCGAAATTAAAAATGATGAGATTCATATACAAATAATTTAACCAACACATTAAAGCCGACATTTAGTCTGTTTTTATTTTGTCTTCCCGGGTCCCTCATTTCCCCCCATCTACAAACTAAAAAAAAATGTTTGAATAAAACCTGCTTTGATTACATAGCTTATTTTAGACCCTGTGAGGTAATTATTAGGTATCCGTGTTTTGCTATGCAATACAAGCTGATCAGGGCTGGTGGGAGGGGCCAACAGGGTTTTCCAAAGCTTTCGGGATAAAATCACAGCACCCTGCTTCAGTACTCCTTTCAAGAGCAGTCAGCCCTGTATGCAAGCAGTGGGCTAACACTTGGGAGGAGTTATGCAAGTACAAAAATAGTTTGATGGGCAGATGTCAGTTTGAAGGAGAGGGCATTCAAAGGTTCATTTGCACGCAAGCTGCATTTAAGAACACCCACATGTGATGCTGAGCATCCATTATTTTAAGAACTGGAATCCAATGAATGAAAAAGGGCAGGCCAGGGCAGCAAGGCTGGAAAGGAATGATGGTAGACTTCCTCCGGCCAGTAAATGAGGCAGGCTCTAATGTACTGCAGCTTCTATTGCACACTGTGAAAAGCTTAGAGTGTACAGGTAAATCTGAGTAAGAAATTAGTACAGGAAAGGAGCCGGTACAACTGTACCACACTGAAGGGAAGGCTAAAATTCAGCTTTAAAGAAGCCCTGTTACAAACCTAGTGCAAAGCAAACTAGGCATATAAAAAGAAGGTATTAACCTGATTGAAATCCCCAAATGAGCAGATTTAGTGTAATCTCCTATTCCCTCCCATCTCCTTACACAGTCTGGTCAACAAGGCATTGCAATAAAGATTAATAAGGAGGTCCTGGAAAAAGTGCTTCAGCCTATATCTAGGGGTCATGATTTTCGCTGAATGTAGTGTCTGCTTATATAGTTTGTCATCATATTTGATTTGACATGCCCAATTTGGTGACATGTTTATGTCTCATTTCAAGGACTATTATCAGCTGGGAGAGAACACCAAGTGATTCTACAAAGAAATGTTTCTCTGTCAAATAGTGAGTCAAAGTTGTTCCGTGTGTGTTAACGCTTGTATTGTCTCTTGTGAAAAGATAATGGTAATATTCCAACAAGCTAAAAGTTTTCCTCACTTTAGCTATACACCTTGCACAGCCGGGTAAAAAGTTACTTAGGTTTTCTCCTGTCATGTCGGCTGTCAATACCTGTACTGATAGTATTCACACAGTCAATGCATGGACTCAGGTTTGAAGGTTTCCTTCTCCAGACTGCGAGTTTCAACTCGTTCCATAAATGTTCGACAGGATTCAGATCAGGGCTCATAGAAGACCACTTCAGAACAATCCAATTTTTTTGCATAGCACTTCTTGTGTGCTTTTAGCTGTGTTTCGAGTCCTTATCCTGTTGGGAGGACCCATGACATGTGACTGAGACAGAACTTTGCGACACTGGCCATTATGTTTAGCTCCAGAATGTCTTGTTAGACTTGAGATTTCATTGTGCCCTGCACAGATTAGAAGGTACCCTGTGCCAGATGAATCAAAGCAAATCCCAAACATAACCCAGCCTCCTCCATGTTTCACAGTGTTCTTTTCCTTGAAAGCATAATGTGACTTCCCAAAAAGCTCTTCTTTTGTCTCATCTGTCCAAGGGACATTCTCACAAAATTATAAAATGATGGCTTGACAAAATCCTGTCTAGCTTTTGAAGTTTTTCTTTCAACAGTGGAGTCAACCTGGGTGTTCTTCCTTTGACCTCACTGTGGCTCAAAAAGAGACAGATTGTGCAATTAGACACTGAAGCACCCGGAGGGTGGAACTCATCTTGGAACTCTATGGGTATTTTCCTTTTCTCTTGTAGCAATGTCCAGGGAGGTTGGCTACACTCATCATGGACTTTAAACTGTTATTTGCAACTGTAGTCAAAGGAAAAGCAAGCTGCTTGGAGAAGATCTTACAGCCTTTATCTTTGACATGTTGCTCTGTCATTTCTTTCCCATCTCCTCAGACAACTATCTCTCCTTTGCTTTTATGTGGTCCTTGTTCAGTTTTGAGCACATTATAACAATCAGCTAAATTACTCATATTCTCCATGAAAAAGGCCGATTACAAAATAAAGAGAAGACGTGCGTAACGAATTTCCGAAAACCGTTTAAGAGACATCACCAAATCTTTCCAGACCATTTTAGAATCTCTCTGAAGAATAAGCAAAATGTTATCTCTTTTTACACTTCTTTGCCCTACTCTATGATCTACAAAAGATTTTGAGAAGGAATGAAGCATTGTTGCAATAAGATGTAAGGGTACCAACAAATGTTTTCATGTCAGTAGAAGTTTTAGATATTCACAATGGCTCATAAATAGGAATAAAAGTAGACATTCATCCCAAATGCCCATGTATACTATTCCTTACATGCAAGTGTGTATACATTTGCGAAACCAGAAAAACCAAGGCACTTGAAACACTGCAGTATACTGTGGTATTATCAGTGTTTCATCAGATATACTGTGGTATTATCAGTGTTTCCTCAGATAATCAGTGTGTATTATCAGTGCCATATTCACGCAAGATCAATTTTCTGTGCCTAAAAGTTTTTTTAAAAAACATAAATCGTGCAATATGTATATTATGAAGTAAACACATGTAATGCAAAAGAGTGAAATGTTACACCTTGCTCATTAGACAACTTATAAAATGACCAAAACAAAACTAACTGCTAAAACGCACACCACCTATAAGGACTAAAAATATGTAAAGATTTTTTGTAAATATACAATATTTGCCACACAAACCATCAGAAAATTCAACAGATTTTATGTGCAATGCATTTAATCCTTAGTAAGCTCTAAAGCACATCTCTGGGCAAAACGTAAACCCCCTCACACCCCTCAGCATTTTCTTTCACTACCTAGTGCAGCAATTTTTACATTCAGCTGCATCTGACATACATGCCCCTCGCCGGTGCTGTTTTCTGGTGCTGGGAACCAGTAATCTAGCACTGCATTTGTGCCCATGCTGACTGGTCCCCTCACACTGCAGTCATCACTTCTTTTTCTGAGGCTCTATGATTAAGCACAAGTTATGCATGAAACACATTAGAGATTTTGCCTGAGACAAATGCTGTAGGCGGATTGATGAAGTAAAGATTACACACCGATCTTCAACTGATACAGAAGTGCCACATTTCCTTATAGTTGCAGGTATTTCATGGCTGGTTGCAAGCAGGTGTGTGCCCCTTGACAGCAGATCCAAGTGGGCCAATGTAGAGCAGCACCTAAAACATGTCCACTCACATTGCAGTCATCACTCCAGCCCACCTTCTGGATTCTGAGAGGACCCCCTCCCTTTAGGATAGCCAAAGTAACTATGTCACATGCGTGGTGATGCCGACACGTCAAGAAGAAACTCACCTACAGGTACATAAAGACAACAGAAGAGTTGGATCCAGAACGTCATGTGGACCACAGATTTATCAGAAGTAAAAGGATTTAAGTTTTATTTTTTATTCCAGCGATTAGTAAAAGGAGGGTGGGGAAAGGGATGGATGTGGGGCCGGAAAGTAGATTTAATATTGCCTCAAATCTATGCTGTACATAAAATATCAATAAATGTGGCTAAAAGACAAAGCTCAAAATGACTGCGAAGCACCGCAAATAGGCAACCAACCTGGAGAGGAAAGGCTATTGTCTGTGGAAACTTTCTAAGGGCCTAATGTTTCCCATCTCAGAGGCCAGGAATATCTTTGCCTCACATACTTGTCATAACTGGACAACCTCATAAATATCAAAATAACAATGTTACTACATCTGGGTGTAATATTGCTGCATCACTACAGATAGCTACTGTACAGGCTATAAAAGAAATGCTTTATTATGGAGGTTACAATAACTAGAACTAATATGAAAATTTGCTGTAGAAACAAAAAGCAGACAGGCAAACTATATATTTTAGACAGTATTCAGTGTATCCTATGATACAAGCTTCATTGGCAAAAACATATCTGTCTTTAACAAGCAGCCTATAGTTTAAGAAACAAAGCTAGTAGTTTGTGTTGATTTTAGGTTTACATAGTGACCTTCACACAGCGATGTATAACAAAACATCTTAAAAGTAGAGCACAGAAGATAGAATAAAATGCTTCTGGCTGATCAGACTCTTGCCAAGAAAAGTGACATACAAGAAGTGACAAGAAGAGAGGCCACCCTTTGGGATGTGTAAGGTTCTTCTGTGAGTGCATGGTTTGCAAAAGGAATCTTTTCAGTGACCTTACTACTCAATGAGAGGAAATCTAAAAGAAAAATTTGCAAAGGGAATAAGAATTTGCAGCAGTGTTAATTTTTGAGACCAACTAATATTTTAAAAGATTGTACTAGCATATAACAACTGATTTTTGTATTCACTGTAAAACCCTTTTTTGGCATCCATTGAGGGACACAAGAAAGTCCTTAATGGTCGGGTTATACTGCTGCCTACAGGAGGATTGAACACTGGCAAACAATAAGAAAGTAAGCTAGCTAACTGGCATGCCTGTTTTCCAGCAAGCAGTTGCCAGGAGCATAATCATTTACACCGAAGGGGTGGTACCTACATTCAAACACAAACAATGGACTCCAAGAATAAGGATTTTACGGGGAGTACAAGAATCCTATTTTCTTTCTCAACCATTATGGGACACAGAATCATTAACTGTTGGGATGTCTAAAAGCAGTCCAACTGAGGGATGAACAACAGCAAACTGCCTACAGGCCCAAGAACAGGAACTACCTGCAACTTAAGAGCTGCCTGAAGGACCAACACCCAAATCTAATAACGGATGAGGCTGAATCTCCCACCTGATAAAGGGAATAAACTAATCAGACCAGGAGAAGATGGGAAACTACACATGATGCCCAGGGACCAAGGGAAAGGTTACTTAACCTGTAAGGAAATGTATTGACGTGGAAAAGAGATGCCAGCCACAGACCACAACCTGATCCAACCAGGAGGGTGGAATGAACAACAATCTATGGACAGGAAAAAAACAACAAAAAACAGTAGCCTAAACCATGGTCAATGGGGAGACAGATGACCTTCCTTTAGTAACTGGGGAAAGACACAGAACCCCAAGCACTATACCCAGGTAGAAGGAAGACTAGAACCAGTCTCAATAGAAATAACAAAAAGCTCCATGTCTACAATAACAGCCAAAGCAAGATGAAAGCTATCAGAGAAAAACCCTGAATGTGACTAGGGCAAAAAGAACACCTTCAGGCAGTGTAACAGTGGCTCTTGTGGACACCCAGAAATCCAAGATTTGATCACACAGAGTCAGTCTGACCAACAGAATGCAGTATATGGGAAATTTTATAAAAGTGTAGGCATTAAAGAAAGGTGAACTTCTTCGCCTTACCAAGGAGTCATCCCGCAGAAAAGCCCTAAGAAAAAGACTTCCTAAAAACACTACTCATCCTTGAGACTGAAAGACACACAAGCCTAAAGCAACTTCTAACTTCCTAGATCCCATGCAGCATCAAGGTTCCCTGTTTGTTAGTGTCCAATCCTCCGGTAGGCAGCAGTATAATCCGACAGTTTGACTTCCTGTCCTCAACAAACAAGAAAGAAAATCCACTTTTTGTCCTAAAATACCAAGCGTGTTTATGCCCATAAAAAACACCCGGATGGGCCACAGGTGTTCATTGCAGTCACAGAGTAGCCAGACAAAAATGTGACAATCCTTAATCCCAGCTAATCACAAAACCTTTCCTCCAGTACTGGACACTCATTCAACAGCTTTGCATCTGTATTTTGTGTGCAAATATTTGCAAACATTTCTTTCAATAGTGTTCCAGACATTGCTGGGTTTTTTTTTAATATGATCTAAATGGTTTAAACAAGCCCTAGGAAAAATAAAATATTTTGGCTATACATACATTTTAAAGGAGAGGCAACACAATGAGAGGCCACCAAGTGGCGTGTGATTTCCTCTGGGCGTGCATGCAAAATCACCGGGGGTTCGGTGGCTGGAGTTGGAGGATAACTGCATTGCTGTCTACATTTCTTATCATTACTTTAGGCAGTATGACTTGAAAGCCTTGCATCAGCAGATTTGATTGCCACTTTACCAATGGTAAATTCTCTTAGGACATTTTCCTCATAGGTACAGTAAAGTCAAGCACATCTTTATTATATGGCTAGCAAGTTAAAGGAAAACCTAACCCATAAACAAAAATGTAATTAATGCAGCTACCACATCTAAGGACTTCTAAGCGGCACTGTGTTTTCTTTTTTTCAGGTCATTAACATTTTCTGCAAGTACAGAAATACCTTTTGCTCTTGCAAAAAAAATCAGTGTCCTTGTCGTTTCCTGTCAGATGAACTGGAAGAAAAGTACTACTAATCCCATCAGCCCCCATGCCATGGAGATGGACAAATGCAAACATGCTTGCTATCCAGGATTGACTTCAAACATGACTCAATCCACAGATACAGTGGAGGGGTGAACTCACAGGATTACCGTTTAAAAATGAAAGGGGAAAAAAGACAAAACAAATTTCCACTAGTGCCGTTAAAATATATCTAAAATCTTTTGGATATGCTGGGGAATTGTTATAGCTCACGTCAGGATTTCACTGCGGTCCGGGTTCCCAATAGAGATTTTGTTTTCCAACAAAAAATTGTTACAACACAAGACACCACTACACACCGCTGCCACCCAGCAAAAACCCGCTGCATGCTAAAACAAACTTGTTCAGCATACGGTTGGTGTGAACCAGCTCTTACGGATGCTTGCTATAGCAATTCAAAACGCCTTTTGTCAGTATTGCAAATTTCTTCACCACCGTCTGACACTGTTAGTGCTGTTCTAGGCTTTCTGTAGTGCCCCCCTCTACTCACTCTTGACATCCCTGACTGACTGCTGCCTATGGAGCTACCAACACCTGAAGCTGTGTGACGAAGAGTGCCTGCACAATATAGTTTACAGCAGTGTTTCAATGTTCACAACAGGCAGAGAAAACTCAGCCTGTCCCCTGCTGTCAGTCACAGAGATGTAGAGACTTCACAAGCAGCAGCCCAACACCCTCGGGGGTCAGGATGAGAGAGATGTGAGGGCTGTAAAGTCTCAGAGGTGGAAGAAAATGTTATCTCTGTTACTGACAATAGGCATAATGAATGGCTATGCAAGGCCAGCATCATCAGTAAGGCCAGGTTCACACCTGGGCGTTTTACAGCGCTGATCGACGCGCTGTAAAACCCCATACTTTCCTATGGGCATGGATGCCATCTGGGCGTATTTCAGCGCGTAGGAACGCACCGAAGAACGCCCTACGCCCATAGAAGTACAGGAGCTTCTTTGGGGCGTTCTTCCGCGCGTTTCCATTGGTATTCCCGAGTGTGGATCGGGGTTAACAAAGCGGTAACCCCGAGCCACACTCGGGAATACAGCGTACAGGTCTTACCTTGTCAGCGATCCCCGCTGTGTCCTCCCGCGGCTGACGACTTCCGTCCCTTGCGAGCGGAAGTTTGAAAGTAAAAAAAAGAGAAAATTTAAAAAAGAGAAAATAAGGAAAAACAAATAAAAAATCATACCGCCAGTGAAATGGAAAAACGTGCTAACAAACGTAGTGTAAGGGTGATGCAGTGCCATTCATTGCGAATGGCATTCTAAAAGCACCCCAACTCGCGTGTGCTGCCAAAATGCTCCATGCACAAGGTTTGGTCCATTTTAGTGTGTTAGGCAGTGCATTTCAATTACAGGTGGCCCTCGGTTTACAACGGTTCAATTTGCACAGATTCCAAATGGCACCCTTTTCTGGAAGTGTTGTAAATTGAAACCACATATATAATGTATGGCAATGAGAAGTGAGGGAGTTGGGTTCCAAGCCTCTCTCGGAACAAGGAATAGTTCTAAGCAGAAACTGGTGTAAACTAAAACCCAGTAAATAATGTGAGTCAGTGGAAAGTGAGGAAGTTCAGTTGCAAGCCTCTCTCATTTGACATAAATAACATAATGCAGGTACATTTTATTGAAAGCTCCTTGTATGAGCTCATGCAGCAGCTTTAAATATAATGTGCCTGTATTTTATTACTTATGTCACTTTTGAGAAAGGTCTGGAAGATAACTCCCTCACTTCCCATTGACTTACATTATATACTAGGTTTCAAATTACAACCATTCCCTCAGGAACCTAACCCCAGCATAAATTGAGGGCTACATGTATTACAAGCCTTGTTTGCCTGTACATACCTGGCCAATAAAGCGGATTCTGATGAATGCACTGCATGTTAAACACACATACATTTATCCCACCACAGCGGACTGAGCTGGTGTAAATTGAAAATATTTTATCATGCAAGCTGCCTAAAAAGTGTTTCTTGGTGACACTTTTTATGAACTTGCACATGAACGGTCACTGTCCAAAAAACGAAGCCATGTCCTAAGTGAACAAAACGTCTCAATTTGTGTCATTCGACACATGGCAAGTACAAAATCTTTGTTTTGTTAGAGAAAACATTTGTCTGCCAGGTTGGTTACACAATTTTTTACTCTTTGGATTTAGGCAGCAACAAGCTTCATAAAATACAAAATAGTGTGAGGGACTACACACAAAAATCTATTTATATAATATCCAACCAGACACACCCTCACAAAGCAGTTGTCAATGTTCACTGACCTGGCCGATAAGATCTAAAAGATTTGTATGCCGTGCATTTGGGGTTTTTCTTTTTTAAAGAAATTAACTTATTGAGCCAATATAATCAGAAATCTTTAGAGAACTATGGGGTCAGGGCTTTTCTCCATAGTTCTCCTAAGGGTAATGGGAGGACACAAACTAGCGTCCTGCCGTTACCCAAAGCTCAGTATAGCTGCAGCTCGCGGTGTACTGAGACGCCGCAGCTGAAACGGATCCCGACAATTATGTCTGGATCCGCCCAGCTGCGTGTGTGACAGCTGACTCTGCCTATCTAGAGGCAGAGCCAGCTGTATCCGCCCCCTCCCCCATCTGTTCCGCCAGTCAGCGCTAGAGGATCGGACAGGGGAGGGGAGAATCCAGTCACTCCCGTCACGGCTCTCTACAGTGACAGGACTTCCCGATCTACTGAGCCGACCTGTGACAGTCTCATTGTCACAGGTCGGCTCAGATTATGAGGCTGAGTGAAAAGCACTCGCCTCATAATTCTCCTTTAAGTGAATGGAAAATTCTGAGCAAAGTAGTTTAGAAGCAATGGGCCTAACTGCACATACCACAAAACATACTGCATTGAATTGATACTCTGTTAAAAGCAGACTTCAAATCCAACTAAAAAAAAGGGAAGCGCAAGGCAGAAAATTACACCTGGCAGTATGCAGGGGCATATCTGCCGCGAGGCAAACAAGGTATTTGCCTGGAGCGGCAGATTCGCTGAGGGCAGTGATGCTGCCTTGCCTAGGGCAAAGCTGCACATCCCCCCCCGACTGACCCGCTGATTCCCGTAGATGGCAT
>NW_017306558.1:31557-104338 GCF_000935625.1 Nanorana parkeri
GGGCTCTGCAGAGTCACTCTCAGGTGGGCTGTGTAGAGTCTCAGGTGGGCTGTGCAGGGTCTCTGGTATGTGTGGGGTCTACGGTGGGCTTGGCAGAATCTCAGGTGGGCACTGTGGGGTCTATGGTGGGCTGTGCAGGGTCTCAGGTGAGCTCTGCGGGGTCTATGGTGGGCTCTGCAGGGTCACTCTTAGGTGGGCTGTGTGGAGTCTCAGGTGGGCTGTGCGGATTCTCAGGTGGGCTGTGCGGGGGGGGGTGAGGCGCAATGCTGTCCATGAATCGGCCGGTAAGTCCGGGGGGGCGGCGTTGCTGCCTTGCCTAGGGCAGCAGCAAAGGTAAATACACGGCTGGCAGTATGCACATAAACCTACAAAACCAGAAACAAACTCACTTTTCCCTAATGGCGCTGACTGCTTGAGCATTTGCTTTTCTTTTCCAACATAATCTCCCAAGATATGGCTGTAGACTTTTAACAGCTGGACACCTACAGTGAGAGTGTTAGCAAATATTTTTGTGCATATTTTGACAACTAACAATCTCTGAAGGGAAGATGAGGATTATCATTAGCTCCATCGTTCTGAGCCAACAATATTGTGAATCATGCCATCCCTATTTCCAAAACTCTTCATGATTGATTATTCATGTGTAAATGAACCTTGTGTTGCTTTAGTGAAGTGTTCATTCTACTACATAATGCGTTCCTTCAAAATGATACCCCCAGCTCGAAAACGTGGGTTAGAAGCAAGGCATTTACTAAGAGCTAGACTGTTCATATTATTAATGCGGGGGGACTGACATAAGTAAAAAATAAAAAGATCCAGCTATAATTAATGAACAAATTAGCTAAAACATTCACAAGATTAACCAATCCCCTGCCCCGCCCCCCAATTACTCCAATAAACTTGGCACATATTTATATTAAATAGCAATAGCTCACAAACCTGTGACATGTATATACATTGTATATAGGGCTGAGCCAAAATGTCACCATGGCAACTCTGAAGATCCTTGCCACCTTAATAGATTATATCTGCATAATATTCTTCTATTGGACTGAGACTATAGGTTGCTCTCTGAATACAGCTACAAAATCCTCAACAACAAAAAGACTGACTTATGTGACCTTGTCATGAAAAGTTACAATTTGCAACACAAAAATTCTCAGAGTGGTGTTTAGTGGTGTGGGCAGTGGGAAAGGTAAGCATTTACAGGGAAAGTGGCTTTCAATCTTTTTCATAACAGGGTCCCTTTAACCACTTAACGTCTACATGACACCAATTCATGCGAGTCACCTTTTGATAGCAATTAAATTAAAAAAAAGAAAAAAAAAGTGTTAAAATATAAAATACAATAAAATAAACTTTAATTAAAATTAAAAGCAACCCCATTGCTCCAAACGAATGTGTAGGGTGCGCACTTGTATGTAAACAGTGGTTGAACTATGTTAGGTATTGCCGGGAACATTTTCTTTTTAAATGTTTTTGCATATGTTTACTGCATGCTAGCAGTAGATATATGCAAAAAAGGGGAGGGTTTAATAACCCTTTAATGTCACTTTAACTCTAAACTGATGACCTATAGCGGCTTTTAAAGTGTTGGCCAAGGACAGCTCTAGGTACCTTTGGTTTTCAACATTTTACACAAAATTAAAACCCATCCCTGGGAAAATATATAACAAGTGATGTAGCACAAGTGAAAGACAGAACAAAAACGTATGTACAGTGCAGAAGTTCTATGGATACATTTGATGTTGCTCATGTTGAGTTGAAGCACGCTTAAGTGATCAAAACAGTCACTTTCATCTTTGTCAAATTAGTTCTAAATTTCAACTGAAAAGTATAAAAAAAACTTATTTTAGGACCAATATACATTGGGTTTATTTTCTCAAAGGAAGAGGGAACAAATATTACCAAAGCAGATTAAATAAAAAGAGCCAGTCACATCCATTGTTATTTCTTCCTTAAGCATAATCTGTTTGCAATAACAAACGTTTTAATTACTTTGCAGGTCGCTAAGCAACTGCCTTGGGGACAGTTAAATTACTAGCAAAAAATAAAAAGGGAAGAAAGATAAAAATCCGGCCTGTCTGTGTTCTCTTCTTTCATAGCTGCATGCCTCCTATGCACAGGATAAAAGATTTTATATGGATGACCCCATACCCTACTACCACTAATCAGTTATAATTAATCATAAGATATTCTGCTTAATGCAGCAATAGGACATTTGGTGACCATAAAATATACACATTTTAAAAAAGCATTAAAGTTATCTGACATTTCAAAAATAAAAATATGTACAAGTCTGAAGGAAGTTTGTAGACTCCACAGTTATTGCTCTGAGTACTTTACATCAGGTATATGAAATGTCACCTCACCTAAGGCACGATTTGAATAAGGAATGTTCTTAGAAAGCAACCAGGTAATGGCAAAAGTGCACTATTTGGTTGCAAAGAAAACTGGTCCATGTTTTATAAAGGCTACATTGTGACCAACTATTACATTCTAGAAGTTCCTTGTCAAAAGAATTCCGAAATTGCAGATTTGAGCGGGTAATTCTATTTTACCTAATTACTTAGGAAAGCGAACCTGCCCTTTAATGCACATTGACATATTGTGGGAGCCGGGTAGTAGCTCTCTCTAACATGCACACACAGGGAAATGGGGGCAGCAGCACGTAAAAGCCAATGATATCTTATTTTTTTTCTTTATTACTTTATTTACATTTTTATTTTATTTTTTTATTTTATCACTTTTTCAATTACGATGTTATTGCTATTACACAGGGGCGGCGGCGGGGGAGAATGGACAAGCAGGCTGGGCGCCATGTACAAAATGAGCACAGGCTCCCCTACTCTACATTTCTACCTGCTTGCCCGCAGCAGGGCTAAATATAGAGAAAAAAAACCCCACCATCCCGGATGTCGGGCGATAGGAAATCCGCACCCCTGACAAACTAGGATAAAAGGAATGGCTACAAGATAGCCATTAGCCAGCAAGAATTCAGCAAAAGGACATTTCCCAGTAGGTTGTTTTTATATCTGCTTTAACCAACAATTTACTATAAAAGTAGATATTTTCCCGCTAATTCTCAGTGGGCCCAGGAGTTTAAAATAACCCCAATTATGTGTACACCTGAGCAAGGCCAGCAAGCTAAGCCAGCAATGATTGTTTTACGGTAACAAGCACTGTCCTGTTGTGAACCAGAGGTTCATGACACATTTTAAAGAGACACTTTTAGGAATTTAAACTGTGTTGCAATTGTTAAATTGTTCAGTTCTTAGCACCTTAGAGTTTGCATATTGAGGTTTATGAAAGCATGTAATTACAAGATAGTAGAAAAAGAAACAAATATTTGCTTTCATTCAATTTTATACATTTAAAGATGATAAAGTAATGCACACCTGCTCCCTCAGTCGTTCTGGTTTCACCTGACAACACACTGTATCCTCATAGTGTTGAGGGCAGGAAGATGGCCTACTGAGATGGCTTTTCTGAACAGCTGCACTAGATGCCAGCAACAGCACAAAGCGATAAAAAGATTATCAAGGCAGGCACCTGTGACCCGCAAACACTATCTACCACATTCCTCATCAGAAGGAAATCATGGCTATTCCTTGTTATGCAGCTGTTAACTAGAACATGGAAAAACCCACTAGAACCTAAAAAGTGTTTAACAATTAAAAACAAGCAAAAAATAAATAAAATGTAAAAACCCAACAACAACTGGTGTTTGATTACAAGATGATGCATGTGTGATTTTTTTAAATCCATGCATTGACTTTCCAAAGGCTCATCTACATGGGGCGAATTTAGCAATTAAGTCAATAACAGTATTATTCACATCATGTCCGTTGAGCTGCGTTTTTCTGCACACTACTGCATATGTATGGTGTAAACAGGGCACATAAAAAAAAATGATTTTTTTCTATGTCCCTGGTCACACCATACATGTGGTGTAAAAGATGCAGCTCATCAGACATGGTAGGAGCAGCCCTTAGTTGAGCAGGATCTCATCTAGCATTCTTTACCTTCAGTAACACGCAATGTAAATGACAACATGAGGTATAAGATCAGATACCCTCATGCTTTGAACAGAAGCACATGTAAGCCATACACATACAATAGCATTATTAAGTTACAGTAATAAAAGGAGGGGGAAAAAGTGTGTGAAAAATCAGCAATCGCTTCCGATGGACCCAACGATTATAAGAGAATTCTGCCAGTCTTTAGAACGATGGGTACTTCAAACTTGATTACCTCTAGAGAGGGTACAGCAAATAAAACTGAGTACCATGTACACAAGAGCTATGGCTTCTGATTTCTGCATTCAATTCCTAAATTAAAAGCATGGCAAAACTTTGTAAACTGATTGCTTCTACAAAAGGAGTCCTTTTGGCACAAAAATACTATAATGCCAGTTTCAGACCCCCCAAAAATATTTCTGCACTACAATGTGAAAACTTTATTTTGAATTAAGCCATCCAAAATAACCATGTATGTGCTTTGGTTAGAAGACTAAACAAGGCCATATCATATATATGTTCTGGAGTATGGCTACCAAAAGGGAAATAAAATGTCAAGCACTTTAAACTTACTACTAAACAAAGGTAAATTTACAATAAAAAAAAATGACTAGTTTTTTTTGAGGCTCGGCTCACACCTTGGTGGCAGCGTTTTTGCACATTTATATGCGCGTTAACAGCATGTGGTTATTTGCGCTATTTGTGCAATTTGTATGCGCTTTTTAACGCGCTTACATGAAGACGCGCGTTTTGATTAGCAGCTCATAAACCATTGTGGGCAATGGAAGAACGTGCCTATAAACACGCAAAAAACACTCATGAAATGTTTTTCTGCTTGGGTGTGAACCAGGGCCATTGAAAATCATGGGATTTATTGTGTTGGGCAGTTAAAAGCGCTTTTCAAACTGCTCAAAAATTCCTAGGTGTGAACCAGGCCTAAAAGTAAAATAAGAGATAAACAAACTGATCCCACCGTCTCCTCTGCACACCGGAATATTGTTTCTGAGAATACCGTTTATGGTCTGTAAAGCCATTAAATAAAAGAATAATCATCTAACATAACTCGGCAAACATTAATCATATCCCAAATGGAAAAATTAACTATGAGATGAGAAACTGTCCCTACAGCGTAATCAAAGTATGTTTACTTCTGTGTATGTATGTTATACAACACATATAAAGCAATATTGACTTATATGACACTGTCATTGGTTTTCCTGATTGTTACATTTTACCAAACATGAAAAAATGTAAACCAGATAGACAGACATTATACACTGAGTGGCCAGATTATTATGACCACCCCATCATTACTTGGTTGGGCCACGAGATTACTTCGTTGGGCCGCCTCGTGACTCCGCGAGATGTTGAAAGGTGATGCGAGGAATCCGACACTGCACTGTTGCCCTTCTGTTGTCTTATACCAGTCTTGCCACTCTCTGTTCTGCCCTAACATTGACTAGTCACTGACGGCCACAATTTGCACGTTCAGACCCAGATTTTCGGCTGACAGTCCAGTCTTTAAACATTTTAACAGCTGCGCTTGAACATTTAACGAATTCTGCAGTTTTGCTGATACTCGCTCCATGGCTGTTAAAATCGCGTTGTTTACCCATATCTTCAGAAAAAAAATCACTTCTACTGTCGTGGTAAACAACCTGCTTCCCTATTTATAATTGTCTGGCCCTCTAGCAACTTCAGCGCAAAATTATAGCCAATTATAGCTAATTTGCCTACAAACGTCAGGTGGTCATAATAATCTGTCCACTCACTGTATGTCAGGATGGTGTCTATGCATTATTTTTTAACTTGAAATGCTTGTTTCATTAACAAGCACGCTTCTTGATTGGACAAAGCATGCATGATTATGCAGTAGACTGATACTTCTAAGGCCTGCATTTCTCTCTAAAATCAATAGTTCTTCTCAAAAGTAAAAAAAACACTACCCCCTAAGAACAATTAGCAAATTGCTGGCATCCATTGATATAATCAGGGTAATTTTAAATGGCAAAATCGCTTTAAATCTATGGCTATGGAAATTAGTATAACTGTCTGATGCTGAAAAAGTTCACTCTAGTAGTTTAATATCAATAATGTGTCATACATTTTATTCGTTTACAGGCTTTGCAGGACATGCTGAGACAATAAATCTAACACATATGCTGGTTATAAGTCTCATGCACATCCACTTCTAATGATTGCTTAGTGAGATCATAAATGCTCAGAGGAATGAAATCAACTTGCAACGTATGGGAATATCTATTAAATTTAAAGGCATCATAATTAATCTACAAAAAGAAAAAGAATGTGAACTCTAAATAGTGCCACTTAAAGAAAATCACAGCTATGGTCAAAACTCAAAAGGACTGTTATAGATGTCCTTCTAATAATCTGTTTGATGCTAATTGCTTACCCGTGTTCCAGCGGATTGCACGTTTTTCATCTTGGCTAAAAGCAAAGTCCCTATCTCTATGCCTCTGAATCAACAGGATCATTCTGGAATTCATTAGTTGGAAACACGAGAGACGAGCTACATAATAGCTTTGCTGCATGCACAGCACACTTTAAAAATAACTAAATGAATATGGAAATGCATCTTTCTGTGGCAAATTGTTCATTATTGAATCATTATCAACCCTTGTTAGAATTTTCGCTCTCTTCTGGTATGTACAAGATCATTAAAGTGTTTAAGAGCTCCATCATGAAAGACAGTGACACTTTATAATCCACTATCTCTTCAGGCAAATACGCTTATGGCTGAGCATAATACTCAAAATAACAACATCCTCTTGACGTATAATTCCTCCTGTTTTAGTAATGATTCTTTTAAGTGCTAACAGCAGTAGTGAAATATGAGGGCGAAGTCTGCACTTGTTAACGCATTCAATTCCTACAAATGCTTACATAAATTTAGCAGAGACAAACGCAGTGACATTGTTAACATCAAACATAAGCTAAAGTCTATGAAGGTCAAATTACTATTTTAATGTACATATAAATATAAGGTATCCTCATACTTTTGCATCTGGTCCTCATTGACAGTAGTACTAAATCAAGGACATTAACGGTGTATCGGTCCTTCTATTGACCAGATCACTACTGGTGGAGGCTCTGACGTGAGCAAGCAAAGCCCTGCCTCTACCAAATTTGCCACCTCCACAAATGACAAAGCAGAACAAGTCATGGCAAGTCAGTAAAGGGGAAAAGATCAGCTGTGAGGAGTCCACAGTAATTCTGGTAACTAGTCTTTTGCCGTCTGCCTGCTTTTTTGGAGGGGGGTGCACAGCTTCCAGAATACAGTTTCTCCGGAAATGAAAAAAAATCAGCTTTTTGCTTTTTTGTTTGTTCCATCACCAAAAATGTAGCCAACTTGTACCATCCTAAAACAGAAGTATGTCAGTATCTTCAAAGGAGAGAGACAGCAAAAAAAATCTAATTGTAGGCAGTTTTTTTTCTATGTTTGCAATTTTCTTGGATTCTACCACCTTATTCATTCATCTGTCTACTTATCTCATTCAAGGCCCAGTCACACCAAGCCCATGTGATAAAGGCATGGTACCGTGCAATGCACCTACCTTGCCTTACAATGTGGCAGGTGTTTTGCGTTCATGCACTACCTTTTTCAACACACGGTAATGCGCAGGGCTTGAAAAATTTGATAGTGTCTCACCAGTCAGTCAAAAATTTCACCAGTCAGCATGACAATTTATGTTTAAAAAGTTTGGTGACGGATAGAGCTTTCTTTTGGAGGTATATAATCACCACGGGGGTATTTTTTTTTACTATATAAATTTTAAAAAGTACCATAAAATGTAAAAAAAAAAAAAGTTTCCCTACGTTATGTTATAAAACATTTATTCTTACCCATATTTTTAGTAAAAAATAAAAGTCAGGGTCACGTCGGGTAAATAGACACCAAACATGTCTAGCCTTAAAATTGCGTGCGCCCGCAAAAATCGCAAAAAACGCCCATAGGCGACGATTAAAACGCTTTTTCTGTTCATCAGTTTAGTGTTATCAGTGATTACTGATACAAGGAGAACTATGGGGTTAGGGCTTTTCCCCATAGGTTTTCCTTAGGGTAACGACAGGACACAAAATTAGCGTCCTCCCGTCACCCTAAGCTCAGTATACCGCGAACTGCAGCTCGCAGTATACTGAGACGCCGCAGCTGAAGCGGATCCCGACAATTATGTCTGGATCCGCCCAGCTGCGTGAGTGACAGGCAGAGCCAGATGTACCTCTAGAGGCAGAGCCAGCTGTGCCTGCCTCCTCCCCCATCAGTTCCGCCAGTCAGCGCTGGCAGATCGGAGCGGGGAGGGGGGAATCCAGCCCCTCCCCTGTCACGGCTCTGTGCCGTGACAGGATCGAGAAGTGAGCGAACACTCACTCACCTCCCGATCTACTGAGCCTGTCACAGGTCGGCTAGAACTATGAGGTGAGTGAAAAGCACTCACCTCATAGTTCTCCTTTAGGCTGGGTTCCCACCTAGGCGTTCAAAATATGCGTGTATGACGCGCGTTTTGCGGTGCATGTTTTAACCACGATTTGCAGTCCACAAAACGCGTGTCAAACGCTCGTTTAAGAGGGCTATCCGGCTGTATCCTAATGGATACGCGCGGAAATACGCCCCAAAGAAGCTCCTGTACTTCTTTGGGCATAGGGCGTTTTTCAGCACGTTCCGACACGCTGAAATATGCCCAAGTGAGAACAATCCATAAGAAATAAATGGGATTTCACTTGCAGGGCGTCGATCAGCGCTGTAAAACGCCCAGGTGTGAACCCGACCTTAATGGCTCTAAATGTATTGCTCTCACTCTGTTTGCGGTGATATGCAACATGTGCGGCACGTAGGCGCACCTGACGCATAAATGCGTGTGTATGTCGGGGGCGCGGACATAGAAAAAAAATGTTTAAAAAAATAAATGTTATGCTTCTTTATTTTTTTTATCAATCTTTCATTTTTGTATTACTTTTTTTTTTTTTACATACAACTTTATTGCTATTACATGGGGGGCTAAGAAGCCCCCTATGGGATAGCCAATTTACATGACAGGTCCTCTTTATGGAGACATCAGGGGTCTCGAAGACCCCTAATGTCACCTAGGGACCTCCAGAGAAGCTGATGAAGCAGAGATCGGCTTCATCAGCTTCTCTAGCTGGAGAGTGACACTGAATGCAGGAAGTGATGTAATATACATCACTTCCTGCATTCGGGGACTGAGAGGAGATCAAAGGGAGTTCGTGTACTGAACTCCCTTTGATCTCCTGTCACATAGCAGGATTCTAGCTGCTGATCTCTCCTCCGATCACTGGACATGGAAGTGATGTGTATTACATCACTTCCGGCATCGCTGTGCACATTCTCCAGCTCTTAGAGCCAGGATAAGAAGCTGGGTCCCCAGTTGACAAGAGCAATTATTCTAGGGCCATAAATCTCTGTTAACACTAAAACTGAGAAGCAGTAAAAGCTTTTAAAGCGACACCGATGGGAAATGTTGGGTATTGTAGTTTTTTGCGGTTTCACGGGCGCACGCAATTTTAAGTCTCGACATGTTTGGCATCTATTTAGCCGACGTGATCCCATATTTTACCCAAAAATTGGGTATTATACTCTGTTTCTGTGCACTAAACTTAATTTTAGTTTATATTATTCTAAAAATACTGGTTTGCTTAACATTTGCGCAAATCCCGTGCGACATAAAAAATTGCAACTAGCATATTTTTATTCTACAGTGCCTCTCCTTTCAGAAAATATATCATTGTTGGGGTTTTAAGGCGTTTTCTAGCCAAAATTCAGATTTTATCGTATGCGCAAATATAAGAAATTGCTCTGGACAGTAAGTGGCTAAAGTGAATGTAAACCCAAACAATTAACTTTTTGTTTCCTTTTGGTCTGTTAAATATACAAATGAAAATGCTTAGTTATCATATATCTGGTTGCACACTTGTCTTTCAGTACTGAGATCTGCTCATCTTACATTAGAAATGCTAATTTTTTTTCAATTATTCTCTCATATTTGTATGGGTTTAGTATGGGTACTCTAGTTTTCTTCCTCAATCCAGATATCACGACCACCAATTAAACAATCATTAGACTAGACTTTCAAAAGGAGAAAAAACAACAAAAGTATTTTCCCAAACAACTCTTTTGCAAACCACCATAGACATAAAATATTTGATGTACACCTTTTTTGCATTGTTGGTTGCATCTCACTGCTACTTAACTCCCACAACCACTTTCTGTCTACATGCATGGCCTCCAGTTTCCTAAAAGTGACAGAGGACCATGCCATGGCAATGGAACAGTGCATGAGCAAAACCGGAAGACAGGGACAGTTTTCATCCTTGAAACAGAAAGACCTTCATGGCAGGGTAACCAGATATTACTTTAATGCAATCTGTATATTAAAAATGATTGAATTTAAAATGATTGAAAATAAACTTTTGAGATTACAACAACATGTTAAGGTTATTATGAAGTTTTAGGGATCCTGTTTAAATATACTGCAGATCAAGCTGAAATGTACAATGGTTTTTCGAGCTAAAGCAATATGCAAAATAAATCTATACAGATGAAGCTATAGCAAGCTATTTGTGTTTGTCCAGTGAGTAAAATCGGTAGTGACATATAGTATGTAAGCATATTGTGTTGAAGAAAATGTCACTTTTAAAAATATGTAACAAGCGACTTAATATCTAGAAAACAGAAGCCTCTTAGTCCAAAGCACTGCAAAATAGGTTAACTCTATATAAATGCAAAGATAACCTACTATAAATAAGGTTTGCTGTGTATTAGTGACTGAAATGTCAGCAATCTCCATGACGTTACCTTGGTAGACACCAATGTCTTGAAAAAAAGATTAACAAAAACATATACAAAGCAGGAAGATTTCCAAAAGAAATTGCAGACCACCAGGATTTGGATTTAGCTAATCCATTTAGATTACCATGGCTGCGTCTTAAAGGGACAATACAGAGACAGCAAAATAGGTCACACAGAAAACAATACAATAAGCTTACAATATGAATAAAGACGAGAACAGTTTATATTAAAATTGCAAAGTACTGATGTCCATGTTAAACGGCAGCAAATAAGCATACTGATCATGTCAATGAAGTTTTACTAAAGAATCCAGCAAACACAGAAAAATAAGAGTTGCCATTGCGGACTAGTGTTTAAGCATTCATTTGTAAGGACTATATTTTTCTCATTAGTGCAGCACTGACCAGGAGTAAGAATGCTGCTTGTGAAATCTAAAACATTATACATGCTCACTATTATACAGGTCAGGGAGCTCACTAGGTAGTGAAAATAGGATTAAGCCTCGATTTATACCTTTTTGCTGCCCGTTTTTGCGCACGTTTTAAAAGCATGTGTTAGGTTGCACATTTTTAAGAGCAAATTGTGACACATTGACACATTGATGTAAATAGGCAAAACGCAAAAATAATTGCAACGCGCGTTTCCTATTGAGTCTATGGGGACAAACGAGCTGTAATCTGCCAAAATGAAGGCCATGTACTTTTTCCAGCGACAAGCGTTTTGCTCGGGTGTGAACAGGGGCCATAGGGATGAATGGGATTTTTTTTTTTTTTGAAGCATTTTGTTGCGCTTATTCAGCTGTGACAATAGTGTGACCCACAATAAGTGTGAACCAGGCCTAAGGGTGACAGATTCTACATCTTCCTAAAATCAGTTTGGTTCGCTCTACTTCCTATACCTAGTCTTTTAGATTCCTTGCAATGGCTCCTGAACAATAACATCATAGTTCCATATTTTGATGATGTATGTTTTCCTGCTATTCAAGTTATGAATAAGATGTATTAATTTGATCTGTTTTGTAATATTCTTGTACTGCAGTTTCTTATATGCATAATTCCTTCATTCTTCTTTCTGTACTGTATATTGAAAAATGTTTAATAAAGAAATATTGATTTTAAAAAATGAGTTTGAGAACCCTTGTTTTTCACCTTGCAGTATAATTTGAAGTGAAGCTCTAGGAGATAAATGGCAACAGTTGGGCTCAGACTTATTTCTAAAGCTCTTGCAAAACACTTTAAAAAAGGAAAACAAACTATAGCAGGTTTCACAGAAGGCAAGGTGAAATCCCTTGACTTTGGTTTAATTTCTCTACCAGTTAGCATAAACCTGATGACATCAGAAGAATGACACAATTATGAAGCTAGGCAGAAATCGAAGGCAACCGTTGTTTTGCCAATGCAGGACAAAGCAATTGGTTTACTTTAATACTATTGGTGTAGTGTAGAACTCCAAGCAGCTCTTAAGAATCACAACCACACAAGCGCCATATACAGAGCCAAAGGAAGGTCTAACCACCAAGACCAGATAGAATGTATGCAACACATACATGGTACAAAAGCCGAAACATTCAAACATTTCACTGTAAACATTATTTTATAGAACACAAGCATTTCCAGGCACTGCACACTAAATTAATTTCAATAGGGATATTTGTATCTATAAGCAGAAGGGAAGGATGTTAAATGACAATTACTGCATCAATACAAATTAAAAAAATTAAAAAACACTTCTGTACATCTCCATTTACTCAAAAAAAACCTACAGCCATAGTAATATAAAAAGTGATCTATTGTAAAAGGACAAAAAAAAATGAAAATATCCCATGCCCTGATGCGTGTGCAACATGCAGACACAAAGGGATCAAACTGTCTCCCACGGAAAGCGGCTTTGAGGGGTTGCTCCAAAGCATTACCTACTTACCCATCAAATTTGAGTTCATGAAAGGTGTCGGGGACAATCCTTCATGGGGCCCTAATCGACTGTCATTCAAGTGCTCACTGTAATGAGGGCTGTCCGCAAAACCCTAGGGAAAAAAAGAGAACAGAGCATTAAGCAGATTATGTGGCAGCCTGTTAATTGAGTGTAATGACACTACTAATTCATGTATAGAGTTGTAATTGGCCACTGTCATGATAAAGTTAGCTTTTAGCCTTGGAGGCCATTAAGATCATATACACACACACACACAATTGTTTTTGTAAATACACTGTGTAGAAATATTTTTTAAAAACCCTCAATTTTATGAAGTAAAGCCAGAACTTATTTGCTTTTATTTTTCTTTGGGTCATGGGACTACATTTTTTAATGAACCCCTAGGACCCAAAGTCAGCATATAACTGGCAACAGCCTGCTATCTGCTGACAGTTCAAAGCCACACTGTAGCCAGGAAAGATCCTTAAAATATTATCAGGATCCACCCCACTGCCTGACAGCTGGCTATGCCTCTCCAGAGCCAGAACCAGCTGTGCACCCCCTTTCTGTCTCTCCAGTAAGCACTGGAGGAACGGAGAGAGGAGGGGGAATCCATACACAGAGCGGTAAGTGACAGTCACTGCCATGAGCTGAGCGATCAGCAGTTATATGATCGATCATGTCTCAGTATAGAGTCAGCATGTGACAGCTGCAGTGTCCCACACCAGTATTGGGAAGAGTATACTGCTCCTTTAACCAAGGTTTAATCAACTTGTATAGATAAGCCAAAAGCAATGCATCTCTAAAAATTCCCCCAAAAGCAAGGGAAAAAAAGGAAAATTATAATAAGGTTTATGTCAGCTTCTATAAGAACAACGTAGACAGCAAACTATTGCAAAGCTCTCAATGGGCTTTAAAGGAGAACTACGAGATGAGTGATTTCCACTCACCTCATAGTTCTAGCCGACCTGTGACAATGAGACTGTCACAGGTCGGCTTAGTAGATCGGGAGGTGAGCGAACACATACCTCTCGGCTGGATTCCCCTCTCCCCGCTCCGATCTGCCAGCGCTGACTGGCGGAACAGACGGGGGAGGGGGCGGGAACAGCTGGCTCTGCCTCTAGATAGGCAGAGCTAGCTGTCACTCATGCAGCTGGGCGGATCTCGACGTCGATGTCGGGATCCGCTTTGGCGTCTCAGTATACCGCGAGCTGTAGCTCGCGGTACACTGAGCTTAGGGTAACGGGAGGACGCTAGTTTGTGTCCTCCTGTTACCCTAAGGAGAACTATGGGGAAAAACACTGACCCCATAGTTCTCCTTTAAGCAGTTTTCTTGAGACTTTTCAAGTACCTTTAGTATGGGGATATAAAACACAGATTAAAGTGAAAATGTTGATGTCAAGCAAGCTGGCAACAGGCTTCAACGCGCTGTTAGCAAGCTTCAGCACTACTCAAACCTGTTAAAAAGCTTGCTAGCAATTTGTTAAAGCTAAAACTTAAAAGATCAGAAACATATGGAGGCTGACACTGCCATCAGCCTGAAAATGCCAGTTGCCTGGCTGTCAGACAAGCTGCTGCAAAAGAAAACTTCTCTCTAGTAGCGTTTTCTTTTGATTACTCACATGCTTCTTTAAGTGAAACCAAAAGAAAAATAAAAATAAAAAACTAAAAAGGCAGCATGTAGCTGAAAGCAGATGTCCAGTATATGACTGTATGCTGCTAGGGTGCTAACATACTGGGTAGAGCATTGTTGAATGGGACACACTCATAAGTGGATTCCAGGAAACAGCAAGATATATAGCCTGGCAGCATATGCCATCGTCTACCTTCTACTGCTTTTAGTTTTTGTAATTTGGTTTATCAAGAGATTGAGTTTAACCATACAGCACACTGATGTAAGTACTGCATATAAAAAAAAGAAGTGTATCGTCACATTTGGACAGTTAGAGCCGAATTTACTACCGTGGTTTTAAGGACAGAGAAATACCATCTCAAAAGACACTGGTGCTCAAGTGCAGATATGTTAATATGCACCTGACACCACCTTTGTAAAGGGTATGTACAATTCAATGGGTTGTTTATGGACAAACAATATTTAGACATCTGTCAGTTAGATGGAAGGGAGGGGAGTTTTACATCATTTAACATTCATAACTAGCATGCAGCAGCCATAAACCCCACCGCTAAACATTTATCACTTTTCAGCCCATAGGCCAAGATTCTTGAGAACATTCAGATGGATATATCTATTCTGGCTGGAATCGCAGTGCAACCAACCTACAGGCAGTGTATCCACAGGCTACAAAATAACCAACCACATAGCTACACGGTCTGTAACGGCTCCTGCTGCTTCTACAAGGTATTATTGTGGGTATGAAATGTCTCAGACTCATCTGCAGTCCTTTTTACAAGCTATAAAATGGAACAGATGAGTGATGGACATGAAAACAGAATTACTATGACATTTACAACTTGATCATGAACGCAAAAGATCTCCTCTGGTAGCCAATGCTGCAGCTTCGCATATCAAAAAGGCAGCCTAGAGCAGCAGCTGCAAAGGAAACTAAATGATTTCCAGCCAAGGTTAACAGAGTTTACACCAACTGTTTAAGTATGAGAAAAGCAAAGATTGTTGCCTGCATCAAAGTTATTACATTTGCATTATCTTTCTACTATATTCCAGAACATGACAACAGGGACAACAGGGATTTCTATAGTTGGGAGCAAAGAAGCAGTTTTAGAACTAATCATACTTAGAGCAGACTGATAAAAGTCTAGGGAATAGATTTTCCTTGACTGACTGCAAGCTTCTGCCCCCACACCCAGTTAGGGAGGGCATGCATGCCCCCTACCCCCGCACGCAGTGAGGGTGGGTATACATGCCCCCTGCCTTCTGCAAATATGCATGATCACCTGATGCATATATGAATGTTTGTAAAGTGTCTGTTGGAACATTAAAAAAAAAAAAAAATCAGCTAAGAAATCAAGTGTCATCTAGTGGCTGGAAGGCAGGAGTGAGTGCACCAGGCTTTGGATGGAGTCTACAAGCTTGCTTTTGACATCAATAAGAGACACTTCTGGAATTAATCAGAATTTACTGGAAGGCACATCCAACCTGCATTTGACCTCCTCCTAAGTTGGATTGGACTTGCTTCTAGCTTCCCCACCCCACAGAAAGAAGCAGTTCTGGACGCAAACAAAAGCATATCAACATAGACGCTTTAGTATTACATTCTCAAACCTTTATTCAATAATGAATCCAGATCAAACAAAAACACATTGCCCAGCAAAGCATTGCTTTACATTGTTAGTCAAACACTTACAATCATCATGTTTCTAAACAGCTGCTTCCAAACCTCTCAGCTTCCCTGAACTTCCTGTCCAGTATAAAATCACAAAGGACAGTGCAGACTCCAGAAACTGTTCATCTACTAGCTTAGAGAGGGAATGAGGGAGGCCAGGGGAGAATGAAGTAGCTTGATTTGCTGTGTCTGTGTGTTTGTGGAAGATAAATGTGAAAGATGTCACCAGCACACCGAAGATCCTTTTGGAATCACCAAATGCTTATTTTATTGAACAAGTTGTCATTCTGATAAAATAAAATAAGCATTTGGTGATTCCAAAAGGATCTTCGGTGTGCTGGTGACATCTTTCACATTTATCTTATGCAAACAGCGGTGCCATCCACAGTCATTACGAGCACCCTTCCCATTACATGGGATCTCCGGTAAAGAGTGCGACAAGAACCTTTCTACTTATCCTGTGTGTTTGTGGAGACACACACACAGCTTACTAGCACACACAAGGGTGACTGCATAGCACTCTGCTTGAGAAAGGAAGCCACCCTAAAAAGGAAGCCACGACCAGTGCTCAGGGGACCAGTTGATTCTGCAGGAAACAAACTTTTAAACATCAAGGAACAGTATTCATTGTAAGTGATTTTATCATCATTAGAAATAGCTTAAAATCCTTTTGACTTTATTATCACTTTAAGTCTACATTCACACCTACCAAGTAGCTGGGATTTGGTATTCCTTCATCAGCAGTAAAGGTCCCCACACACCTTACGATAATCGTAAGATAATCGTGGGAAATCCCGCGATCGTACGATTATCATAAGGTGTGTGGAAGCCGTGCGACCTCTACTACTGTAAGGTCTCACGACTTTAAACTTACGAACATGTTTCAAAACCCGTCGAGCATCGTACGATGTTCGGCTGGTGTGTAGCATGTTCGTGAGATAAAAGCAGGATGGCCGGTGTGCGCAAGCGCACACTGCCCGTTCGGCATTGCGGTCATCGGAAGCCCACCCCTCAGGGGGCGTGGCTTGCGATCATCGCAAGTACGATCTGCCTATGCAAGATAGGCAGATCGTACGTTTTTTGAAGTACCTTACAACCATCGCAAGACAAAAGTCTTGCGATGGTTGTAAGGTGTGTGCCCAGCCTTAGTGATACAATTGCATCAATCAATCACTAACATCAGGAATCAATCACTAACCCTGGACGCATTGATTATGCGTCCATAGATAGCAAATTATTCCTAAACCTATGCAGGAAATTGCAAGTTCCTGATGCAGGAATACCAAATTGCACCTACTTGGTAGCGTTAATATCTGTGCAGCACCAGTATATGTGAAGGAAAAAAAATACTGAGGAACTATTTGCAACCATCCATGTGTGTTAAAATACTGTAAATGAGCAATTTCCCAGCTTCAACACAGGAAAAAAAAAATACACCCACACAGCTTTTAGGCAACACATAGCACATTCACATTCGTTGTGGCGTACTGTAACTATTTAGTTTTTCGTTTTGCATGTGCACGCTGGGGTGCTATACAAAATGCATGGTACCACATGTATACTATATACGTTACTGGGTTTTAGCGCACATTTACACACAGAGAGTATTTTTGCTCTATTAGAGCACATTGGCTATCAGGAAAGCAAAGTCACAGAGTGTTGGGACCATTCTCTGTGGTGTTGATTAATTGCAATGCATTTATACATCACAGTCAAATATCTATTGTATGCTGCAACCTGTGATAAGCAATAATTGTTGAGTGCTAGAAGCACACATTAACGCTTCAACCGTATATAAATGCTACTTTACCAGAAAAGCAGCATGGTCGCAGGAGGACATAAAACGTGAAGAGCATTTTTACTAGCAATACACAAGCACAGGTGCTAGTCACTCATGCACAGTTTATGTTACATGGCTTTACTAGGAAACATTTTTCTCCGTTTCACCATACTACTCCAATCCTGAGAATTTCAAGCAATTCATGTTGTTACAGTTGGTTCATCTAACAAAATGCATCTAGGGAAAATATCTCTGAAATCACCATCATCCCTGTAATCTTATTACTCTTGAAAATTAAGTTATTTCTTTCTAGCCTTTGCCTTTACAAACCTTATGACATACATCAAAGATTCTTAAGCCTTACTAATCTATCAAGAAATGTACAAAAACATAAGGGAATTACTACAATTTTGGACTTAAAGCAGAACTAGTGCTTCATTAGACAATGGGGATTGCTGAACAAGGAGTGTGCAAGTCTGACAAATGTTGTCAGTGTTCTAGTAGTATAACAGACTCAGGCTGGCTGAATGAGACATCCAGGACAGCAGGATTCCAAGAAAGAAGCCAGATCAAAACTCCCACGCCAAGTGACTTAATACCACCCTCAGATCGGAAGTAATCTCCTTATGCTTTTGCCATCTACAAGAGAAATTCATGCAACCTTTTCCACTTCAAGCACAGAAGTCAGAAAACATTTTATGCAGTTTTGGCCAATAAGGGATAACACTGTTGAGTTCATTAAAGTTTGTTTTAGTAATGTTCAAATGGCATTGCATGTAAACATTTTACTGCCCATATATACGTTTGCATTAAGATTGAAAGCGACTGGAAATCCAAATTTTAGATCCCCAGGTAATCATTCCATGTGCTTACATGTGGACAGCCGCAGGCAGATGCAGTCACTTGAATGGGCATAGCGGTACATAGATCTGTATGGACACACCCGGGATTTCTTTCCGCAGGTACTTGATGCAGGAATCCCCAGCCGCAGCTTTTATCACCGTGTGCATGAGGCTTTAGCCTTAAGTAAAATTCCCGCAGTCCCTCACTGTCTTTTTTAGCATGTCACCAGTCACAACTATAGCATGTACCCAGTCTCTAAATCATTTGTTCTTTAAAGAGAACCTGTCACCTAAAAAAAATGTTTAAAGCTGAAGAAAAAAAAAAAAAAAAAAGAAGGTTAAGATCCCCGGGCCCACATACCTAAATGCATGTTTCGGGTGTGCCTACATACAAAACCCATTCAGTCATACCTTAAATAATCACAGAGCACAATGGAGTAAGAACAATTCGAGCGACATTACTCAGGGTTAACGCTAAACTGATGATCTATGAAGGATTATAAAATGTTGCTTTTGGGTTCTGAAGTTTACGCGCACACAGAATTTTAAGGCTTGACATGCTTGGTATTCATTTAAATGACACAACTGCAACTTTTTTTTTTTAACGAAAGATTTTGGTTTGATAAACAGTTGTAAACGAATGGTGTGAAAAAAAATTGCAACTGCTACCTTTATATTTTCCAGGATCTCTGCTCTCCGAAAAATATATAATGTTTGGGGGCCTTTAACTTCTACAAAAGATGTTGGTCCGTGATGGACGATAATTTCAATACAAATTAGTAAACTTAACATGAGATTTTATTCTATCCCGGGAGCGAGCTTGGAACGATGGCACACTCAGGGACCATGGGGAAGAAAAGTAATCCCCTCCAGAAGGAAGGAGAGTGTCAGCACCAATTCAGAGATGATTTGAGGATCTACAGCCCAGTGATGCACAACTAATATATATTTATGTTCATAGTTAAAGGTACTTGAATGTATTTTTAAGAACTTTCTTCTCTACACTTTGGAGAAGTCTTACTTACTCCATAGATAACTGCACTGTTGCAAAGCAAATATCAAATGATTTTAGTGTTTAAAAATTTTTAAAAAACACATGCATATGCTTATTTCTCTAAACAAGATATTTGCAATTTAGCTGTACAGCCACCTGTGGGATAATTTTCGTTTTTTTTGTTATATACATTCTGTAGCCCCCAGTTAAAACGCCAGTGGTTGTGCATTTCTCATCCTTTTTCTAGTTGTAGTCAAAGAGTACTTAGTATTTCAACAATTTGAGAATAAAAAAATGCAGCAGCCAACAATGTGCCAGACAAGAGTCTTATGTAGTCAAGAACCCCGTAATTGCAAATTCAAAGTAATGCTCCATCAAATTTTACTCATGCCAATGTCCTAATCAAGTTGTATATTTTGACACAAGAAAACTGCTACCCTTGGGTGGTCTGTTACCAAGCATTAACACAAGAGAAATTGTGTATTTAGATTGGACCTTAATAAACACATCTGCAGATGGTTTTGGTACAAACTACATAATGCCAGAGCCAATAAGAGCTGCATGTTAAGATAACCACATCAAAATCAAACAGAACAACTACATGACACCAGAGACATTTTAACACGAGTAGCTGTTCTAAATACTGCATCTAAAAATGAACAATAGACACAGTGAATTCTAAACTATGGCTATAAACTTCACTCAGAGCTACACTACAAAATTAAGCAGACAATAAAAACCTCTGCTAACTCAACACATTAAAAACCCTATATACCTTTGTCCTGCTTCTTAACCACTTCATGCAGGCTCATGTAAATACACGTCACCTGCTTCAAGTGGTTATACCAAGAACACGGCTGCAGTTTTAAACAGCATGCGATTGCTGTTTCTATACAAGTGATCTGGCTTGTAAGGTGCGGCGCTGTGAACCCCCCACCCCCGCCAGCTTCCCCAGTCTCTCCTGATGGATGGGAGGGAGATCAGCAGGCTTCTAGCCACTGATCTCTCTGCCGATCGCTGGACCTGGAAATTATGTGTATTACATCACTTCCAGTGTCACTGGGCACATTCTCCGGCTCCTAGAGCCAGGAGGAGAGGCTGTTGAAGCAGATCTCTGCTTCATCAGCTTCCATCTGGTTCCTAGGTGGCATTAGGGGTCTGAAAGACCGCTGATGTCTCCATAAAGAGGACCTGTCACATCCTGTTTGCTACTACATATGGGGTTTCTTAGCTCCCTATGTGTTAGCAATGACATTGGATGTAAAAAAATAAGTTTGTAAAAATTTAACATAAAAAAAATACAACTTTTTTTTTTTCCTAAAGTCCCTAATACCGTGCCGCATAAAAAATTGCAACCAGCATCTTTTTATTCTACAGGGCCTCTGCTTTCAAAAAATATATAATTGTTGGGGGTTTTAAGCTGTTTTCTAGCCAAAAATTCAGATTTTCTTACATTTGTGCACACATGATAAATTGCTCCGGTCAGCAAGTGGTTAAAGAACATACATTGCCAAAGAGAATAATTAAAATGAGAAGTCTGAAAAAGATTAGCATATAAATCTGAGAGGAATGGCACCACACCCATATTGTAGCATATAAAAAAGGATTGGAATTAAATGGGGCTTTTCAGGTGTCTACTGACATAGCCGAACATAAATTACAGAAAATGTTTGTATAAAAACAAACTTTTATTTTTATCAAAATGTGTTAACAAAAAAAAAAAAAAATCACAGATAAAACCATACCCCCATAAGATTGCATCAAACATGATTGATATAGTAAAGACTTCCAAAAGATTGTATGTACAATCTCCAAATAACACTCCAAAGAAAGGGAACTACATGCAATAACCAATTACAGATAACTTGTCCCACATGACTTTGACATCAATTGCAGCCTCTTAATTGTTGGAGTGGTTCACAACGCGTATCACACCTCAAGCATTTCTTCAGGAAAGTGAATTTGGAGAAAATCATTTAGGAAGCAATCTATTAAATGAATAGATGAAATGTTGGAGTGAAGTGCAACTGGTGAGTATTCTTTGGCGAGCAGCTCGTTGAAGGTACATGGTACCTAATAGATAGGCGTCATTGATTTAGCGGTTTGTTGTCATCTTGAACAGACTACTGCCACTACGTCGGTCATCCCTGCACTGTCCTGCTGCCGACCATGCCAGAGCCGTCCCAAGCCGCATTAGATACCGGAACTTCTGGTCAGATGGCGATTCCCTCTGACCGGCAGGGCCACGAGGAAGCATTGAGCCGGCTTCCAAGCCAATCAGGAAGCCAGCAGGCGGATCATGACGTGCCGCCAGCCTTCCTGCTTGGTTGCAGTGTTGTTAGGCAACATGAAGCCGGCTTCCTGGCCAATCAGGAAGCATAGTAACCTGCCTCCCAGTTTTCGGATTGGCTAGAAAGCTGGCTTCACGCTGCTTAGCTACACTGCAAAGCAGCCTGGCTACCTGATTAGTCAGGAAGCCAGGCTGCCTCTGCAGTGTCGCGAGGGAGAGTAAAGCCGGTGCTCTTTTGATAGAACACCGGCTTCCTGTTGAGCCGTGCCCACGGCTCGGAATGCTGATATCTTTATTCAGTATCAACGAGTACCGAAAAAATATTGGTACTCTTACTCGATACCGTAAAAACAGTACCAGTGCATCCCTAAAAGTAGCCAATACATACGGATTCTCTCCTGGCTGCCCAGCCCTGAGACGAGGGAAAGATCAAAAGGACCCTGAAGCATGATGTGATTGGTCTGAATAGTTTGAAAAAAGGCAAGTATAAAAAACAAAACAAACAAAAAAAAACGTAATAAAACAGCTAACATGAGCCCAGCAGCCAGACTATGGCCAATACAGCCATGGAGAGCCGCAGATACAGCCCTCGGTGAGATGCGATCGCAGCACTGGTACAGCCCTGGAGAGCCCCACATGCCCCCCTGGTGAACGCCTGCAGACAAACCACCGCACTTCCGAGTGACCCTCGCAGGCCTTCTGGAGCCTGCCATACCCTCCTGAGAGCAGGTAAGTAAACTTTTATACTGCAGCTCCCTATTGTTCTTCTCTTATTGGTGTATATCACAGTGCTAATCAAATGCAATAAAGAATGGCACCCGGATATAGAGAACTACAAACCTCAGCAATTCATGATTGCTGGTTGCCAATTTCTATTGCTGGTTAGCATGCTCCATCACTGAATAATCATGGTTTGAATTACACTTCTTTATCATTATAAAAGGAGCTGCCCTAAAATCATTAGTCTGCATTGTTTTAGAAAAAATGTTACACATCTTTAAAAAAAAAAACATCAGTAAGTGGTATCGGCAAGTACTGGAGGGAAAGTACTTGTACTTGGTCTTGAAAAAGGGGTATATAGTTGCATCTCTAATTTTTAAGTACAAGTAGTGCCAGTAGCTGAAAATGATTTAGTATCAGCCTCTTTTGTGATGTCACACTAGAAGCCAATCAAATGCTTTGTAGCACACGTGATGACAAGGAATATGGTAACAGGAGGAGAAGGATCAGAGTGAGCAGAGGAATGAGATCTTCAGTCTGCTGCTTTTTCTTCAGTGTCCAATCACGGGCTGGGGGCAGGGTTCAGGTAGATGGCCTTGCAGTACTGTTTAACTGCAACATAAAAAAAGTCAGGCCATCAGCCTGGGCCTTACTGCCTAGCAGGACTATGTAAACCTCAGGACTGCAAGGACAAAATAACATCCTTTGACAAGTAACAGAATCATATATCCATTTGAACTGTGTAATTAACCATTTACCTGGAGTACAGCTTTAACAAAATATACTGCAAGACACGACTTTTGGGTGTTAAAAAAAAAAAAAAAGATTCAATCTTACGGCAAAATACAGATGCATGAGTGAACTAAAACAAGGTCACCATGTTGGAACAGGAATAGAAGCCATTGTTAAATAATCAAAAAACTAGTATAAAAAAAGGACTCATCCACAATAAGTCCATAGCTTACATTATATTGTACTGTTCTATTCAAAACAAAGTAGTTGGAATATCAATTACACAACACAGACTCACCCTTGAAGATTCGTAAGATGGGCTCATCTGACTGCTGGTTCCCCATGATGAAGTACCAGATCTTTCATCTATACCTGTAAATTATTTAAAAAAAAAAAGAATTTCAAGTATTGTGTAGGCAGTTAAAAAAAAGCCCTGTAAAACTAAAATATGCATTAAGTACAAAAGCATTATTGTAGCAAATTACTGACGTTTGATAAAACAAGGGACAGCTTGACCAAGTCTCAATATACGGTCCATTCAAGTCTGTGCACACAGTACTGAACAGATTTTCACCGGACAGAATGTAAACAATGCTGGAGGCCACGGAGGAAGGGGGGGTGCAGTGGGTTTCAAAAATGTAAGCTGGACGCCGATTGGTTGCTATGCTCAGCTGCTTCAGATTTTGTCAGCTCCCGTCTCGGTTAATTCCCCTAACTGTCCTTTCAGCGCGTGCAATGGGGTAAAGCAACAAGTATTTTCATATAGAATTTTTGTATTTTGACCAGAACCCTAGAAATACTGTACTGTTGCCATAGAACAATGACACACCAATCTCTAATCACCACCTTTGCAGACAAATAGACTTTAGAAAATTGGATTCAACAAGAATTTTGTACTTAAAGTTTATATTACCAAAAAAATACAAAACAGATTTAAGTGTCTGAATTTCCATGCTGTTTTTATTAAATTCAGCATTTTTTTTACATTTATACCTGGGGATACTGACAGTTCACTCAGTTCTTGTTCCGTTGTGGTCAGTTTGCGTGTCTGTTCCTCCTTGGGGATACACAGTGCGCCTGTATCTCCTTGGAGTCCATTTTTTGGACACGCCACCTGCCCAGTCTACCAGTGTATTTGACAGTGGCTCCCTAGACAGCAGCACGCACATACTTCAGGGGTGAGGAATTCCTATTGTCCGCACCCGGGATGTGCAGTTCTGGGCGCTGGGCAGGTGTTTTTTTCTACATTTAGCCCTGTTGCAGGCAAGATCACAAAAATTTGGCAGGAAAACTCTGGAATAATAGCAAGTTGATTTGGTCTGTAAGTTGGTGAAGTACAGGTTTTTGCAGGAAGTTGTAAAAGGAGGCAAGTATTTTGTCAAAGTCACTCAAAAATGTCCTGTCTTGGCGTTTAATGCAGTGGATGGCTGTCTGTGCCCACAAATCTGCCACTAATTTTGCCAGCAGCTTCCCATTTTTATTTATTTTCAAAAAGTGATTTTGCCCATTTACCTGGCAGTGGGTGGGTTCTGTCAGATACAGTTGTAAATTACGATAAATTGTCAAATTGAGTAGAAGTGGAATCAATAAATTCTTGTGAAAATTTGGTATCAAAGGTTTGGTTGCAGTGTTGTACTTAGAGCTGGCTGCCTAAAGGGCAGGAATATATCCCCCTTCAAGGTGACTTTAAAAAGGCATCCCAGACCCGATTAGAGTTTGCATTACTATGCATTATCAATCAGCACTTAAGACATGATAATTAAAAGAGCATTACCTATCGGAAACCTGAAAATATCTAATTGGCCTAGTTAAAATGAAGATCCACTCTGATGGTAAAATATTTCACTATTTGGAGGCAAGTTAAAGAAGAACTTCACTATAATCTTAAAAATGACAACCAAATGCACCTTTAGAAATGTTTGGTAATCTACAAATCTTTTGAATACTAATAGAGGAATCACACTCACACAATGATTTGATCCCTTTCCGATTTTGTAAGTTTGCCCACTTACAAAGAAATGATAGGTCTATAACTTTTATCATAGGTGTATTTTAAATGATAGAGACAGAATATCAACCAAAAATCCAGGAAAAAAAAACACGATACAAATGTTATAAATTGAGTTGCAGTTCAGTGAGTAAAATAAGTATTTGATCCCCTACCAACAACAATATATCTGGTTCCCACAGACTGGCTATGTGGTACACAGATGAGTCCTGTCAATGTAAGAAGTTGATCCTAACGGCAACTCGTTATGTATATAAAAAGACACCTGTCCACAGAATCTCTTTCTTCCATTTCAACCTCACCACCACGGGCAAGACCAAAGAGCTGTCAAAGGACGTTAGGGACAAGATTGTTGACCTGCACAAGGCTGGAATGGGCTACAAGACTTATCAGCAAGAAGCTTGGTGAGAAGGAAACAACTGTTGGAGCGATTATTCGCAAATGGAAGGAATACAAAATAACATACATACACAGTACAAAAGTTTTAGGCAGATGTGAAAAATGCTGTAAAGTAAGAATGCTTTCGAAAATATTTTTTTGTTTATTTTTATCGAGTTACAAAATGCAAAATTAGTTAACAGAAGAAAAATTGAAATCAATATTTGGTGAGGTTACCCTTTGGCTTCAAACAAGGATTTTGTATGATTAGAGTGAGGTATATGATTAACAAATTATACCAAGCTGGTGCAAATTATCAATTTCATAGGTAGGTTGAAACACAGTTACCGTGTTTCCCCGATAATAAGACACTGTCTTATATTTTTTTGGGCTCAAAGAAACACACTAGGTCTTATTTTCGGGGTAGGTCTTATTTTTATTTTTTAATGTACAACAATCCACACTTATTCATCTACAAAAATATGGTGATGAGGGCAATCAGGGGTGCCGTACCTTTCCAAGAGCAATTAGCTAACCAATCGCTGGCCAGAATGAGCGAAGCGCACTTTAACTATCGATTCCTCACAGGCGGAGTGCATTTGGTATCACTCCGCCTGTGACATGAGTCGGCGCTATAGAGGTGGCATCGGCTTATGCGGCTCTGCTCCCTCCGGTGCCGCCTCGCTTTGTTGGCACCGCTGATTCTCTCCTGCCTCTCCCGCGGCTCTTCAAGTTCGCCCTTATGCCACCACCGGCCCTGGGAATGGTCACAACTAGGTCTTATTTTCGGGGTAGGTCTTATATTTGAGCAATTCCCAAAAATTGTACTAGGTCTTATTTTCAGGGTAGGTCTTATTTTCGGGGAAACAGGGTATTAACTGAAACTGCTGAGTAGAAGGCTTAAAACTGGGTTAGGAACGGCCAAACTCTGCTACTTAGGTGAGGTTGTGGAAGAAAGTTTCATGTCACACACCATGCCAAGACTGAGCAAAGCAACAAGACACAAGGTAGTTATAGTGCATCAGCAAGGTCTCTCCCAGGCAAAGATTTCAAAGTAGTCTGGGGTTTCAACATGTGCTGCTGAAGCTCTTTTGAAGAAGCAAAAAGAATCGGGCAACATTGAGGACAGTAGACATGGTGGTCAGCCAAGGAAACTACCCCTGAACACAGGTTCAAAAAAATTTTTAGTTCCTGGGGACCGGAGCAATTTTGCCATTTTTTTTACCCATAATTTCCATCTTCCCCATTCATTGCACCTACACATATTATATACCATGTTTGGTCAAAGTTTGGTTCCAAAAGTCAGACACAGCGGAAAACAGTGATGCAAGGTTGGGCGTGCCGCTCCACATTTTGGGCATACCGAAAGCGTATGATGGGGGGTTATTGATGACTGTGCGGGCATGAAAAAGGGTACATAGGCCCTGTGTAGAATCTTGAACTGGGTCTCCCTCCAAATTTCTTTGTCACTAGTGATCTTACTTTTGCATATCCCGTTAGAAGTTTAGGGAAGAGATCCGGGTCACCGAAATCTTTTTGCCATCCTCTCATAGCTGACTGCGAGAGGGGTGATAGGAATAAAGCACATGGCTTTCGTCAGACAGGCGATATCCGTTGTTCTCAGCAACAGGGGGATAGTTTGCAATGGATATAGCAGTTTGGCAAAGCTGACCATTTTGATAAGATGAATTCTCCCGAAGAGTGATAGGGGAAGGTTTCTCCATAGATCTAGTTCTTCGCATATTTTTTGAATTAGAGGGGGATAGTTGAGGTGATAGAGGGAGGAAGGTGTCTTGCCCACTTTCACTCCCAGGTAGGTTATGTACCGCTGTGCCACCCGCATGCCTCCACACCCGTTCCCCATCTCTGTGCCTGACAGGTGTAGAATTTCACTCTTTTGAAAATGTATACGGAGACCGGAGAAAGTTTTAAAATGCGTTAACATGTCCTGAATGACTACTGCATCTTCGGTGGGGCGGGAGGTAAATATAAGGACATCGTCCGCAAATAACGCTAATCGGAGATCCGCTTCCCCTACCCAAAATGGGCTTTAATTTGACATTACATATGCATATAAAAATTCTTATAAATGCAAAAAAAAAATGTACCAGTGCTCATTTTCCCACATGGCGGAAATATGAGAGGGGTTAATGCAGCAGATAAGACACATCATGCTTACTTCCCTTCAAAATTGGAAGATGTCCAGCACTGTCATCAGCATAGAACTGGCGGAAACCAGCGGGACCCAGGTACACCCATCTACTGTTTGAAGAAGTCTGGCCAGAAGTGTTCTTCATGGAAGAACTGCAGCCAAAAAGCCATACCTCCGACGTGGAAACAAGGCTATGCGACCCAACTATGCACAAAAACATAAGAACTGGGATGCAGAAAATTGGTAGCAGGTAGCATTGGTCCGATGAGTCAACATTTTAAATATTTGGCTGTAGCAGGGCTGTAGAGCGGTACAAAAATGAGTGTCTGCAGGCAACAGTGAAGCATGGTGGAGGTTCCTTCCAAGTCTGGGGCTGCATTTGTGCCAATGTAGTTGGAGATTGGGTCAGGATCAATGCTGAAAAATACCAGCAGATACTTATCCATCATGCCATACCATCAGGGAGGCGTGTGATTGGCCCCAAAGTTACAACAGCTATCCCATTGCAGAAGGGTGTTGGAATGACGTGCGGTTGGCGCCGCACAAATTCAAAACGAAGAGGAGATAGTCACCCGCACACAAGGTCCAATAAATCAATAGGTCCTTTTATTAACAGCAAATACACGTGGCATCACAGGTATGGGCAACTTTTCAGAACCTTTCGAGCTCCCGTCATCAGGCAAAAACAGTGGCCCCAAATGTATTCTGCAGCAGGACAATGACCCAAAACATACAGCCAATGTCATCAAGAACGATCTTAAGCTTAACCACTTGCTGACCGGGGTGTTTATACCCCCTTCCTGTCCAGGTCATTTTTCAGTGTTCAGCGCTGCAGTACTTTGACTGACATTTATTCCGTCATGCAACGCTGTACTGAAATGAATTTTATACCATTTTTTGGGTACACATAGAGCTTTCTTTTGGTGGTATTTAATCATCACTACGGGGTTTTGTTTTTTTAATATATAATGAAAAATGTACCGAAAATTTTTTCAAACGTTTGCGGCGATATGTAACATGTGCGGCGCAATGGATGTAATCATCGTTTTTGCACGTAGGCGGACTCGACGCATGTGTGCATGTGGGGGACTTTATTTTATTTTTTTTATTGCTTTGATATGTGACTTTTAATTTCATTTTTTTTCTAATTTTTTTTTTCACTGAACTTTATTGCTATCATATAGGGAGCAAATAAGCTCCCTATGTGATAGCCAATTTGCAGTGACAGGTCCTCTTTATGGAGATATCAGGGGTCTTTAAGACCCCTAATGTCACCTTGGGACCCCCTGAGAAGCTGATGAAGCAGAGACCTGCTTCACCAGCTTCTCTCCGGTTTCTGTACCGGAGAGTGACAGAGGAATGCAGGCAGTGATGTAATACACACACGCATATTACAAGTGATCGGGCGTCTCTACAGACGCCCGAACGCTTGTATGTAAACAGCCATTGCTGGCTGTTTACATTCAAAGCCAATTTCCCACTCATGCGCGTCGCCTGAAGCAGCAAAGCAACCCCAAAACTTCAGTGACCAACCCCAAAACTTTGACTGTAGGGACTGTGTTTTCTTTTTCTGAAAACAGAATGATGGGTTTTACCAAAAAGCTGTCATTGTTTCGTCTGTCCATAGCAGATTCTCCCAAAAGGATTTGGACTTCCTCAGGTAAGTTTTGGCAAACTCTAAACTGGCTTTGTTAAGTTTCTGCGTCAGCAGTGGGGTCCTCCTGGGTCCCCTACCATAGCGTCCCTTTTCATTCAGATGGCGATGTATAGTGCAAGCCGACACAGCTGTACCCTGTGCCTGAAGGTCAACTTGAATTTGTCTGGAAGTTGATGGAGGGTCTTTATCCACCATTCGAACAATCCTTCATTGTAGTCTTTGATCAATTGTTTTTTCGTGCACGTACAGGGAGATTAGCTACAGTGCCATGGGCTGTCAACTTCTTGACAATGTTGCTCACAGTGGACACAGGAACGTTAAGATCCCTGGAGATGGACTTATAACCTCGAGATTGTCCATGCGTTTCCACATAAACTTGGAATGCAATTATTTTTTGCAATTTGGAGAAGGTGCCAATAATTTTGTTCAGTCTATTTTTGGAGTTTTGCATGGAATGTGTCAGATTTGGCTTTTTTTTCCCCTCCACTTTGTGTCATACCAATACAAGCAAATGAAAGAAACCCGAGAACGCCTAAACATTTGTAATAGCAACAATTTTCTGTGCAAAGTGGTGCATTATCTGACAGAAATGCAAGGGTGCCAATATTTTTGACCGTGACTAATCGATATATATATATATATATATATCTATCACACACACCACAATTGAATTTTAAAGAAAAAGCACAGTTTAATAGCACCAGAAACAAGAAAAGACAATATACAATGCATGTTCCCCAGCTGTTATGTTGATTGAATAAGTGTATCCAACCAAACAAAATCTAATTTCTCTGTTACACCAGCTATTGAAGGTAAGTATTGCCATCTTATCCTCTACTCTTCTAGATTAGATTTGTTTTGGGAATAACTATATTGCTTTATGATTAAGAAAAGAATGTGAATTGTTTATGCAGCAAATATGGCCTTGTGAAAACATTTGAATGTAACATTCTTTTATTTCTACCCTTCAATATGTAACAAATATTTGCATATATGGCCAGCATATGCCAAGCACACACAATTTGGCAGGATGTTGCTAATAAAAAGCTGCTTTGCATACACCTGTATTGTTTAGCAGTGTGATGATAGAAAAAAAAAATCAAATCAATATTCATAAGTAGCTCAATATCACTTTAGTGTGAATGTAACTGGCAAATGTGAACTACATAAGAAGCAGTTTCAATGCTAATGCTAGTTATGAATGCTATGAAGTAAACATTGCAACTGTGCTAAAAAAAAAAACATTGACTCAGATTGCCTTTGTATGAAATCTGTATAATCCATTGTATCCAAATTTGCACAGACCATATAAAACGAGCTTCACGGTAGTGTACTTATTTTAATCAATTATATCCCAAATTGAAAGGCAGGTTTGAACCCGGCAGCTGTGAAAAAGCTGGTACTGGCATTTTTTGTTTAGTTCAATTGTTTTTACATTAAGCATGATGTATGCAAGAGGCTAAAAGGGGCATGTCACATCATCGCATACCGACGTGTTTTAAAACCCCCAGATTACAAACAGAAAAAGAAAATGGTGGACTGGTACAGAAATGCGCTAGATGAAAAACTGAGGTGCTAAGCAGTTAAGCTACTCTCCCTATGAATCTTAATGCTTCACTTTCAGTGAATGTTGAATGCATAATCTATACAAAAACTCTACTCAACATGCACACACATAATGGTTTAACGTTATTAAATTATTAAAAAAAAAAAAAAAAATGTATATCCAGGCCAAACTTTTTTTGTTCATTCGTTATATAACCCACCAGCTTTTCCTGCTATCTGAGAGATATATCCTCACTCCCTGTACTAACATAATTTTACCAGACAGGAAGCAAGGAAATCTCCAACAGCAACACAGACCAACAAAGCTGCTTTACTATAGTAAAGTAGGGGAGAGATGGAACCCCTGCCAGATGTATGCAACTGTCAGAGCTTCCTCTACTTTCTGCCTGTTGCGTCTGCTGTCAGCAGGACAGTAAGAGGGTAAATCTCTAAGGCCCCATTCACACTGAGCGATTTATCGAGCGATTTTTGCAGCGATATCGCTCATATTTCCACGCGATATCGCTCTATGTAGCTTCTCCAATCCATTTCAATGGAGCTGTTCACATCTCGTCGCTCAATATCGCTTGTAGCTCGTCGCTGGTAGCTTGTCGCTCCTACATGACCCTTTTTTCGAGCGATTTTGCTCCTGATTGCATACAGCCCAATAGGAAAAAGTTGTGCGACAAGTCGCTCAATATCGCTCGTCGCGCAATATCGCTCAAAATCGTGCGATTTTCATGTCGCTCAGTGTGAATCGGGCCTAAGGCATTGTTCACACCTGGGCGTTTTACAGCGCGTTCCTACGCTCTGTAAAACACTCATGAGAAAACCAATGATTGCCTATGGGCATGGTTCCCACCTGGGCAATTACAGCGCGTAGGAACGCGCTGCAAAACACCCTACGCCCAAAGTAGTACAGGAGCTTCTTTGGGGCGTATTTGCCGCGTGTAGCCATTGGGATACAGCCTGGTAGCCCTCGGAAACGCGCGTTTGTCCCGCGTGTTTTACCGTGGAACGCGGTAAAGACGCGCGGCACACGCGCATATTCAATACGCCTAGGTGTGAACCCAGCCTTAGACGGAGCCCTGGTTAGCATTAAAAACCAGGGAGGAATTTCAATCCTTTCCCACTATCTAAAACTAGAAAACCTTTTGACTTGACATACACTTTACAGTGGAACTGTCCCCATCTGTGTTTGCCTGTGCGCCATTGAGGAAAACAGCTATTGAACTTATCCCCCCTCCCCTTCACACTGCGTGCCTATAAGTTTTCATTGGAGGACACGGCAGAAGGCACATCTTGTGCCCATGTGATTCCCAGCCTTCCACATGAACCACTAACTGTCAGACAAAACCCCCTGGAATACAGAGGGTGTCAACCACAGCTCCTACATCCTCTGTGGTTTACAACTGTCACAGAGCCGTTTCATCTGGATGAGAGAGACTAAGTTGCAGAGCCCATCCACTCCCTGTACACACTGAACCCCCAAGACTTAGGAATTACTCTGCAGCAGCTGGTATGTTGCTCACAGTAGTTGCTCAGTAGTAGCAGTGTGCAGTATGTGATCCTGGCTGTCAACAGTTATAACAACATCTTGTTTCAGCTGGATGAGATTGATATTTCAGACTAGTGTCTTATGCTGTGCAGTATCATCTGGACTGCAAACACATGTAACATACATCATTTCATGTGCTGTACACATGTAAGCATAGCAGTGCGTATTAGCTTATAAAAGGATTATGTCTGCAAAATGTCAATGTTGCCGAGGGCATCACTATAGGGATGACTTCACTTGACTCCTCCCACCAGTCATTGAACAGCAGGATGAAGACTGAGAATTGATGTGACCCCTTTATTCTCTCTAGTTTAAGAGTAGAAAACAGATACATTTTTAAAATAAGTGCAGGGTTGTACAGCAAGCTTGGGGGGGGGGCTTGGGGTATAAACAACTCTCACTACCAGATCTTTATTGAACCTATGGATCAATCAAGGTTTCTCATGACTAAAAATTTAAATTTAGGATACCATTTTTGGGAACTTTCCCTTGATTTTCTAATAGCTAATGTGATCAAATTGATGATCATTTTGGTGGTGAATGACCATTGACCTTAACACAGCAGCTTGCTCAAGAGAAGGGGGTACAAGCAAGGCATTCCAAAAATATAAATGAAACTGAAAGCTTTTGTTTTATACAGTTATGGGACAACATATCAAGTCTGGTACAGACAAAAATCTCATTGTGGCTACTGCCAAGAAATTGTGTTTCTGCAAGTTACTAAAAACTGGATTCTATAAAATATCTAGTCCGTGAATATAGAATTATGTAAAATTGTAGGTGTTTAATAAATGCATCAAATATAACCGCCTTGGTTAATTATTATGACTTATGAAGACCAGAATATATGTTAGGAGCCAATCATGTAGAAATCCAGAAAACTCCTAAGGATTAACAACACAACAGAATCAATTTTGGAAACAATACTGTAGAAATCTCATCTAGCAGGTAAAACAGATCTGTGAGGGAAAATTAAGGACAATAAATCTGCAGATTAAACGATAACAAAAAAAACAATACCAATTGTTCTGGCTTTACATACAACTAACACCTGTTAAGATATCAGCCACAAAGGGACAGTATTGTCTTGCATTAATATGCCAACTCGGTGCTAATTCACACCAGCGACGCCATTCTTACAGGGCCACTGGTGGTGAAGTAAACCATGCAGAAGCAATCTAAATGATGAATATACCAAGTTTATTTTTCTCCCCAACTTTATTAAAATATCCCAAAAGGGAAATTTTTATTATGTTTATTCGCTGCAGCATGTTGCAGAAGTAGCACGTAGTCGTGGTGAAGACGCGTGTCCTACGTTTTTCAGTGCAGTGTTATGAACTGAGCTGAAAGAGCTTCAGGCAATTTGCCTCGACTATGTCTTGCGATTGGGTTGGGCAAGGCTGCCCAGCTCAGCTCAATGCATATTGAGTAAACGGCCCTCACACTTCAATTGTGAGGAGCAGCAGTAAAGCATAACCATTGTGTAACATTGTAAAACAGGAAGCAGAGGATGAAAATGTAGGGAATAAATATGGCTACCTTACATACATATATAAAACATAAATGATGCTCAAAACAAGGTTTAAACCATTAACAGACTGAATAATGTATTTAAAGTGTAAGTCAAAAAATAAATTATGAATGGCAGGCTTTCTATGGCAGAAGAGACTGTTCACACCATGTCCAGGCCAGAACAGTTTGTTCCCAGACCCAAAAAGCATCCCAATGTATCCCTATGGTATTTCAAAACTCTAAATCACACCATTGCAGGCTGTTCCAGCCCAGACAAAAAAAAAATACTGCTGGTCTAATTTTTTCTGGTCCGGAATGCACTGGGATGCATGTAAATGCATGCAAATGCACTGGAACACACTGGACTGCACCTGAAAGCACATTTTAAGCTAAAAAACATGCACCGAAATGCGACAAAAACGCACTGCACTTGCAGATCTGGTCCAGACATGGTGTGAACATAGCTTCTTGCAACCCATCAGCAATTTTTTTTCTCCTGTAAACGGAGTCACTCATGCTCAACATGCTGAGATGAATTAACTCCAGTGTACATGCATGGGAGTTACATCAGGGACACGCCAATCAAGCAGCCGAAGACACATGAGGGCGGGGATTTTTTGGGGGATGATGCGCACATTGAAAAAGACTAAATTCCCTTTTAATCACTGAGATTCACTAACAATGAAGCACAGCATGCACATGCAGTGTGATTATAAAAGGTGCCCACAAGTACTTCTAAACAAACTACAAACAGTAGTACAATGCAATTTCCACTATTAGTCGATGATACATTTTTCCAACACACCTACAATGACTGATTGCACAAAGAATTTTCATTAGCCATGTACATTAATCAAACTCAATGTCAGTATATGTTTGCAAGGACATTACAATTTGTAACCTGTGCATCATTTATTTAGCAATAACAGAGAAACACAAGTTGAATTGGGTTTGCCAAGTTCCACTATTCCAAGCTATTGCCAAGCCAGCCACTATTAGGGGAACTTGTGATTGAAAAGGTTAGAAAGCTTGTTCTAATTATTGTTGCCCCCATAGGACAATGACAGCCTCTTACTCCAAACTGCCCTTAAGAGGGGTAAAAATCGTGTGAACTATGCCTGCTCAAACAACCATCTACAGCCAGTATTAAGTCAACTGATAGCAGCACTTAAAGCGTAGTTCCTCTTTTGCAGCCAAATTGGGATAACGCCTAGCATGGATAAAACATAGTATGCTTTCAAACAATATTTAAACACTGCTTACATTTTAAGTGCTTCAGACTTGCTTAAAGTTCCTACCTAGCATCACAGATTAAATCTAGTTTACAACTAATAATGAAAACAGTGTCTGTCCTAACAAAAGGCTAAATAAAGACTTAGAAGCATTGTATGGTAATTATTATTATACAGGATTTATATAGCGCCAATAGTTTGCACGGCGCTTTACAATATAAGGAAGACATTACAGTCACAATACAATTTAAGACAAGATGGTAAGGAGGGCCCTGCCCGTGATGGCTTAGGCCTCGTTCACACATGAACGTTTTGTAGCGTGTTCTACACTCGACGAACGCTCTACAAAACACTCAAACATCTAAATCCCATTGTATTCAATGGGTCTGGTTCACACCTTGGCGTATTTCAGCCCGTCCCTAACACGCTACAAAACGGCCCACGCCTGAAAAAGGTACATGTACTACTTTGGGCCGTTTTTGTTGCGCGTTTCCACTGGGATACAGCCAAGTAGCCTTCGGAAACGCGCGTTTGTCGCGCAATTTTTTTACCGCGAATCGCGGTAAAAAAACCCGCGCGACAGACGCGCATATGCAATACGTCTAGGTGTGAACCAGCCCGAAGAGATGAGTCTTAAGGGATCGCCTAAAGGCAGTCAGTGTGGGAGATAGACTGACAGGTTGGGGCAGAGTGTTCCATAGGATGGGAGACACTCTAGTGAAGTCCTGGAGGCGATTCTAGGAGTTTGGAGGTGAATGGGAGTAAGGATATTGGTCTGAGATTGTTAAGGTCGGTAGGGTCCATTGATGGTTTTTTGGTAATGAGAAGAAGCTCTGTCCCAAAGTGAAAATAGGAGGGTGGAACTGCTCAGAGTAGCTTTGAACATGCACAAAGACCTACGCAAGCTTCAAAATGCAATCTGAATCTTACTTACTGGGCTTGATCTCTTCTCTGGTGCCAGAGCAGTGGGGGAGTAAGGAAAGGTAAATATGTACAGCTGATGAGGCCAGCATTAAAATGAACCCACTGTTTTGCCCTGCACAAGTTCACTTTAAAGCGTATCTAATCTTAAAAATCATTTGTGATCCTGAAAATAAAAAAAAAACACACTTCCCGTCCCTAGGTGGATGTTAAAATATGGCAGGAAAATTTGGCTTTCCAGTAAAAACAAACATTCTATATTGCTTGCCGCAACCGGTATTTTTGAAAGGCTAAAACGAAGGCAAAATCTATTTGGGGTTTTAATGATTGGTAAAGAGCAGGTTTTTTGTTTTTTTTTGCAGATTAACTAATCGCGAGATAGAATTATGTTACAATTTTTGGCAAAATAAAGTGTCAAGACTGGTGTCAGTAAACTGCCAGTCTATTGCTATGCATGGCACATGTCAGGGTAAATGAAAGGTTACTGTAATGGTTCGCACTTGAGTTATTTTACTGTGTAATACATCTACACCCACTGGATGTTTGTTAACACAGCTTTCTCTTCTTCTCTCAACAGTAGCTGCTTGATTAGGGAATTCATATGGGAACACTGTGCCTAAATGAATGCAAGGTGGCTGCTCGTGGCCTAATTTTGACAAGTATTTTAAGTGTTAATGAATGTAAAAGAACTGGGGAAAAAACAGATTAGTGGCAAAAAAGCTGTGGCACCTCCTTATAGTGCTGATGTTTGCCCTCCCACACATGGACTGTCTCCCAGGCCAGTAGGCATCATAATAATGGGGGCAATACTAACGTGAGGGAGGCATTAGTTTTACTAATGTGATATACTCTCAAATTCTTAAGTGGGACTCCAGTCAAAACGTTTTGCACAAAGAGATGGGTTTGAAGAATATAATGTTATTGTTGTCTCTGTCCTCACTAGGTAGGTTTTCCTGCTCTTCCTGTAACACAAAACATCGAGGAGGTCTCCCTGAAAAGGACACACAGAGTAATAAATAAAAACCTAACCAATCCATATGCTATTCAAAACTTGGGTCTGCTCTTCTGCTGTGGTAATTACCACTAATATAACTACAGTATCACTTATGAGTGGACGAAGCCTTTAACCCCTTCATGACTGAGGCCCTTTTTTCAATTTTTGCACCCATGTTATATTCCAAGAGAAAAGAAAAGGCCCTTGAAATGCAGAATAGACATACTATGCCTCTTCTACAAAAAAAAGAAAAAGCTTCTTACCATCCTATTTGCAAACAGTTACAATGTACATTAAGCTGCGCATGTGCAATGCACTCAGCTCATAAGTTCTGTTTTGGGCTGACAGCATTTTTGTAGACTGAGTGGTGTCAGCCCTGCCCAGTTTTCTTTTGCCAAACAAATCAAACCCACCCACTATTCCATCTTCCATTACACAGACACTGACATTTCTGTAGTCCAAGATTAGGAGGGGTAATTAGGCACCGTAGCACCGGAAGTAATGGGCACAGGATAGCTCTGACTTTCTTCTTTTTAACAGATCTTACAGAATGCTTTTATTAGTATGTATAATATCTATCCATATACACACACAGATAAATAAACACAATGGCACAGTAGCCACGCCCTCCGCCCGCAAGCACTATTTTGATCACAATGTGCCTTGCGATGCCATGCAGACGATCGCAATGCAGCAGAAGGGTACGGTGTCATTCACTTCAATGGCCCGCCACGCCCCCTCCTGCCCCACCAAAAAATGAGCCGGCCGCAATGTGATGCAGTGCGTTCTGGCCAGAATCGGGCTGGAACGCACTGCATCTGGTGTGAACCTAGCCTAAAACTGGAGGATCAATGTGAAATCTGTCTCAGACACATATGCCAAACTTTGGACAGAAATGCAGCACATCTATGTACTTTATCAGTGTGCTTATATGTGTCCCAAAGATGGTCTCACAAGTCAGCGCCAGTTTCATAGGTTTGCGCAAAATTCAGGAATGCTATGCAGTCTTGTACATGAATTTGGTGTAAATAGTGACATTATTCCTGTAACTCTGAGACACTATTATGTGTCCTAACAACTCTCTTTCTGAATTCCCCTGATCATGTGTAAAGTCGAAACTACTGCAGTTAATCAATAGTAGAGCTGCAGCTAACGATTATTTTCAAAATCGATTAGTTAGCCGATTATTAAGTTCGATTAATCGGTTAATCTGATAAACAATAAAAACAATAGATGTTCAGTCCAATAAATCCAGTTACTGTAATCCACTTCTATAGTCTTGAACGCACACATATAATGACAATCACATCAGTGCCAACTTCTTACCCCAAATAGGGGTCTGAATTTTCACAGACAGAGGCTGAATTACTAAAGAAGTTGAGAATAGTCACTAAAAAATTGTATGACAATTTTCACTTCAATTATCCAATAATAACATTATTTGCACATGATTGGATAATTAAAAGGAAATAAGCCCAAAAAAATTTAAAAAAAAGTTTAAAAAAAAGTTAATCCTAGAAAACTAAAATAAATCAAGTGAAAGTTACAATTTTCAAAAGTACACACCCGCCATAATAACCTTTTAAAATGACAATGCAGCACAGAAGGAGAAGTATGCCACTGACATCTTCCATCACTGAGTAAACACTAATGAGATTAAAATGTCTGACGTAAGCACACCACGCATCAACTATGCTCTGTTATTCAACAAACAAACATTGGTCTGAGTGTGGTGAAAAGGTTAAAAATAGAAAAATTATTAAAAGACCTCTGCCCTGGGGTTCTGGTCAAATAGCGAGTGCTCCGCACACAAGTCTGAAACGCTGTATTGTTCAAAAATAAAGCTCAATTATTTTTGCTTGAAAAAGGGAGTGACGCTTTTTCTGCTTTTATTAGAGGTTGCCAAAATTAGCTCATTTACATGCAACTCTCGTCAGTAAAGAACTTTTCATCAGCATTCTTCTGGCTTAAGCAGTACATTTTGTTATTTTAGGATTGGAAAATACCCACAAAATTCAAACAAAATCAGTGCAGCTTAATCATTTAAGTCTCTATTCTGCAGCCTCAAATTATAAGCATAAAATCAGAAGATTGGGGGGGTTGGGGGAGGGATGTAGGGGATTTTATCAAAACGGAAGCAGACAAAATCTGGAGTAGTTGCCTATGGCAACCAATCAGCTCCTCTCTTCAGTTTGTTCAGCTAAGCTTTGAAAATGAAAGGTAGATGGTGATTGGTTGCCATGCACAGAACACCTAAACAAAATTCTGATTATTATTCAGAACATACACAAACACCACACACATTGGGGGGAGATTTATCAAAAATAGAGCAGATCTGTATGGCAACCAACCAATCAGATTCTCTATTTCATTTTTAAATCTTAACTGAGCAAACTGAAGAGATGCTGATTGGTTGCCATGGGCAACTGCTCCAGATTCTGTCTGCTCCAGTTTTGATAAATTCCCCTCATTATGTTTAGTATTCTCAATTGTAATAGTGGTGTGATACATTTTAACTTCCTAACTGTATGAATATGAATAACATACAAAAAAAAAGGATTTAAAGATTGTATATAGCACACCATTTATAGCTAATGCCTAGCAAGTTTCAGGTGACAATCATCAAATATCTCTAAAGACAAAAACTACCTATTTACCTTTAATAAAAGTCAAGCAAAAGGTAACAAAAGAAAAAAAAAACTGAAAAAAGAAAAGGCAATTGTCTCCAATACTCTGAAAAGTGGAGGTTTAGGCTACACCATATCCCACCTTTCAAATGCTGCATCCCCATTGCCCTCCATACATATGCCCTTATGCCCCCCGTTAACCACTTGCTGACCAGGTGTTGTACACCCCCATTCTGGCCAGGATATTTTTCAGTATTTAGAATGACATTTATTCTGTCATGCAATGCTGTACTGAAATGAATTCTATAGCATTTTTTGGGGACAGGTGGAGCTTTCATTTGGTGGTATTTAACCTCTTGCCGTCCGCCCGTAGTAAAAAAACGGACGGACGGCACTGCAGCATCTGCGGGTTGCCGTCTCCAGACGGCAATTTTTTTCTGCTCGCGCGTGCCCCCTAGCGGGCACGCACGGGAGTTTTATTTTTTACTATATAAATGAAAAATGACTGACTTTTTTTTGTAAAGATTTCTTTTTAACATTATGTTATAATACATTTATCAGTACCCAATTTTTTGGTAAAATATAAAAGACGGGTCACGTCGGGTAAATAGACACCAAGCATGTCAAGCTTTAAAATTGCGTGCACCTGGGATATCAAAAAACTACCATACCCAAAATTGCCCATAGGCAACACTTTCAAAGCTTTTACTGCTCATCAGTTTAGTGTTATCAGTGATTGATGGCCCTAAAGTTATTGCTCTCATTCTGACATTCGCGGCGATACGTAACATGTGCTGCATGAGCGCAATCATTGTTTTCGCACGTATGCGCATCCGATGCATGCATGTATGTATGTATGTATGGGGACTTTAAAAAAAATTGTGTTTTTTTTATTCTTTTTCATGTGTGACTAAAAAAGTTTTGCAACTAATTTTTTTTCCTATTTTTTTTTTCCACTTAACTTTATAGTTATCACATATGTGATAGCAAAGAGGATGCGACAGGTCCTCTTTATGGAGACATCAGGAGTCTCCAAGACCCTTGTCACCTAGTATCCCCCCAAAAAAAGCTGATGAAGCAGAAATCTGCTTCATCAGCTTCTCTCCAGAGTCTGAAGCTGGAGAGTGATACACAAGAATGCGGAAGTGATGTAATATACATCACTTCAGCATTCTGACACCGGAGAGGGGACTGGAGGGAGATCGCGACCAGCGGGAGGGGGCGCACAGCGATCCGCCGTCTCTATAGCCGGCAGATCGCTTGTATATAAACAGGCATTGCTGCCCGTTTTTAAATTTTGGCATTGTTCCGTGCGCACGAGTGGGCGTAGCTGACGGACATTTTTAAACGGCCGGTCAGATCCAGGAAACGCGGTTAATTGTGATTTGTGCACGGTCATGTGCCAGTTCCAGCTGGGCGGCCAAGTTCCAGCTGGGCGGCCAAGTTCCAGCTGGGCGGAGACGACAACGGGACTGAATTCCATAGAGCAGTGAAGTCACCCTCTGGCGTCCACTGCTTTAGGCATTGTGGGAGGATGAAAGAGTTCTCTTCCACCTGCCGCACATTACATGGTAGAGCTGGAGTGTAGTGGTCACGTGAGCACACAGAAAACATAGGCATTTACATTTAAATTTAGGCTAAAATGTATGGAGGGAAATGAGGAGGCAGCATTTAAAAAAGGCAGGGTATGGCATTGCTGGAACTTCAACAATAAATGTCTTCTTAAAAAAAAAAAAAATGAAAATGAACAGTAAAAGATGAGAAAAAATAAATAAAATTGTCCAACTTTAAAACACTTAATAGTTTTCTAAAAGTACGGACACATTTAAAAGTAATTACCATTTCTTAAAACCAGTATGCCGTCACGTATATCCAAATAGTGTAGGTAAAAATTATTTACGAAATACTAGTATTTGATAAGACATTAAGCACCACTTCGAAGCAGGAAAAAAATGTAGGACTGAAAGCAAATTACTATGCGCACACATCCCTAATATGTTAAGTATGCAAAGTAGTTACTGTTGTGTTACCTCTGGCTACATCTGAAGCTTTCTAATTATAAGATGAAATTATATCCTTGCTCATAAAGTCACTTGTTAAAGCCATGTGGCATATATTGAACATGTTCTGGCTCAGCATATAATGGTATACATCTACTGTAATGATATTAAAAGCACAAATGAAGGACACACATCCTGGAATAAATAGTGTCTTTAGAATTCCATGCTGCATTCTCACAATAAATGTCAGTGCTTGCCCCAAGTTCTCTGGACACTCCATGCTCAGTGCATCTCACTACCTACCATGGCCCCTGCACTTCTCACATTGGTGGACAAATTTTACTAGTGGGTGGACGATGCCTGATGGGGAAACTGAGGGACTAGTCCCCCACACTAATGATTGACAACAAGTAGTGGTGGACTCATAGCCAATAGACAGCCTACTATTGGCTATGGAACCCACCCACTGCCTGCTCTCAATCACAAGCAGCGCAGACCAGATTGAGAACTAGTCACTCTCTGCATCACTGGTTAAGGATGCCGTTAGCTGCACAGAGACTAGTTACCCATCAGGTCCGCTCCACTAGTGATTAGCAGCCAGCAGTCGGTGGATTTCATTGGCAATAACAGGTCTTCTATTGACTATGGAATCTGCTCACTGCCTGCTGTTAAACATCAGGGGAGTAGGTCTGATGGGACAACTAGTGCCTCAGCTTTTCTATCAGGTTCCACCCATTGTCAGTCATGCTAGGAGGCTGTGGACAAAAAACAGCATCCTTAAACAGTGACCGTTGGGTAGAGGGCAGTGCAAGCCAACATGTCCCACTGCTACACAGTGTACAGAAGCAGGCACTGGCTGTGTCTGTATGCCAGTATAGCATTAGTAGTAACTACTGACCGTTTCATTAGCTACAAACTTGGTCATTTTTCTTAATTCAGTGCAACCATAACATCACTATGTAAAAGTAGCGCTATTAAAAACAACCACAATTCTCGATAAAGCAGTTAAGATTTACCTCAACACCTTCTAGGAGATGTGTAAAACCCCAAGGTGAGGTGTGATTTGCTCACTTTAATGCTGCACTCTTTGGCAGCATATACTTTCTTTACTTTTGCTCTGTTGCTGCTCTATTGAGCTAATGGAAGTGGGAAAAGCCCTGCATACATTGCAGCGCGCTTTAGCTCCAGTTAACACAGAGCCGAGAACTCTCTCCACTTCATTCAACATTGCTAGGACAATAACAAAGCACTTCTTTTGACAATGTCACAATAGTTGCAGTTATTGCAAAAGAAATATAAATAAAAAAATAAGTTTATCATAGCAACCAGATTCCAACTATCATTTCTGAAATTTCCAGCAGTTACAAGAAACACCAACACTGGGCTAAATAAATTCTAATGTTTCTACTAATAAAATATGGCTGGCATGACCACTTAAACCCCAAACTGGGCATCAGTGGATACAATCATGCAATGGCATCTTATATCTTTCATAATTGGGAACACTACAGTAGTATTAAAGGCAGGGTGTTTTTTACCTCAATGCATTCTCTGCATTAAGGTAAAAAACACCCAGTAACTTTTTGACCCATCGTGATAATAACCTAGACTTAACATCCAAAATAGAGGACCTGGAAAACAGATCTCGCAGATCCAACCTCCATATCCGGGGAATACCCGAGACTGTCCTCGACCTCCAGGCCACTGTTACAGCCCTCCTACAGGAACTGACACCGGCCATAGCCGTAGACTGCCTGGAATTCCAGAGGATTCACAAGGCCCTCACGAGACAGCAGAAAAATGCCCGCCCCCCCTTCAACGCCATGGTGTGATGCATCGGTGGGGGATTTACTTTTCGACTGATGTTTACCTACTACCAAGGTCGCCCATTCCAATGCACTACCCTCTCCGAAGCAACGTAATTGCTGGAAGACCTTGGCCTGTCAGCTATCTCCGCCTCTGACCCACAATCTTCCCCGCGCAACGTAAGATGTTGAACTGCCTCTCACCTTCCACGGCTTCGAACTTGCCACCGACTATGCAGAAATTAAATACCAGGCTATGTGCCACAACTCCTACATTGTAATACATATGGCAAAATGTACCCTACAGTGTATTTGTTACATGTTCCCACTCACATAGCATAAATTAAATTAAATGTTCCTTAAATTTTTAAATGTTCTTTCTTGACAGCTTCCTAAAAATACTACTTAATCTTCCTTGTGTTTATGTTGGGGCTGGATGATTGTGTTTGCTATAATTAACCCCATCTGTACTGTGCTGACTTTATTATCAGTTAACTAGATGCGCATACTGTCTGTCCTAACAAAGGGTTCAAGCAAAAGTAAACCCTGCAGTTAGTTCTCCAGCTACAAAAAGTATATATCTTCTTCAGAAACAAGTGCTTAATATACACTTTACACATCTTTCCTTGTAGTTCTTTTCTCACTGCTACAACTGAAGCCCACACCATTCTGGATCATTTCTTTTGGTTTCTTCCTCTTACCCTTCTTGAGCCCTCAATGAGTCTCATACCTAAATCTTACACATGCACAGAACATATAATATAGTATACGTTTAGGGGGGGAAAAAACAAAAGAAACAGAAAACAGGTTTAGTATTACATTTTTGCATGGTTAGGATGGATTTTTGTCCCTTGTGGATTTCAGTAAAAATTCCATGTTCTGCAGACTTCCTCTGTGGGCAGTGGCACTTAAGGTCCAAGGGTTTCTGAACACTCCAGGTGCTAGTCACAAAGAGTTTCAGGAAAGACAATGGGAACCACGAGATCGAGTTTATGTCTGTTATAAAGATCACAACTTGGGTGGTGCATTGTATGTTAATGTACTGTCCCCCAGGTTTTATCCAATCAGTTTGTCCCTCATCTTCAAACTGCCATTTTTTTTTTAAAGATGTAAGATTGTGTATATATATCAGGGGTGTGGAAATTTTGGAAAAAACTACTTGTCCAAGGACTAAAGCGGGGGCCGAATCTACTTGTCCCTCATGACAATCTACTTGTCCTGATACAAAAAAATTTTTTTTAACCAAAACCGTATTTAGCAGTGCTAAGAAGCGCTTCTCATTGGTCAGTGCCGTTAGGTGACTGCGTTGACCAACGAGTGCTTGCAATTTGCGAGCGAAATTCAGACAACATGGAACAGGTACAGATAGTACACCCGTACTGGTGGACGGGAAGGACCGTTTCCTGAAGGGTATTATATGGGAGGGAGATTTGTGCGGGTAATTCAGTTTTCCCAAATTACTTGGGAAAATTAATTTACTCTTTTAGGGTTGGTGCAGACTTGGGGATTCCCAGGACGTGTGATCGTGTGCGGTTGCATAAAGCGGTTGCATCCGCATGTATGGGGTTACATCTGCGTGGCAATCGCTGAAAAAAAGGTAGATGTACCTATTTTCACGACATGCACCGTGCAGTGTTTTCAACCGTGATCGCCCGCGGCGGTATTGCAGTAGGAAAACAGGCAATCTGCCTGCGGATGACTGGGGTGCCATTAGGAGGTGACAGTTAATCTATATTGACCCTGTCACCTCCAACACAGGAGTTCTAGCATAGCACTGTTGCTAGAACTCCTGTGATAGGAACGAGCATCGGCCGCCGGGGACAGTGGCTGGGGGAGGTGACAGAGCCTGTAACAGCTCCACCGTCCAGCTTCGTCACTGCTCCACGCCCCTCGCTCCGTCACGCCCTCTGCTCACAGCTCATTCAGCAGAAATTGGCCAGAATTCATGCAGTGGGTGCCCTGCTTTACTGTCATAGTGACATCAGACAAGAAATTACCAAAATCTCCAACAGGGACATAGAGAGAAATAAAAAGTAATCAGAGGTGCACTGAAATGGAAATGTCAAAACCGAAATTTTTAAAAAATTTGAAACCGAAAATGTCTTTTATATTAACTTTTTCAAATGTTTTTAATATTTATTTTTTATAAACTGTTTGCTGAGTGTTTGTACCCACTCTCCTTCCTGACACGCTGTCACAGGAGGCTGAGCGAGTGGAGCTCAGCCTGCTGTGACAGCGCTGCCTGTCTCCGCCCCCACACCGCTCTGCCGATACGCGACAGGAGGCCGCTCACAGTGCTCTCCTCCCGCAGCGCTCGGCCGCCTTGGAACATAGAGGTGCGCCCAGCGGGGAAGAGAGAAAGAACGGATGAACCGGTGTATCAGCCAGAAAAAAGAAAAAAAAACAATAAAAAAGGTGATCAGCGCCAGTAAGTGCAATAATCATACATATCTAATAAATTGAAACATATATAAGTGAGTCACATATATGAGCCTTCAAACAAATGAGGCATAAAACATATCTGCACAAAGACAAAAAAGCAATATAGACAAAAAGTCTCAAGGAAAAAACAAATGCAAACAATGGTGATTGTGGAAAAAAAAATCCTCAGATGATTCGCAGCCAATCTGCATATAACTCTCAGGTAAGGATAATCACACAATGCAGGCAGACCTTCACCTCCACCCAGTGAGTGATGACAACAAGTGAGTGCTCACCGGGGAGGTAGACCCACAGAGCTAGGTCAAATGCGCTTTTTCCCTTCTTAATGGGGGAGGGAAGCCCATGCACAGAAAAGGCGATATGGTCTCCTCAGGTACCAGTATAAATTCAGGTGGAAAGAGAAAAAGGACAAGGGCATGCGTAACGTCCAATAAAATGCAATTTAATAAATAAAAATGCGTACTCACAGTGGTGTAAACAGTACAGGCATTGGGTATTGCTGGATCAGGCATTATGCGGCCGATCGCATTGGGGCTGGAGGGAGTGGCTACAGTGCCATTCACTTCAGTGGCCCGTCACACCCCCCGCCCCACAAAAAAGTGAGCCGGCCGCAACGCGATGGTGCGTTCTGGCCAGAATCGGGCCGGAACCCACTGCATCTGGTGTGAAACTAGTCTCAAGGTCAAATAAATGGGCTGCCCTAACACAACAGGTGTTAATACAGTGTGGCAGACAGGTGTGCTGTGAATGGGCTAATGTCTCTATCAAAGCCCCAGATAACAGCAAAACCCCAACAGGGGTTCAACTCTTCTTATATAAAAAGTGTAGACATACACAGCATTTAAAAAAAACCCACTATAAATTCCGGGCCGTTTTGGGGGGGGGGGAAATGTAGCCTAAAATGGGCTTTCACTGCATTCCAGGGGGTTTGCAAGCGTTTTTGATGCAGTTGCATGCATTCCAGAGCATGAAAAATAGGGCCTGCTGCAGTTTTTTTACATGCTCTGAGACTGAATGCTGCGATGTGACCTAGACCCCAAAATACCATTGGAATACATTGGACGCAGTTTTGATCCGTTCTGTAACTGCTCTGCATCTGCTCTTGGTGTGAACTAGCCCTTAAAGCCAGTAAATAATGTGAGTCAGTGGAAAGTGAGGAAGTTCAGTTGCAAGCCTCTCTCATTTGCATAAGTAACATAATACACACGCATTTATTTAAAGCTCTATGTGTGAGCTCATGCAGCAGCTTTAAATATAATGTACCTGTATTTTATTACTTATGTCAATTTTGAGAAAAGTCTGGAACATAACTCCCTCACTTCCCATTGACTTACATTATATACTGGGTTTTAAATTATAGCCATTCCCTCAGGAAAAAGAAAAGGAAATAAAAGAAACTGCGGACGGCTCCACTGGGATCAATAAGGTTGCAGCACTTGGGCACAATTACATCACTTTTGCCAGAGAGCCAGGAAGTAGAAAAATAGAAATTGTAAGTAAAATAAAAATATTTTTGTCTAACTAAATAATGTCAGATGATTTTATATCAGCATGCAAAGCTGCATGCTGATGTGATTTTTAGCCAAAGGGGGTAAAGGTCCACTTTAAATGTTTGCAAACTGCATTGTAGGCAGGTACAAATGTGTTCAGTGCTCAATGTCACAGTAGGTGTTCAAAAACACATGCATGTTTACAGGAAAACATGCTTTCAAACTAGCCTTGAGGTGCTTTCGATGCATTTTTACACTATACTTTTAAAAAGTACACAGACTGGACAGACTGCATCAAGGGACAAGCATCTATCCCAATCCTAAGGTAATCGTTCCATATAAGATTACATGCAGAGAGCCATCAGCTTGTCATTCACTTGAACGGACAACAACAGACACACCTGGGATTCCGGTCACAAGAATTCACAGTTTCTTGCTGCAGGAATCCCCAGCTTCGATCACCAGGTACATAAGGCCTAAAGGACGCCATCATGGATTCTAATTTTTAAAAAAATATCAGAACTATATTTCTATCTTTTAAAGCTGAAGACAGCACCTCCTTAGGCTCTATTACCAGAAACCGATAAATTGGAGGTTAGTTTTGCTTTACATTTACAACAGATATGTATATCTATGTAGAACATCCAACAACTATTTCTTCCAGATAAAAAGATTTTCAACTAGTTTTGGCCATACAGCAGACACCACAGCATATGTCCTACACTTGCTTAGATTTGTTTCTAGTACACACAGATCTATCTTTTAATTTCTCAGGCATTTACAATGACATACAGCTGTGTATTGAGAAGCTTATGCATCTACCAGTAGATTTCTATTTCTGGGATCTAATAAATACCAGGGTTTAAGCTGAGCTGCTTTTTTGACTTAAGATTTTTTACACTGTCAGCATCTTACAACAGGGCATGCTGTAATACCAAAATGGAAACTACTTAATCAACACTTCACTCCTGAAAACAGCAGATCCTACATAGTAGACGGACAACCATGTTAATTCAGCCTAGAGGTAACACTTTCACAATAAACAAGCGTCGGATAGAAGATTTCAATTTTTTAATAAACACAGCAGCTTGGCAAAATTAGATTGTATGGTACATTTATTGAACCGCTGATTTCATTTCACATCCTACACTAAGTAAATACTTGCAGTAGAAGGTCTATAAAGCTGCCACAGGCGAGTCAGAACAAAGACCCTATTCAGATTTAACTTACATTTGCAAGAAAAAAAACAAAAACATATACTTCTGCAAAATGATGCTTGCTTTAATCCCCTGTCATGTGTGAGACCACACATTTCAGGCAAATCAGGTTGACTTACACAATCAATATATTTAACATCTTTGGAAAGATAAAAAGATATCGGGATGAATCTGTGAACATATCACCCTAATAACTTATAGGATAAGCTAACTCTTAAAAACACATTAGCCTATGTAATATTTGTAAAGGCAATGGACGTTTTACATTTTTACTTTCACCTTTCAAATTTTTCACCAATATTAATACCTTCACAAAGGTTTTCCAGTCAAATTAAAATGATCTGCTTTTACTTTAACCCAAGTCTCAAACATCAGGATGATCTGTGCACAGTATCCGAAGAGCACAGCTGGGTAAAATGTATTTAAATGTAACTGCACAATCTATTTGAAATTTACTAACAAACTTCTGCATATCAGATATACATAATTGTCCTCTACGCAACACCAGGCAATATTAGTCAGTTTCAAATATCACTTGTTTACATGCATACAGCAGAAATGCTCTCTATTGGAGCCACCTGTGGCCTAGCAATGAAGGACGCTATGGGACAGGAGCTAGGAGGCAGGCAGCTTTAGTCACCTACTGTTCTTTGTTGCTTGGTCTGCACTATAGGCTAGTGCAGACATGTAAAAGTGTGTGATCCGTGGGCACCGCCATCGCTGGTTATATTCAATTGATGTTTACAGGTTGACCCTGAATGAATGAGTCAATTATGCGGGACCTGTCATTCTGCATATGCACGGTCGCCGAAGTATAACGCATTCATTCAAGGTCTACATTCAAACATGGGGAGAGTGGAGCCAGTATGTTTTAGGGCAGTAGTTCTTAACCTGTGTAACCTCTGGACCCACATTTGTCCTCGGTCATTAAGTCACACTGCACTGGAACGCACGGCATTGCGGTAACACGCGTTCTGGTGCAGGTTATTGAACTGTGGGCAGGAGGTGCGTATGGAGTGCCATTCAAATGAATGGCAATGCAACACACCTCCCGCACCAGAAAGTGCAGTAGGTGCAATTGTGTGGTACAGTACGTTATTTGTAAGGGACTGTGCGATTAATGCAATGTAATAGTGTGAAAAGGCCCCTTAAAAAAAACACTGACAGACACAACCACAAACAGACATTCTCACACAGACACTCAAAAACAATTGTAATTTTCTTTTCTTTCTTTCTATTAAAGTCCACCCAGTCTCCCTACCTTATAGGAACTGGAGTGGATCCTCAGTCAGGAGTCCAGTGTAGGCTGCTGTGCTAGAGCTCGATCCATATGTGCTTTGCTTGTACACCTCCCTTGCATGCCCTGTAGAGATGCTGGGAGCCAGAATGTGCCATCACTCCAATCCAGGCAACTCTACAGGGCAAGCGAGGGAGCTGCAAGCAATGCACGTATGGATGGAGCTCCCTCACAGCCATAGCCCCCAGTCCACCCCACCAAGTCGTCCCCTCCAGCAAATCAAGACAGTTCAAGAGCTGGCAATCAAAGCCTGGGAGAAGATACCGGTACCGGCTTGAGAGCTCGCAGACATTGCATCACTGGATTAGAGGTATTTGTTGACTTCAGTTCTGCTTTCCACTTGTTCATTCAGCCGGGTTTCCAGGCTCCTGCTATTATGCAAGTAGGGTTGGTAAAGTACCAAACTGTGCTGACTGTCAAGTAAGATTCCTAGTCACTTATCTATCTATCTATCTATTCAGGTCCATTCACAATAACTCAATAAGGGCATGCAGTGAGCTAGGTAGCAGCATTGGAGAGGGGGGTGAGATTTGTTACACACAGGCCAATTCCAATGGTATTTCACAAAAACTAAATGTTGTAAAGCTGTAAGGAAAAAAAAACAACCCCCAACCCCATGGACATATAAAAACGCCACAATGTAAAATTCGCTAGGAATATCAAAACAAAGTACTCAGATAAAAGATCATTTCAACCCATTTTAATGGATATGCTGCCTACTGTGCTTTTTCAGCTAGTTAAAAACCAAATTGTTTTAATTCCTTTTAACTTCTGAGAAGACAATAAAAACAGAGGAGGATGTCTGTTTGGAACATTCTAATTGCATTTACGGAGAAAAAAAAGTTTTAACTGCAAAGGGACTGTTACCAAAAACTAATTGCAGACTAACTCCAGAGATATACATATTGGCCAAATGCAGGTTTTGCCCTTTATGAACAAGTAGTCTGGGCAACCAACCATATCAGCAAAGAATGCAACCATTCATGGAGAAAATGGGTGCATACTCAAGCAAATGGGGTGTAAACGCCCTCCCCGTTATTTCTTTTTTTCGCTTTTATTGAAAAATAAAAGCCTAAAAACAGCAAATCACGTAATTGCAACTCAATACACTAAGCATGCAGAGATAAACAAGAGGTTCAGGTCACCCAACCAAACAAAAGGAAAAAAAATATGCACGGTCTAAGCAATTTTAACTGGTAAGCTTGCTGATGTCAGTCATATTGGATGTAGAATCCCAAACTACTGATTTCCTGCAACCCTTGAAATTACCTTCAGGTTTCAGAGAACCCCTGCAAATCTACAGATCATGGGAAATTAGCATGAACAGTAATAATAATAAAAAGGAAAGAAAAAAAAAGGGAGGGGTAAAAAAATAAAAAAAGGTGTATGCAGCAAACCATGTCTTTATACCAAAAAAATATTTTCATGAAGAATAATGGATCAAATAATGCGCAGAAAATAAATGCAGAAATGAAAACTGTGGTCAGCAGAAAAATAATACATTGATGCAAGGGAAATGTCCATATAGATTGATCAGTTTAGTATCCTCTTACATTGGAGGTCAGTAAAGTGTTTAATATTGGTAGTCAGCGACAGAAGGATCCCTAAAGCTGGCCATACACCTTACAACCATCGCAAGACTTCTGTCTTGCGATGGTTGTAAGGTACTTAAAAAAACGTACGATCTGCCTATGTTGCATAGGCAGATCGTACTTGCGATGATCGCAAGCCACGCCCCGAGGGGGCTTCTGATGACCGCAATGCCGAACGGGCAGTGTGCGCTTGCGCACACCGGCCCGTACGGCTGTTATCGCAAGGACATGCCACAAACCCGCCGAACATCGTACGATGCTCGGCGGGTTTTCGAACATGTCCGTAAGTTTAAAGTCGTGCGACCTTACAGTAGTAGAGGTCGCACGGCTTCCACACACCTTACGATCATCGTACGATGATCATCGTATTTCCCGCGATTATCGTACGATAATCGTAAGGTGTGTGGGGACCCTTACAATTATCTGCAGATTTTCTGTGGTCTGATGGAAAAGGTGCAACAGATTCCTCAATCTACACTTAACTGTGTGGATGGAGGAATCTCCACCTGGGCCAATCTGTTGCACTTTTTCCATCTGACCACAGAAAATCTGCAGATAATTGTAAGGTGTATGGGCACCTTTACAGAATAGAGTAGCCCCATATAGATATGCCAAGCTTATAGAAACAAACACCATGAGACTTACAGCTGTAATTGCTGCAAAAGGTGGCTGTACAAAGTATTGACTTTGGGGGTGTGAATAGCTATGCACGCTCAAGTTTTCTGCTTCTTTTTTTGGCTTATTTATTGTTCGTATCACAATACAAAATATTTTGCACCTTCAAAGTGGTAGGCATGTTGTGTAAATCAAATGCTACAGACCCCCCAAAAATCAATTTTAATTCCAGGTGGTAATACAACAAAATAGGAAAAATGCCAAGGTGAGTGAATACTTTTGTAAACCAGTGTAGATTAAGTGTAGATTAAACGGATAACCACCCAATAAAAGAGGGGCTTATTCAATACAATATAATGCCCATGATAACAATCACCAAACAAAGCACTACGTTATTCAAATATCTCATGCATATCTTTACACCTCATTATATCAAATTTTACACAGATTTGTTCTCCATTTCCCCATGGAAGCCTCTTGCTTAGAATTGATCCACAGCAGTAACAAATATTAGTATCAGAGAAGTCTTTGAGAGCTGTTTCACATAACTATGATGAACTCACTGCCAAAGGCAATCACTGGTATATCTACCCAACTGTCAAGTCCAATTTTTCTCCCAAGTGTAACAGATTTATATAGGATGGGTACAAATAAAATTTAAACACACATCCTTTTAAACCCAAGATGTCAGAAATTGACTCCACAGAACGTATTAACCACTAATACCAAAAAAACACAACAAACATGCATTTGACTAACTGCCAAGTGGAATTAAAGCAAATCACTATCCCTGGACACACAATCGATGTATAACACACCATTGTATGTGGTGTAGCAGTGTTTTGCCGCTTTCAAATGCGGCTGCGGACACCTGATGAGTAACTTGAACGGCTGACAGGTGCCACTTGTAAATGGCAGATTTGGGATTCCTACTGCAGGAAATGGCAAGTTCCTAATGCAAGAATACCAAATTACACCTAAAGTGTAGGTGTGAATGTAGCCTAATTATGACATGCTCATTTTGTCTGTCAAACTAGGAAGCACAAGTAGCATGCATAATAGCAGATCTGCTAAACCAGACCCTTAGAATTACTTGAGGTCTTCTGTCTACCCTGTTTTAAGTACCTTTCATACCTCTGATGTTCTGATGCCTTGTGTTTGCCAAGCAAAAACATGTGTTGTGTTAAGCCAGCTACATTATGCTGGTAACACACCACAACCCAGGGACAACTAATCTGCAGCTAATTGTTAACACACCACACAGTATGTAAACATAGTGCACTGCAACGCAGGTCAGCCAACCCCTAATGTATTTGTGTGTTGGTACAAAGCAGAATGAATGAAAACAGCAAAGCGCCACAGAGAAAGGCAAGCATTATCATGTGATATGCTAATGCAAAGTAAAATGCAGTGCTTTATGAGCATTACCAACACATAGATCCGTGCATGGATCCCCACCTGATCAGGCTGTGTGAAAGTGATGCTGCGAGTATCTCTCATTTCTTTAACTACAATGTCATAAACACATATCCTGTGGTTGTGGAAAAGATCAAACTCTTTCAGAAGACTCAAATTATTGGCCTGCACCAAGCAACAAAATTACTAAGGAGATTGATGAAGCTACTAAAATTGGGTTAAAATATATCCAATGCATTACAAAAAACCTAGAAGGCTAGAGGTGAACCATCATCTTCGAGGAAGAAATGTAGTCGGGAAAAAAATCTTGAATTATGGTGATTGGAGATCAGTTAAATGTTTGGTAAAACCAAAAATCAGAAAAAAAAAAAAAAACAACAACAGTACAACTCTATGTTTAATAGTGAAAGTAAAAGCATTTCCACATGCACAATGTAAAGAGAACGTAAGGGATTGGGACTAAACAGTTGTACAGCCTTAAGAAAACCACTCATCAGTGTGGCTAATCGGGGGGGGGGAAAGGCTTCAATTTGCTAGGGAGCATAAGGATTGGACTCTGGAGCAACGAAAAAGGGCCATGTGGCCTAATGAGTCCAGATACACTCTGTTCCAAAATGATGGGAGCATCAGGGCAAGAAGATAGGTGGATGAAGTAATGCAAGTAATGTTATGATCTGGGGTTGCTTCAGTGGGTCAGGTCTAGGTGCAGCAAAGTTATGTCCCCCAAAAATTAGGTCAGTGGCCTACCAGAATATACTGATTGACCAGGTTTTGCCATCAACTCCAAAGACATGCCAGAAGGTTAATTGGCTCCTGTCTAAATTGGCCCATGTATATATGTATACATACAAGTTGAGGACCTTAGATCGTAAGTTCCTTGAGGGCAGGGACTGATGTGAAAGTTTAGTATGTAAAGCGCTGTTTAAAGTGTCAGCGCTATACAAATATCTGAAATAAATTAATGGATTTTTTTTCTTCCCTGATGGCACAGGCATATTCCAAGATGACAATGCCAAAATCCAATGGGCTCAAATTGTGAAAGAGTGGTTCAGGGAGCATGAGACATCATTTTCACACAAGGATTGGCCACCAGAGTTCAGAACTTAACCCCATTGAGGATCTTTGGGATGTACTGGAGAAGACTTTACACAGAGGTCGACTCCTCTCATCATCACTACAAGATCTTGGTAAAAAAATGAATGCATCTGTGGATGGAAATCACATTGCATAAGCTTACTGAAACAATGCCACGGGAAATGCGTGCCGTAATCAAAGCTAAAGGCGAAATCAGTAATCAAAGCTATAAATGAAATATTAACCTCTTGCCGTCCGCCCGTAGTAAAAAAACGGACGGACGGCACTGCAGCATCTGCGGGTTGCCGTCTCCAGACGGCAATTTTTTTCTGCTCGCGCGCGCCCCCTAGCGGGCACGCACGGGCAGAAAAGACCCGCTAAATGCACACACCCGTTACCGGGTGTTTCACATATAGGCGATCGGCGGGTCCATAGCCCACCCCAGTGGTGAATAAATACCACCAAAAGAAAGCTCTATCTGTCCCCAAAAAAGGGTATAAAATTCATTTCAGTACAGCGCTGCATGACGGAATAAATGTCAGTCAAAGTACCGCAGCGCTGAATACTGAAAAATGGCCTGGATGGGAAGGGGGTTTAACACCGCGGATGTCAACTGGTTAAACTGTGTGACTTTTTTTTTGTCCAGACAGTGTACATAATCACTGATTAACATGTTTATTTGCAATAAAATTGATTAAAAAAAATCAAAACCCACAAAACTGTTACTTTAGCCAGCTCTAAAATGAAAACAAACCTTTATAACACATTAAATGTCACACAAAAAAACAAGCAAATAAGTATTTTTATTTATTTATTTTTTTTTTAAAACACACATAATTCTATAATTGAATAGGCAGAATACAAAATGTCATAATGTACACACATTTACTCTAAATTTATTTCTACTTTAACACAAACCGTGTGGGTTGTTTTATGGTTTCTATATTGTGCATTGGCAGTTGTGTAATGCTTTAAATGGTTTTATCTGTGAACTTTCCATTATGTGTATCACAGATAAGAACTGAAGAAAAATGTACTTTTTAAACCTGCAGGCAAACCATCCAGCTTCAGGGTAAACCTTGTCTACCGCTTGCGATGTTTAGTAGCTTACATAATGTAATACAGCATTACAAAAAAAAAAGGTACAACTTTATTTTATACACTGCTCCCATATCCATTAAGAGTTTTCAAGATATTATTACAGCCAAATTTGATCATTAAAATATACCAATTTTAAAACAGGATGAAACAAAATGTAAATGGCGTACTCAGCTAGACCACAAAATAAAAGCACATGTGTAATATGGTTTTGGACTATAAAAATACCAAGGATAACAATTGCGTCCATGGTTCTCAACCCAAAAATGGGTCGCCGCATGCCTTCCACTGTGCTGATAGGCTCTGCAGCCTCCCCCTAGCGCAGTACTGTCGGTTCACGCGCCGAGGGTAGATGCTAAGTTTAGCCAGACACGAAGCTTCACGTCTGTCTCTGTGCTGTTTTTAGCTGGTCGATATTTTTTTGTCTTGTAAGCCAATTTTTGGAATAAAAGTTTATGGCTTTATATATTGCGCAATGAAGGTTCTTTCTTTCTCTTTTATTTATCTCTGAAAAACCCTGCGGGACAAACGGCAAAGTATATTATTATTTTTTATTCCAAAAAAAACGGACTCCTCATCTGGGAGATATAGCCAAACGGCTTAGAGGAGAAAATCAACTGCTTCAGCTGCTGAGACCCGCGGGGAATACGTCTGTGCTAAAACCTAATCCCGGCACCACTCACTAAAAGTTTTCTACCAACTTCACTCTGGTGAGTACCCACCCGAGAGGGACAGTTCGGAACAATTCGAAGCACATTGCTGTTTTTGCACATTTGTACATTTGCACACGGAACTTACCGTTAACCTGTTACCCGAGAGGGACAGTTTGGATCAATCTCAAGTACACTGTTATTTTTGCACATTTTTATTTGCACATGGAAACCACCTTTCACTTGGATTTTTTAAGCATTGGACACTGATTTTGACGTTTTAAACATTGTTTGTTTATTTATTCCATCGGAATGAATTTTAGTGGTTCTAATTGATTTTTGTATTTTGGTTAGACTGGTTTTATCTATACTTGTTTATGAAGCTAGTCCTGTTTTATACTTATATATTAGCTTCCATACTGACCTCGCCAGAATCAATTATAGCTTATTCTTTTGCTCATACAGCTACCTTTAGCGCTTTGTTTCTTTTGATCATACTGTGCTGATAGGCTCTGCAGCCTCCCCTTAGCGCAGTACTGTCGGTTCACGCGCCGAGCAGCCATTCAAAATATGCTGCACGGTGCCGGGGGTCATTTTGAGGTGGGTTTCATCCACAAGTGCATTGCTTACAGCTGCCTCACGTGCCCTGTAGAGTTGCCTGGAAAGGAGTGACGTCACATTCTGGCTCTTGGAACCTCTACGGGGCACACAAGGGAGCTGTACAAGTATTTTTTTTTAAAGTCCAACTCCAGTGAAATACAATGCCATTGCTCCCTGCTCTTAAAGAGCAGCATTTTTTCTTCCTAATCCTCAGCCCCTCATTACAGTGAAATAGCTGCTGGTGTCATGTACTGAGGCAATTTTCAATTAGGTCTCCTTACACCTCCTAGCAGTTCTTAGGGTCTATTTGCTGCTAGAACACAGACAACCTTTGGATGACCTCCTCCTAACCTGAACTTTATCTCCTAAGCTGCATCAAACCTCTATTACATTATCATTTATTTGTATGGAATGTAAATTAACCCCTTAAGGACAAATGACAAAATTATTCAGTCATGGTTGTCCATGCCATAAGGACCCATGACGGAATAATTCAGTCATGGGTCCTTAAGGGTTTAAGCTGCTGTCATGCACTCAATGGAGAACCTATTTATGCATATGTCACATTAAATTAAAGTCCTTTTCTCCTTTAAAAAACCTACATATATGTGTTGGTGCAATAAATGAGAAAGATTGGAAATTGCGGTTGAACACAGCAAATATTGCTTTGGTCCTTGACTGAAATACAAGCATCTGAAGTTTTTTCCTAAAAGGGTTAAAGTGGACCTTTACCCATATCTTTAAACTAACAACAAACACCCCTTTAGAAATGTTTAGTAATTACATCTACAATCACATACTTCTAGATAATTGCCGGCTTTGTATTCTTTGCACACTTTATTTCTCTCTTCTTCCCCAGTCTTCTGACAGTGGCCATGTTAACTAAGGGCAGATTACTAGCTTTCCTGTTACTTCTTGGATTTCTGGCACATGCGACTAGACAGGTGACTAAGACATGTGACCATGTACATAATCTCAGGAGGAGGAAAATGCCTTTCCCTGAGATTCCGTGAGATTACAAATGAGATTTCCCAGCAATGCTCTGCTGATGACAAGGCAATCAGAATGTGCATTGCTTTGGCAAACTGACGTAATTTTGCCCTTTCAAAACAGGAAGAGAATGCTCTGCAGGTGTAAATATTTCATAATCATAGCATTTTACACCTGACATGTCTATGTTATTATTAGCATAGAGGGATGCATTGGTAAAATTTGATTTTTTAAGGACCACTTTATGTTCTTATGCAAAACAAAAGCCCAGTGACCTTTACACGGCTAGCTGCATTCAATTAACACCAACCAAAAGGAACTAGCACCACAATAAATACACCCCCTGAAGAACGGCAGGTTTTTGACAAATAAGGACATAGAGGAAGGAGCTGTTTGATGCAGAAGGTATACAGCCGGCAGCAAGAGAATTTCCCAGTGGAGTGGAAGCTGGCAACAAAAGAAGGGATAAAAGAAGAGTAAAAGTGCTGTTATACTTGACTCCCAAAAAAGATCAACTATTTTATGAAGAATAAAACAAGTTAAAGAAGTCACAGTACAGAGCAGCGGAGACTGTTCTTGAAAAAAAATTGTATAGCTTTTTTGAATTTAGTATAAAAACTGTTTGTCAACGTGAAAACCCCACGCCAGATTTGGACACCCTCAATTAGAACCATGATGACAACTTTGTCAGCCACGCAAACCCCACTATATCAATATCTAGATAAATAGCATAAACCATGCATCCAATATGTTTGTAGGGACCGCTTGCATGAATAGCAGCGTTGAAATAGATGTTCCGTGTATGTTTCCTCTGTCACTGATAATTTGCATAAAAAGGAGGTAAATATCATACATCAGTCTTCCTTCACATCAATAAAGTTGTATCTACATAACAGATTCCTCCATAGCTTATATGAAAACTTCTTAAAAGATACATGTTGAAAACAGGTTTTTTTTTCTCCGCTAGTTAACAGTTAGATGGATACCTTGTTACAGCATAAATGAAACATCATAGAAATCGCTGACATCTGCGCATCAAGTGAAAAGTAACTTTGAATATTCCAGGTTTAAACCAAGAGACAATCCATGCATAATTGAATAGTCGCACCAGTCCCATACAGGTCTCTGCTTTCCCTGTGGAGGATAACCCTTTAGTCCCCAAACATGTTTGTTTTCTGCCTCTTTATATCCTCTTCGCTACATCCAGTTGACAATAATAGTCATGTTAGTAAATGATTTATGTGAGAACATCTACCGGCTAGCAGTTGTACAATGGATTACTACTCACAGTTAGCCCCTCAACATACAGTCCTTGTTTAATCAGCAGCGCAACTTACTCATGCCAACTTATAAAAGGACGTGATGATATTTACTAAAAATGTATATGCAAATCCACCAGTTCCAACTCCAGCAACTTCATCAGGAAGCTACAGTCCCAGTCTCCTCACTGCTACCGTATTCTAAGAGGTGCAAGATGTAATAAAACTAGCTAAGTACTGGCACTTGGTCACACACCACCTTGCAATTTTCTGCACTTCGCCTCCAAGACAGGCCTTATGGCTAGTCTGGGGCAATATTTTTGCACTCCGGCCCCTAAGGCCTGTCAGAGTGGTGCACTGGCACTTTAGATTTATTTATTCATTCTATCCGCGTTTGGCACTTTTTTATTTTAATTTTGACCCACAGATGCTGAAGGTGCAGGTTTCTTCGGGGCCTATTCATGACGCTGGGAGGAGATTCTGTGCCTCCTATGGGGTTCTCTGTCTCCTCTCACCCAGGAGGGGGGTTTCTCTTCGGGAGATCCCCCCCTGCCTAGTACCGTGAGGGACCTGCTCCGGCAGGTCCCCGAAGGAAATGGGTCCACCGGCCTTCGGGTTGGTGGGCCAACAGTCTCAACCCCTGTCAGGAGCCTTGCGCCCCGGGGGGTCGGGAAAGTAGGTCCCTTCTTTGGAAGGACCTTGCACCCTTGTGCACGTTTTTGTGTGCTGTGATTTCACGGTTCACTTTTTTTGTTCACAGGGGGAAGTTTGTTTTGATGCACGTCCACGGGCTTCGATAAAAAAGAAAAAAAAAAAAAGAAAAAACTAGCCAAGTACCAAGCTTCAATAACATGCTGGGTAACAGAGCAAATTTAAACTAATGGGTGGAAGAAAATGTTTAGATATTTAAAAGTTGCACTACACTCAAGAGTTTTAATCTTAAAAATGCATTTAAGTGCCCTATTGACAAAAATTTACCTTTTTTGTGTATCACACAGCTATAGATCCTTAAATCATCTCTGAATTGGAGCCCACACTGTCCTTCCTTCTGGAAGGTGGCTACTTTTGTTCCCCATGGTCCCTGTGTGTGTTGCAAAGTAGCCACCGCTCCAAGCTCGCTCCTGTGATGGACTACAATCTCAGGTTTAGTTTACCAATTGGTATTGAGAATGTAGTCCATCATGGGAGCGAGCTTGGAATGGTGGCTACATTACAACACACACCGGGACCATGGGGAACAAAAGTAGCCACTCTCCAGAAGGAAGGAGAGTGTTAGCATGAATTGAGAGATGATTTGAGGTAGAGCTGCAACAACTAATCGATTAAATCGATGAGAAACTTTGGCAATGATTCTCATCGATTAGTTGATATTCGAATAGTTGACCTTGCTCTCCTACCCGCTGGTGCTGGCTGCAGCGGTCTGCGTCCCTTTAATTCCCGCTGCTCTCCCCGTCTATATCGACCACTGTAGATGGCACCCCCCACGTACCTCTGCTGTTACCCAGGTTCTCTCCTGCCCCAGCCCATTCATATGCACACCTGACCGCTCTGCGCGTCCCTCCGGTCACTCCGCGCATTCGTCCTCTGCCCCGCCCCCATGCTGCCGCTGCATCTAGAGGCTGGGAGCTATTGGATATTTTCAAATGCAATTTGCAAGCTGGCTATTGCACACGCCCACTGCCTGCTGTCACTCAGCAGAGGATGACCTGATGGTGAACTTTCTCCTTCAGGTCCATCCTCTGTTTATTGACAGCAGGCGGGTGTAATAGCCAGCCTACTATTGGTTATTGCAATTTGAAATATCCAATAGCAGGCTGGCTATTGCTCACAGCAATAAAGTAACAAACAAAAAAAGTTTTAAAAAAATGAAAAAGTTTAATAAACTAAAAAGACTGAAAAAGTAAAAAAAAAGTAATATAAAAATAAAAAATGCAAGCAAATAAAAAAATAAGTGTAATAAACTAAAATGAAAAAAAATGTAAATATTTTTTTTGTTTTGTTATTTTAAATTAAAGTTTGGTTATTTTATTGTATTGGGGCTTAGAGTTTTACAATTCACAAGAAATTAAAATGTCTCTTTCCACTAGAAATTATATATCTATCTATCTAGATAGATAGATATATTAGGGATGTCCCGATACCGATGCTAGCATCGGAATCGGGCCCGATACAGGGCATTTTGACAAGTACTTGTACTTGTCAAAATGCCCCGATCCAGTGGAAAGAGTCATTTTCAGTATTGGCCTGAGAAATTTTGCTCCAGGGAGGTGCGTTGTGATTAATTTCAATGGATCCCAAATGCCCCTCCCGTTCACAGTGTGATCGCCCGCACTGGAATGCGCGGTATTGTAATGCCCTGGGTTCCAGTGCATTACGATTTCGAAAAATGTGCATTCCATTATTCTGAAGTAAATGTTAGGTCTGTAATGCTGTATTTGTGTATTTTATTTTAAATAAATGACTTATTTTATCCGATTAATCAAAGTTAATAAAAAAAAAAATCGGCAAACTCGTTAGCTGCAGCCCTAATTTGAGGATATACAGCTGAGTGATCACAAAAATGTAGCTTATTTGTGTAACAGCTAGCTCACACCAGCCCCAGTACGTTCCAGCCCGATTTGGTGCCGGGACGCACTGGATCGTATCACGGCCAGCTCACTGCGTTCTGGGCGGGAAGAGGCGTGGCAGTGCATTGAAGACACTGGCTCCACAGCCACACACCCCGCAGTGCGATCTCCCGCACCAGAGCGCATGGCACATCAATGCCTGCATTCCGGTCCGCTGCGGTCAGAAAAAAATGCTGCATGCACACATTCCAGTGCAAGGATCGCATCCCGCCCCATAACGCAGTGAGCTGGCCAGGATGTGATCCAGTGCATTCTGGCTCCGAACGCAGGCCGGAATGCAGTTGGGCTGGTGTAGTTAGGGTACTTGAATGCATTTTTAAAATGTAACTGCTGGTATTACTGTCCATTTAACACAACACAGTTACATCACCCAAAGCAAAGACTTGGTTCTACTTTGTCCGATAAAAGGAACCATCAGTATTACCATGCAAACTTCTGTCTGGGCTTCTGTGTTGCCGTTCCACTAGTGTGGAACGGCAACACAAGAACCCTCCCTAAAATGTTCAAAAGCTATTTATTGTATATCCTTTTTAGAAAATGATGGGAAGAATATAATTTGGAACTAGAAATACTAAGTAAAATACATAACAGCTTTTAATATTTAAAAGGAATTCATACCAAAACTATTGCTGATATTTAAATCTACACAAGCCAGTAATGACTAGATGTAGCTGTAAAACCTTACCCTATTAAAAATGGGGAACAAAGAATACTAAGCAATAGGAATTGCTCATTCAACAAAAAAACTAAAAAGGCAGCTTTACAAAGAGGCTCTAAAAATTAAACACATTTAGTAGTAACAATTATCCAGTGAAATCCACGCTACATTATTATATTTAGCAAACAAAAGTTTCTTTTTCCCCCCTCACTCTCCCTTGCTATTCAGTTAACATCTTCACGAGAAAGTATGCCCTTTATATTTTCGCAAGTTATGTTTACAAACACAGCTTTGTTTTATAGATACAGCAATACAAAGCATCTATTCAGGGAGAATACCAATTATCTCATCCTAGTATCACATAATAGAAGACAACCTGTTCCCTGAATCACTAGTAAATGATGTATGGAGGGCGTCACACTACCAAAAAGGAGCAGACCAACTACAATGCATGTGAACATTTTTACATTGAGGTTATTTCCAAGCAAAATTGACTGGTGGTGCCCAATCTCTTATACACAAGATGCAATGTTAATGAAGACAGACTGAAAATGTTAACTAAAATTGATGCATAAGGAGGTTATTTGCTCGATAAACTCCTCATTTGCACTTGACTCAAATTCTGACCACATTTTTCAATCAGAAGAAATGAATGTTTCAGTCTCTTTGCAGGGAAACAAAGCGGCATTTGTAACACATTCCTAATGCCTGCAGGCAGGTGTTTAGCTAATGAAAGATACCAATTTTAATCATGTAGGAAGATCACAAGAAGTGACTGATGCTTTCACACATTTTAGAGTTAAAGAATCACACTCATCAGTTAAAAGGGATCTCGAATGCCTGAAAAAGCAGGGGGGTTTTTCAGGTGGCTGTCAATGTTCCATTAATTTTGAACATCGTAGTAACAAGATTTGATTTTTAACTTCTTTTTAGAAGATATTGCTACTGATGTTGCAAGCAAAATTATTTGCAGCACCAAAAATCAGTAAGCATGCAGCAATTCAAATTAGTCAATCTGTAAGTAACATTTTGTTAAAGTAAAAATAAAATGTGCAAACTATTACTTAAAATAGGTGCACTCAAATTGTACAAAGTTTTTACAATGAACCGCAGTAAAGTCTGTGACACGGAGCTGGGCAGAGCAGAGTCGGGAGCGCTGCTTCGCCTGCGGCCCGGTACCATTTGATCCGCGGCCCGGGGGTTGGGGACCACTGGTCTATGGGATACATCTGAATGGTTATTGGAGAGACACCCCTCCGATGCAGATTGGTGTATGGTTTACACATTGAGAAAAAACTGTGCGGATGAGGGACGTGTCATTATGTTGAAGGCTTGAAAAGGAACCAGTTACTGGCTCGAAACGTCACTCTGGAAGAGCTTTTCTTAAGCTGGCCATACACCTATAGATTATCTGCAGATTTTCTGTGGTCAGATGGAAAAAGTGCAACAGATTCCTCTATCTACACTTAACTGTGTGGATGGAGGAATCTCCCACTGGGCCAAGCTTCAGTATCTTGCTAGTCGGCCCCACTGGCTCTCAAAATACCTGAGCAACGCCTGCATCCAATCAGATTGTTCAGGTATTTAGACAGCCAGCGAGGCCGACTAGCAAGAGTTTGAAGCTTGGCCCAGGTGGAGATTACTCCATCCACACAGTTTAGCGTAGATGGAGGAATCTGTTGCACTTTTTCCATCTGACCACAGAAAATCTGCAGATAATCTATCGGTGTATGGCCACCTTTACTGCTATCAAGGTTTTAATTAACAATACAATAGCTATTTTACTTCACCTGTGTGCAAAAATCACAATTTGCTTAGATTTCATAATGAGATTCTAGACAATCATTCTCATCATCATCTTCTTCCTGGTATAGCTTTACTATAGAACATATTTATAAAGCAGAGAATGGGACATTTACTAAACAGTCACTGTAGGTGAATCACTAATTTAAATACAATATCTACCTGCAGTGAATGTTTTATCCTTTAAAAAGAGAGACATAAAGGTGCAGATAAATTTACGAATAGTCTCAACATTTTCAACCATATTAAATTACATATGCTTAATGGGTTTAAATATTCTTTGAGGTGAAAGGGAATGCTTAAAATATAACATAGCCACTTGATGTAAATAATTCTATCAGATTGTGTTTAATCTGTTTATTGTGGATTCCATCCATTGATATTTATGTTCATGGGTGCACTCATATCTGCTCATCATTTCCTACTTTGCAGCATTGCACAATAATTTTGGTTTTCTGTTGCTTATCCCAAAGTAAGTATATTTGTTCCCAGCTCTTTTACAAACCCGTCTCTTTGAAAATGTATGTACATAGGGCAGCCATATTTGCTTTTCATATATGCATGCTCTTTTTCCTACTTTGTGGCATTACACAATTAGTCCGGTTTACTGTTGCTTATCACAAAGTAAATTAGTCTCTGGACTCACTGAAAACAAATCTGCTCCCTAGGATTCTCATATCTTAATTTACAAGATAGAGACAGAGCAAATGCATTGCATGCCCCCCTTAGGAGCTAATCTACAAATTACTATAATAAAAAGATGTTAAACTCTTAGAAAAAAATACTTTTGGGCAAACTACCACAAAATATGAAGCAAAAAAAGAAAAGAAAATGTTATATACACACACACCATAATTTGCCTTTAATGTAAAAAAAAAAGTTCTGCATGCACTGCATCTTTTCTAAACTTTCTGTGAACTGTACTGTCATATACTATGCAGAAGTGTTTGCTGCGATTAGTTTAGGGCGAATGTAACATTTAAAGTGTCAACATAGGGGCGCCACACATCTATAAGGTCCATCAACACAGGGGTCCTTTGTCAGAACACCCATAGCAATCACAACACCATATAAAAAAAGTCAGAGGACAGGACAGACCATGGAAAAAATATTGTGAAAACAAAAAGCAACTGAGAAAATTAACACAAGTGTCTTAAGGAAGAAAATTTTATAAAAAGACAAAAACAAGTATAGAACATTGAAATGGAATACATATGCTGTATTACATTAGGCAGTGCTGTACAACATATGTTTGGCTCTTCATCCATCATAATAAAACACAAAATACATATGGCTAACATCAGCAGGCAACAAAGGCCCAACAAAAACAGTCACAACTGCTCCTCACATGCTTCTGTGACCAAGAACCACAGGGGTAAATAGCTCTGAAGCTGTATATGCTGATAGTTGAGAGCAGAAGACAGGGAGAGCAGACATTTATATACAGATTTAGGTAGCAAGGAAACATTTGTTTATAAAAGCACCAAAATTAAGGCTTGGTTTATATCTTGGTTTCTCAAAAGCTCATGTTTTGTGGATACCCAACAAGCAGTTGGTCCACCTTCGTATATGCAAGTTTACCTTGGGACTTGATGTCCAGTGTCATCTTCATTGTTGATAAAAGGAAATCATACAGGCTGTTGTCTACTTTCCTGAATATCGTTCAGACAGGATTGAAGATGTGAATTTGAAAGCTGCATCAAGGTACGCATTTACAGTAGCTCCCAGATAACTATATCCATTGTCCCCTGCATGCTATAGGCAGTCAGTACACACCTAGACTACCCATATGTGTCAGTTTTAACATTCCCTGCAGGAAGCCAACTTGCCACTAAGAACCTGAAATCTCAAATGGCCTAATCGACAGGTGTAAGGGCAGTTAAACATTTTTTTTTTTAAATATAAATAAAAAAACTCTGTAATTTAGTAACCCACTAAAAGTTTGCAAAACACCAGAGAACAAGGGAAAGTAGAGTGTTCTACTGTAAATGTACACAACTGCACCAGTGCAACTGTATATTCTGATTTTAACTCCAAGTAAACTGCTGGTTTATCATACCAATGACAACAATTTAACCTTTGCTGACAAACATGCACTCCATAAATATTTTTACACACGTGGGTGACAAAAATAAAAATTGCACATTTTTCCTTTATTGAAAAGTGTATGTTAAATTCTGCTACATTTAGCAAAGCTACAGAAGCAGCACTGATAGCACTCTTTTCTATACCTACATGTCTACATATGTGTTGTATCATGTATTCTAAATCCCTAGCCATCAAAATTTTCTATGGATTAGGATTTTTAAGAAAAATTCAGGGCAAATAAAATCTTAACCCTCTGCAAGGGATAAGTGCTTGTTTTGCCTAGAGAGATAAAATAACTCAGTTATACTTTCCCGAACCACAAACCTGGCTGGCTCTTAGACTGGTCTCTTCAGCCTGTCTCCTTCTCTGCTCGAGTGATGGTATGTCCCTCGGCGTAAATTGTAAATGATGTAATGATTCACTGGACCAGTCTGTAAGATGGCTGGGGTGATGGTTCGGGTGAGTATGACTTATTTTAGCTCCCTAGACAAATCAAGCACCTAACACTTGCAATGGGGGGGGGGGGGGAGGGTAGCCCCACTGCAAGGGTTAAGATTTTATTTGCCCAGAGTTCTTCTTAGCACTACTTGTACACCAAAACTCCAAGTGCAAGAAGCTAAAAACACTGTCAACATACAAAGCCGTGCATTTGAGCATAACAAATGAATACCTCCAATAAGAAAATATTTACAGTCTGATAGATACAAATATAATACAGATATACATAGACTACAAACACACACTACACTGCTTAACTGGTGCATTAAAATTGCAGCAGCATTAATAGTGGTCACATTTTGTTCATACTCTAGCAGATGTATTTGAAATTTATGTTCATATGGTGTAAAAATATATATTTTTTTTTAAACAGTCACTGAAGCCATTTAATAGCCATAAAACATTCAAAAGAAAAAAAAAGCAAATGCATTATTAACTAAACACCAATATTACCACCATCAACTGTATTTATACATTAGTGGATTTACTAAAATGTTGTATTAGGACTTATAGACACATTCAGATAGTGCTTATGTGAACATTTATTTATTGGAGAAAAATCTGCTTTTAAAATTCACAAGAGAAAGAAGTCATTATCACTATAATACAGTCTGATCTATCCATTACAAAATAACCCTTAAAATCTAAACATTAAATGTTTAGGATAATGTATATATGCAAGGTAAAATCTGATCACTCTACAATCAGTATGTCTGTCTTTCAAGGCACATTAAAAAATGCAATTATCTGAAGGCATTTTCTGGAGCTCATCTATTAATCTAGTTTAAGTGCTCATGCTTATATAGTTTTGCATACAGTACTACCGACAAGCCATCTCAAGTATTTGACTAGATTAAAAAAAAAAGCACATGTGTTGCAAGACAGCATAGCATTGCTACTCTAACAAGCAACATATCTCAACTGACGCCTTGAATGAATGACATACAAGATGTGTGAATTCTTACAGATTTTAATAAGGGAGGAAAATTCAAATGCAGTTGACAATCATGTCATTTGTCATTAACACAAAAATGCAGGATTCCAAAGAAGCACACAAACATCTTCAAAATACTGTAAAATATGTCAGTATATCTAAGTGGTAAATATTACAACCCACACAGGAACCTTCCAATTTTACAGGCATATGTACACACATGCCATGATGATCCTCTGTGCATTAACCCTTGCAGTAAACCAATCTGTAACCCTTTTGAATGCAAGTCCCGCTAAATCATCTGGATCTCTTTTAAAACAGCCCAATTATTGTTCCAGCGGTTGTTAAACCAATGGATTTCATTTGGTGCAATAGTACTTTAGTGTATATGCCCCAATTCAGGAAGATACACATCAGTAAGGAACAAGTCACAGTATGTACTATTATACATATTGGTGCAAATACTATAGTTTTTATGGCACTAGCACCTAAACATATTGCAAAATGACAACATGTATGAATTGAAAAGCAGATGAAATTGCAGGGATAAAACATGGAAAGTACAACCAACTTTGGTCAATGTATTTCCTCAAAGCCAAAGAAGATACAACACAGAGGCAACCATATCATTCATGATAAATCTGCATCAATTGGAGACGAATATCACCAACCCCTAAAGTAACATTCTAACACAGTAATACCTCAGTATTTAAGGAGGTGAAACCTACATGTAAAAACTTCAACTACAATAGACCAACGTCTGGACATTCCAGTTTAGCAGTGCACTTACAGAGCAAATCCAAGAAAGTTACAACATTAATCAAATCAATATTATTTAGAAAGTCCGTACTTTATGGTATTACCTGTATGCATTTGATCACAACTCTATGTAAACTGTCACAATGTGATCTGTGTTGCATAGTACATCTGGCTGTGTTAGCTGCATGCAGCAAAACATGTGGAACCAATTTGCAGGCTATCCGTGTTCATTCCAACAGATCTAGTAATCAGCCCTTTCTTTTTTTTCCCCCATTTTGTTTAACCAAGTAGTAGAATGTCCTCTATGGTATAGAAGCATGATTTTGAATATGGTGCCAAGCATCTTTATAACCTTTTTGTTTGAGATTTCTATGCCATAAATTTGCCTGCAGATCACAAAATTTCCAAGACAGACAAGTACCAGACTACAAAAAAAAGCTGCACGCGTTCTCACTTCAGTTAAAAACACTGCACACAAACTTGTTTATCCTTTCACGCTTTGGCTATAAGTAATATCAGTTTAAAAAAAAGGCTATAGTCAAACCCATTCAATATGAAACACAAGTTCTAAAAAATGGAAAATAAAATTCCTAGCTGCATATTATGGCAGTGGCCAGTGGCAGAAGGAGAAACGTCAAATCTATAAAAAAAATGACAGCACACAATTACAAAAGTATTAAAATCAGCAGCAACAAACTAATCAGGTCACTTCTAAACAAGGATCATCAATTGCGGCATCCGTGCAAAGCTATAAATCTCATTTTAGCCATTCCTTACCAGATCCACTGAACTGACTGCTTCCTAGTGTAGTCGGTCTGGTTTTCCCACTATTGACAGGTGGGGAAAACATCTGCAAAACAGAAGAAGAATTTGATTCAGAGTCATTGTACTTCAGGATATATAGCAACAAAATAGCACAAACATGACTGCCTGCTTACTGCATGTTGTCCCTTCTGTGTTATAATAAACAATCTATGGTAGACATAATAACCTTGAAAAATAAACATTTAGTTTGACATGACAACAGTTTACAGATTCCATCCCCATTAACTTGTGTGCAATATATAAAAAGATAAGTATTGTAATCTCTCTGGTGGCTAACTAGTTAAATAACTCCCTAAATACACACCGTTTAAAGCAGATGATTTAATTGCTCAAGGCAACAAGTTTGGAATAAGCCGTTATCCGGATAGGTTACTTAAATTCTATCTCTACAGTTTTACATATAAAAAGCACAAAAAGTATTAAGCTAATTTTGAGCAACTGTAATTGGATTGCTGCCTTTAGGGTCAACGAACAGCCTCTGAGTTATAAACCAATTGACCCCTTTTAGTCCTTTAAGTGATTACATGTTAAGAGTCTAGACATGACTTAAAAGTAAAGGTGTCTAGCAGTCTGCTGGTTTTAGGAGCTCCTTTTACCATGTGGGAGAAGCCATAAGGATATCATACCGCACTGAAATCCAGGAGGTCACTCAGCTCCTTGTCTGTGCCTATAGCGGCCATCCGCTGCTGAGGATTCATCTCCAGCCACTCAGGTCAGCTCCTAGAGAGGGAGACACACACACTTACCAGCTGCATCACAAACAGCCCCCCTTACTACTACTGCCCTCATCAGCCCATATGACACTAGGACGGGAAGGAGGGATAGGGACACCCGCTGTCAATACCCCCAACAAATCACCTATCAAATATTTGTTAAGAACTTAAACCTACCCCTTACACATGCACCTGTCATTGGAAATTCAGATCTCCGGATATAAAATAGGCAACTCATCTTCAAATATGTCACTTTTTACCCCAACATTTCTACACCTGCCCCTTTCCCAAGCAAGTCCGAAAGGTATATGAGCTAACAAATACAGATCTGAGGACGTGAAATATGTAACGGTGCAGAAAGATCAATTATTGGTGAACAAGTTAAAGCTGAAGGTATATGTGGCCCGACAGGTGCAGCTCGGAGGGCATGGAGTGTGTATTGACGCAGAGGAGCACATCTACGCCGGGCAGACAATACAACCCAAATCCAGCGTGAAGTGACTCACCATCCTCCGGCAACAATAGAGCTCCTGCCAAGTTGCGCTGTAAGTTGTTGCGGTGGAGTGAGACTTGGAGGAGTCAGGACAGGCAGAGGACCGGCACACAAGGCTGAGCCCGGGGCCGGCTGAGGAGGACAGGAAGCCTCCACACAGCGCAGCCATGGAGCGGGCTCCTCTCCTGGTTATAGGGCAAGTGCTGGCCGGCTGGGAACCCCACCCCCCCATTCATACCCCAAGACACAGCCAAGGAGCACCCCCTCCTACTCCCGCCGTGACACCTAATACCTCCCCTGTGCACACACTCAGCCCTGCGCCCAACATTTACCTTTTTTCCGTTTAAACATCCAACAATTGGACTGAAGTTTCGGCGAGTCCCGCTCCAGCCTCCTCCCTGCTGCTTTGGCGGCGGCCGTACCCCGTCCCCGGCGGAAGACTCTCACTGGGCTCCTGCTTTGTGCGGCTTTAAACTGCTTTGGCAGTACGGACAGCTCCTGCTTTCAGCCGATAGGAACTTACAGCTCTCCCTCAGGCAGACATTTTTTCCGCTCTCGTCGAGCCTCAGCACCACGTTAGCTCCAAACTGTGGATCCCTCCGCTGTTTCAGAGTCGCGGAGCCGGCACTAATTTTCCTCTTGTTAACCCTTCCGCTGCCTGAACGTAGCCCCCCCCCCCTCCTCCTGTGATGACAGACTAAAGATCCGGCTCCGAAGAGAGAGAGGCGGAGGGATACATTAGAGCGTAAACTCCAGGGACGAAGAGCTGCCTGCGAGGGCGCAGTTAGGGTCTCGCTGCCACGGTTGAAGCTAGGCCCTGGCGGGATTGTCGTCCTTTAACAAGCCCGTCTGAGAGACGCTGCTAATTGGAGAGCGGTGAGCGCCCTTTTCAGAAGGGGTCGGTCACAGAAGGAGCAGCTGCCGGGGCCCTTTGGGGTTGAAGGAGATGTGTCCGTGGCAGGCGCACAGATCGATGCTGTCACAAGTTGTTGATAAATGCGCTGTCACTGCATCATTCGGCTTCATTAGCTCCGATGAGCTCCCGGTCCAGCACGCTGCCCTCGCTATGCACAGTACTTTATTTGACAATTCAGGAATGAACGCTGCGCTCTTTTAATGAGAACAATGCTGGCTTACTATTTCATCCCTGCCCGTTTACCGTTATGTGCTAACCCCGTGCTACGGGCGCCACTTGGTAGTGTATATAGTCCCTGTTTGGAGTGCGCGCCCCCGCGTGTGACGGTTAATGACGCTCGCTCTCGAGGAGCCGTGTCACATGACCTTCCTCCGGTGGCCGGGCGCCAGCTGAGGCTCCTCCGCTCAGATGTGCAGAGCAGGAGTTCGCTGTGTGCAGCTGCGGGCTGTGTCTGCAGTCACATTGTGCGGAGCTATGGCAGCTTGCTGAACACATTGTACTGTCGAGCTGCCTGTGGCTCCAACACTTACACGAGTTTGGCCCAGGACATGTGTTGGAAAAATGATTGTTAATAAGAATATGATGAGGTATGCCAGTCCAACGTACAGGTAATATAGACTAGGCCCTCATTCACACCTGAGTGACATCAAATATGCGCAGGTTTACGTGCGTACATAATGTTGCATGTTTTTGTGAGCAGAGGGTGGCACAGTGATATGAATGGTCAAAAACGCAGCAAACACATTTTTAAGTGTTTCCATTGACGTCTATGAGTCCAAGAAGCGCAGGATTTGCCAAAAAGAAGCTTGTATACTTTTTTTCAGTGACGGGTGTTTTGATGCAAGCCACAAAGGCTCAGATGTGAATATGGCCATAGAAATGAATATGGGGGGGGGGGGGTTTTGGGCTTTACAAAATGCTT
>NW_017306558.1:104463-108563 GCF_000935625.1 Nanorana parkeri
GAAATGGCGCATAAAAATGAAATTGGGGGGGGGGGTGTTTTGAGCTTTACAAAATGCTTGGTGTGAATGAGGGTTAGTTCACCTTTACAAAAGTGTGATAATCCTATTAAGCATACCGGCTTCTGCAGTATATTACAAAGTAGTCATGCTGGTCAGTGGATGCGCAGCATCAGTGCAGGAACAAGTGCTTTGGCTCATTCACAAGCTGTGCGCTCTTATCACCCCCTTTATCACAGTACCAGCTGAGCTCAAACTTGTGTGACAGAGGGAGAAACCATGCACTGCTCACGGTTTGAATGAGCCATGGTGCACGGTATACCTGTATGTTGAACGCGGCCTCTCCTGGGTCTGTCTGTACAATTTCTAAGGTGGACAAGCCTCCCCATCCTACCTAAATGGCAGGACATGCTTACCTTTGATGCACAGTCCAATCAACGCAGGAACAAGTGCTCTGGCTCGTTGACTACCTTTGCATATGTAGTGCACACTTTTCCCCTCTGTTGCAGTAGTAGCTGAGCTCAGCCTTGTGTGACAGAGGAAGAGAGCATGCAGTGCGCAGAGTTTGCATGAGCAAGGTATACCTGTAGGCCCTGCACAGCCTCTTTCCAGCCTGCCTGTAAAACCTTTAGGCCAGGTTCACACCATTTTCCGAACCAGATCTGGAACGCAGTGCATGGATTTTTGCTACGCTTTTACCACAATTTTTCTGTGTTCTGGAGCGGGTTTTTTCTTTTTTTTTTTGCTTTGCTTAAAATGTGCGTTTCAATGCATTTGCAGACCAGAGAAAATGAGACCAGCAGTATTTTTTTTCTGTCTGGTCCTAAACGAACTGTGCTGGTGTTAACAGAGCCCAGAAATACCATAGGGATACATTGGGATGCTTTTTTGGTCCGGGAACAAACTGTTCTGGACGTAGTGTTCTGGAACAAGCCTTTAGATTGGCCCTTCTGCCACCCACCTTTCCATCCTGCCAGTCATGAGACCCCCATCAGTGCAGAACCAACTAGGGCTGCAACAACTAATCGACATAATCGATTATAATCGATTATTGAAAAAGTTGTCAACTTTTTCAATGTGCTGCGTCCGCCATCTTCAGGGACCCGCCCCTAACAAGAGTCCACACGTGTGCGCCGCACCTCCTCCTCACCTCACGCTCGCCACTGCCAGACCCGCTCACATCCACGCTCCACACGCCGCACCTCCTCCCCGCCTCACATTTCCTGCCCATCCACGATCGGCAAGGCACGCGGGGAGATGTAGTAAGGAGGAGCAGGGGTGGGGGGATGACAGCCGCTGATAGACAGGTCCGATCTCAGAAGCAAGTTGCTGGAAGACTGCTCAGGTAAGCCTGCACTTTCCCACACATGGTGCTCTATAATGTATTGCTGGGATTTGTATTTCTCTATAGCTGATGGTACATTGTGCTGTATATTATACATAGGAATACAAATCCCAGCAATACATTATACACTGTATGTATAATGTATTGCTGGGATTTGTTGTACTCCTCTATAGCTGGTGATATTCTGCATTGCGCTGTATAGAGGACTACAAGTCCCAGCAATAATACATTATACAGCGCAATGCAGAATACCACCAGCTGTAGAAGAGTACAACAAATCCCAGCAATAATACATTATAAAGTGGTACAATGCTAAATACCACTAGCTATAGAGGACTACAAAACCCAGCAATAGTACATTATACAGCGCAATGCAGAATGCCGCCAGCTATTATGTACTATTGCCGGGATTTGTTGTATTCCTCTATAGCTGGCGGTATTCTGCATTGTGCTGTATAATGTGCTTTTGCTGGGTTTTGTAGTCCTCTATAGCCGTTGCCATTCTGCATGCATTGCTGTATAATTTTACACTTTCCATTTCACTATATTGCACACCACACTATCTATTTTTTTTCTTTTTTACTTCCACCGGTCCAAGCTTGCTCCTGTGATGGACTACAACCTCAATACAAACTAGTAGTCCATCACTGGAGCCATTTTTAAACTTTATTTTATAGTTTATCCGATTAATCGAACTTAATAATCGGCTAACTAATCGATTTTGAAAATAATCGTTAGCTGCAGCTCTAGAACCAACACTCTGGCTCGTTGAAGAGTCCAGTTCTGAACGACCCTGAGCGCTCATTGCTGCACTGATGGGGCTGCTCATTCAATGGTGAGGGAGGGTTGCCTGCTTTAGATGTTTAATAGGCAGGCTAGGGTAAAGCTGAAATGCATAATGGGTACTTTTTTGGAAAGTGATGTAAATGTGAAATGTTGGATTTTTTCTTGTTTGGGGTCTCAGTAACAGTGGTCCCTTGGACAAATAGAGGGGGTCAATTGTTGCAATAAACACTTGACGGGGTTTGAACACATAACTATTTCCCCCCCCCTCCCCATCCAAAACTAAAGTAAGATGCATTCGAAAGGGATTTTTGAGTTGTCATTAGAACAAGATGTGAAGGAACAGCCATGGACAAATTTGTTGGTACCCTCACAGCTCATTGAAACAATGCTACGTTCCTACTGAGTAAGTGATCAAATTAATAGTAGCTGTCTCATGTATACCGGCATGCCTTTTGGTATGTCACAGAGTAAAGCAGTGACGTCAGTAAAGTGTGAAAAGAGACAACTTCTTATTCTGCAAAGATGTTCTAAAATGGCCTGGACAGATTTGTTGGGACCCCTAAGATAGATTATAAATAATTGGACTGTAGTGACATTTAAAACTTGATTTCTCAGGAGAGAGTTTCTTTTGGAGATTTGGAAGGTGTAAGCTGTTCCATGGATTAAAATAAAATTTGGATTTATTTGGAGGAATCATTGAGTGAGTGCGGCTCTTTTTAGACACAAATTCATACAGGTGGAAGCGAGCCTTTTGCCAGCACTTGGAAGTTCCTCATAATATGGATCTGACTGAGGAATCTGAGGGGTAAGTGTTGTGGATTTATTTTGATTTCTGTAATTACTAACATGTCTTCAATCTTGTAATTAGTCAATTAGCCTATTTAAATAGAGAAAAGTAGTTGTTTGGTATCATCATGTGTACCACACTGACCATGGACCAGAGAAAGCAAAGGAGAGTTGTATGATGAGATAGAAAATTATAGACCAGCATGTAGAGCTGCAGCTAACGATTATTTTCAAAATCGATTAGTTAGCCGATTATTAAGTTCGATTAATCGGAAAGAAAATTAAAGACCAGCATGTCAAAGGTAAGGCTATAAGACCATATCCAAGCAGCTTCAAACTTCAGTTGCAAATATTAAGTAGTTTAAGGTCCCTGGGAGTGTAGCCAACCAACCATCCTGGAAAATCGACTCCAGATTGAAAAGAAGGAAAGCAAATGGTAGACAAACCGCCAAGGCAAACTTACAAAGAGATGCAAGCTGAAATTCAAGGTCAAGGTACATCTGTGTCTGATCGTTCCATTCACCTTTTTGATCAACAGTGGGCAAAAGAAAGTTTCTAATGTTGAAAGAAAAACATAAAAAAGCCAGACTGGAATTTACTATGCATATTTACAAACCGCAATGCTTCTGGGAGAATGTCCTTTGGACAGATGAGACCAAACCGGAGCATTTTGGGAAGTCACGTCAACTCTATGTTCTTAAAGGAAACTTTCAAAGGAAAACAAAACACTGTACCTACTCTTAAACATGGAGGAGGTTTGGTTATTGTTTTGGGGCTGCTTTGCTGTGTTTCTGGAACAGAACATGCTGTCCAGTGTCCGAAAGCTCTATTGCAGTCGAAGCTCATGGGTCCCCCCAAAACACAAAGCTAAAAGCACCCAGCAATGACTAAGAACAAAACATAGGACTGTTGTGAAATGGCTTTCTATGAGCACTGATCTCACTCCTATAGAACATTTGTGGAAAGAGCTGAAACCTGCAGCCTAGAGAAGCCACTACCTGGTAAATCTACCTGTTGGCAGCTGTGAAAGTCTTATTGAGAGCTACAGAAATCGCTTGTTTGCAGGGATTGCCTCTAAAGCTTGTGCAGCAAAATATTAGGTTAGGGTTTGATCATTTTTACCCATTCCATTTTCATTTGTTTTATTTATGCCAATTACTTTGGTCAGTTTAGTTATTTCATATAA
>NW_017306558.1:108580-146720 GCF_000935625.1 Nanorana parkeri
TGTGAATAAGGACACTCTTTCTGGTGACAAGAGGGAATTTCCCGCATTTTGGAGAGAGTTCTCACTTCCTGTCATATGTAAAGAATACAAAGTGAAGGGGGATCTCACCAATGGGCACAGGTGACGAAGAACAGGGTTTTTACCACGTACACACTGAAAAAAAGTTTTCCCTTTAAAGTTAGGGATGCACCGATACAAGTATCGGCGGCGATACCGAGTATTTGCACAAGTACTCGTGCAAATACTCCGATACAAAAAACGAGTACCTGTGCTGCGTCCGCCATCTTCAGGGACCCGAAACCGCTGTACACAGGACCGCCATAGCGTCTTCAATGAAACAAGATGGCCGCAAACTCCTCCAAGTCCTCAGTCATCTGCTCCATTCTGACATCTTCTCCCGCTGATTGGATGATTGACAGGCTTCCTCACCAGTCAGGATTGACTGGTGAGGAAGCCTGTCATCGGCCAATCAGCGGGAGAAGAGGTCAGAATGGAGCAGATGACTAGGCTGTGACACGGAGTGGCTGAAGCAGACGGAGAAGACTGCACAGCATGTTAGTACTGCAGCACCATATATACCAAAAAGATAAACCAGCTAACAAGAGTGGCTGGTTTAAAAAGGGTTAACAGAGGATCGGGACAAGTATTCCAATTACAAAAAGTTTATTAGATAAAATATCAGTTTTGGACATAAACATCATATCACTAACTGGTTTTAAAAAAAGCATGACAGGTATGCAGATCTGTATAATGTGCTCTCATTCATATATGCTAATCAGCTGAAACCATGTGGGAAAGAAACTGATTTTTTTAAGAAGGTGCTACTATGTAACTTCCTTGTTTTTCCCACTAGAGATTAATATGTGTATTTCAGATACCAGCGGACACCAAAGGATAATACGTTATATGGAACATATTATCCTTTGGTTTCAGCTGATTAGCATATATACGAATGAGAGCACATTATACAAACAGATCTGCATACCTGAAGATTTATAATTGTATGTCATGCTTTTTTTTTTTTAAACCAGTTAGTATTCTATGTGCTCACATATGTGTATGTTCATATGTGGAGATGTCTCATTTCTTGAAATATTTGGGTCTGATCCTGAACACAGCACACAGCCAAAATTTCCAGCTCTGGAATTAGTGAAAAGCTTTCTTCTAATCTCTTGAAAGATCATTACAGCAGACGTCGACCTGACAGGCTTGGGAGGGTTCCTAGACATCTTGTCAGAGCAGGGGACTGCTCAACATTCTGGACCTAGGAGTGATTTGGTTTCCCTGAAATGTTGTCATCCTGACTGGGAGGTTTTCTGATAAGGATACAGTCAGACAGTGTCATATTAGTGGCATACATCAACCACCGGGAAGGAGCCAGAAGTATTGCTGTGGCAAGAGAAGTAGAAGGGGATCCTGTCCTGGGAAGAACATGTCCCAGCCTTGTCTGCTGTTTACATCCCTGGTGTGGATAGTAGGCAGTTAGGCTTCCTCAACCAGCAATGGTTGGACCTGGGGGAATGGCCTCTACACCTGAAAGTGTTCCAGAACCCCAGGTAGGGGACACCGAATGTGGACCTCCAGATTTAACAACAAACTAAGCAGGTTTAGTGTTTCTCCTGGTGCAGAGTTCCTCTGGCAGAAGTGGTGGATTCTCTGGTGGTTCATTGCGATCTGTGTCTTTCCTCCTGTGAAACTCCTGCCTTGTCTGATTCACAGGATCGAGATGGATCCTCGATGATCATTGATGATGATCATAGCTCTGGACTGGCCCAAGAAAATAGGGCCAGAGCATAGAGCAAGAGCATATTTATAAAATAGTGAATGTGACCTTCACTGCAGGTGAATCAATCACGTTACACAAAAAAAACCACAAACATAAAGCAGTGCAGTAGTTTTAACCCCTTCGTGACTGACGACGTACAGTGTACGTCGCCAGCATCGGGGCTGTTTAAACAGACTCCCGGCGACTTTTGCCGCCGGGACTCTGTTTAAACTTGTAGAGCCGACTGTCGGCTTTACAACAGAAGCGATCCTGGCGACTTACCTGTCGCCAGATCGCTTCTGCGTCCCGAAGAAGGACGGCTGGAGTAAACCTAGGTTTATGTTATGGATGTGGACAACATTTACTGCTGTGTGTTATATTTTCTGTTACCTGATTTTAGTTACTTCACAAATTTATAATGTGCAACCTTGTGAAATTCATTAATTACGACTTTTGTTCTACTTACATAGTTGTAAATAAAGTATTTGACAGTTACTTTCCTTAGGGAGCTATTAGCAGGAATACCCCACATATTCCTTGCAAGTGAAAATGCTTGAATAAGTACACAACATCATAGACACCTCTCTTCTACAAGAGTTTTAACGGCCATCACTAATTGAATAAAAGAGATTAACAGCTGTGAATCAACAATGTAGTTAGCTGTCTTAATAGAGGTGTTAATACAGTCTCTGTGCACATTGTTGTTGGTTACTGTTAGTGGATTACAGATACATGTACCCCCCCCCCAAATTGTGACTGTACAGCTCGTTGGTCTGATGGTTTTTCTCATAGCTTCATATCAGTACAATATGAAAGCTTTTTTATATTATTACAACTAAGGGAATATCTCACAATAAAAAACATATTTCTATAGAGCTCTTTTGGGACTCAAAACAATGATTAGTTTGGTGTTAGGATCTTTGAGGAGAAGGGTTTGTCAAGGACAATGGATGGCAGTGAGTTCCATATTTTGGGTGCCGCGTGACAGAATACATGTGATTGAAAAGATTTTAAGATGACTCTGTGCACGTGTAGTTTTCCTTTCTCAGAGGAAAAGGGAAGCCAGTATAGGGAGTGAAAATCGGGGTGATGTGGCAGTGTTGAGTTTGGTAAGTAACCTGGGTGCTGCATTCTGTAGCAGCTGCAAACAGTGTAGTTCTTTCTCAGGGAGACCATGGTTGAGGGAGCTGCAGTAATCAAATCTGGATGTTACAAAAGGATTGGTGAATTATGGCATATGCTCTGCTGGATCGTCCTGTTTTCCTGGGCACATGTTTGCTACTTCTTTAATGTTAGCCTCTGTCCCCCAAATACCAGCACTTCTGTCTTGTTTGTGTTCAGTTTCAGCCAGCTACAGTTCATCCACTCCTGTATGTCAGAAAGACAACTGTTGATTTTGATCACACTGTCACCGGTGTCTGGTTTTAAAGCCAGGTAGATTTGTGTGCCCTCTGCATAGCAATTGTAGCTAAGACCATTGTGTTGAATGCTATTTTCCCAGTTGCATCATGTATATGGGAAATAGCGTTGGTGACAGACTGGAGCCCTGTGGCACACTAATGTCGTGGATGAGAAGAGGATGAGTGTATGCTTGCTGTAACCCTTGTGATTTCTCTGACAAAAATGTGTACCAGCAGAGCACTGTACCCTCTAGACCAGTGGTTCTCAACCTGTGTAACCTCGGGACCCACATGTTTCCTTGGTCATTAAGGCGTGACCCAAAAATGATTTCATTTATGAAACATTTTAATTTATTACACAAAACAACTTGTGCAGTATTCAGCAATATATATTTTGCTGAAAGTAAATGAATTAAAAAAAATTAAAAAGTTTATAAAGAATAAAAATTAAATATTTAAAACCCGGGCCATACCACTTTATCAGAGAGCCCGGTGGAGGCCGGGAGAGAGGGGACAGTTTGACATTATGGAGGTTCCACAGGCTGAACCACAAATTCCCCCTCTAGTTCTTTCTAATGCAGATGGGCCGGTCTATGCAGACATGACGCCGCGACCCACTGCAGAGGGTGTCGCGACCCACTTTTGGGTCGCGACCCACGAGTTGAGAACCACTGCTCTAGACCACAGAGCAGCTTTAAAGGAGAACTATGGGGTTAGGGCTTTTCCCCATAGTTCTCCTTAGGGTAACACGAGGACACAAACTAGCGTCCTCCCGTCACCCTAAGCTCAGTAAAGCGAGCTACAGCTCACGGTATACTGAGACACCGCAGTATACCACGGGCTACAGCTTGCGGTATACTGAGACGCTGAAGCGGATTCCGACAATTATGTCTGGATCCGCCCAGCTGCGTGAGTGACAGCTGGCTCTGCCTATCTAGAGGCAAAGCCAGCTGTACCCTCCCCCGTCCGTTCCGCCAGTCAGCGCTGAAGCATCGGAGCGGGGAGGGGCATTTATACACTGTGTTGTTAGTATTCACAATAAAGTTCCATGTACTTTGCTGAAGATTCGTGGAGTGCGGATATCTTTTCTTCTATGGACTAAATGTTTAGAGAATGTCATATTCATTGCTTTAAAAATACCCTCCATATGTTTGAATTCCCTGTTGACAGTTAACATGTTTCAACTGGGGTTAGTTGCCTGTTATATCTAATGCAGGCTCTGCATCAAAAAAGGCCTGCAAAAAAACTGGACAAAATAATTTTAACTTCTAAACTCCCAAATCATTTGTGGCTCAACAGAAAAAATTGCATAACAACCACAAACATAAGCCAGTACAGTTATTGGGCAATAAGATCTTCTATATTATCAGCAAATTATCTTAGATAACAAAATGGCAGAACATTTGGTATGTTCCATACTTACACAGGAACCAGTGGCACATTATGTCTAAAATTATCTTCTTTGTTTATGAACACAGTGGTATTTGGTACCTTTTTGGAATTATGACTTCAAGGGCTTGTGTTCCTGGTAGGGCCATTTTTTGAAGAGAGATCGCAAGGATAACACATAGATAGTTGCTAATGAAATGATTAGTTAATTGGAAAGCACAAGCACTTTGTCTGATATTTGGTTGTAGGCTCACAACTAAAGGGTAAGGATTCCTGTTTATGGGCAAGCACAAGGCCAGATTTTACAGTCAGACACAGGCAGGATATAACTGTGGAGCCATCCTGTGTTCGCTGGCCAAGTCTTGCAGGGCTAGAATTAGAGAAACGACAAATATGTATTTCAAATACCTATTAGATTATTAATATAAAATTTGTAATGTTTATCTAGCGCATGCAATACTTATATAAAACCCTACTTCCAGTCTTTGTAATGCTTGTGTATTTCCATAATTTCTTTCATGTAAATGGCAGGAATAAAATGTTTAATGTTATTATGCAATGTCTGATTTACTCCATCAGTGTTCAATCGCAATGAATGGAGAGTGCTTTATTTGCCTCAAACAACACTGGAATCAAGGAGCAGCTGAATGCTTTCAAGGTCGTCCTCTGTCATTATGTAAACATTTCTTAAAATGTTTACGCTGAACATTGCAGTTTATTGATGCACAATGGAAAATTATATACTCCTACAAATTAGTTTTCTGTACTATGTATCCCAAGAAAAATTTAATTATGTAATAAATCACCTCATACTGTAGTTATTGTTCCATATTTAAATGTTTTTAACAAAAACATTGGTAAATAGTTTTATCCATAGCACTGAAAATGCTTTCATGAGATCATATAGCTGTTTCTGCAAACATATTATTACAAACAGAATGCGATAGAGAAACATGCTGAAAAGTTATTTATTTTCATGTTTACCCTTCAACTGTTTTAGATTTTCTATGATTTTACCAGAATAAGGTAACCATGGGATGGCATTGATTCAGAAATACTACTAGTAAGGGTAAGTTAGGCTATTAAGGCATGAAACGTATAGGGGCATTTTAGATCTGGCATAAATTGTTTTATAGGTAACGCCAGTGCTGCAGTGTACACACCTGTGATGGCTGCAAATATATGTTACACTTAAGGGCCTGTTCACACGACGTCCGTTTTGTGTGCTGACCGGCTCCGTACGCTGCTGCACTCAAAATGCATCCCAATGTATCCCTATGTGTTTTATGGGCTCCAGTTCTCACGTGCGCAGTCCGTTCAGCTTACGACAGAAAAAATACTGCATGTCACATTTTGTCAGGTCCGGGAACGGATACGCAAACGCGTCAAAAACGCACTGTGCTGCAGCTAACATACTAACAGCCCCACTCCAGCAAAAAAAAAAACATTTTTTTTTTTTTTTGCTGGAACGCAGCCAAAACGCAGCCAAAAACGCAATGCATCAGCAGCTCCACGTCTGCTGATCAGGACCTGATCTCATGTGAACAGGCCCTTAAATTGATCTTACTTACTCTTGAGGAAAAGCTTCTCCCCTATCATGCAACTGTCAAGTAGAAGAATTTCAGAAAGCATAAAAAGCTCTGGCATTTAACAGGCCACAACGTACACGCAGTTCAGCTGCTCCAGAAATGTTTTACGCTCTGGTAAGGTTGACTTGATCAACTTTAAAACAGGGCTATTCGGAGGACAACGATAACTTTCCCAGCACCATTGCCATATTGTATAATATACCATATGGTATAAAGAACATGCAAAATGGACTGTGGTCAATATGCCATACATTACTTCCCCCTCCATACATGTGCAGGTTTTTGGTGGCTGAATTCATTATGTTTTTTCCAGAACTATTGCTATGTGTAGGTCATGTGTTTTTTTTATATCCTATGCTTGTAGATGATGTCACCAGCACACCGAAATCATTTCAAATGCAAAGTTTTCATTTATTGAAGCGTCTTGTCACTAGAACAAGTGCTTTAGGGGCCACGCATGGCTGGCTTTCTTGGACTATTTAGTAACCGTAGAAGAGGGAAGGAGGCTGGAAATGGAGGTCTACAGAAAACCAACACACACGGACCAGTACCTGCTATTTGACTCCCCCAACCCTCTAGACACAAACTGGGAGTCATCAGACCTCTACACCACCAGGCAGAGAAAATTCCCACCAGCACAGAGGCCAAGACAAAGGAATTCAAACACCTCGGGGGGGCCCTTAAAACTTGCAGGTATCCAGACTGGGCTTTTGTCAGAACAGAAAGAATGCAAGAGTACCAATGAGGGTGAAAAGCATGACAAACGGAAGAATTTGGTCATCCCATATGTAGCTGGGGTGTCTGAGAAACTCAGCTACACCAGCGTGTATGGCACAGCATAGAAGAGCCAAACCCTCTGGTCAGGATTCAGCAGTATACCTACATCTAAAGAAAAAAGGTCACTCCTTTGAAGACAGTGAAGTGCGCATCCTAGACAGGCAGGAGGAGTGGTGTGAAAGAGGCCATTTAAGTAAAAAATAGAGAAGCCAAGCTTGAATAGAGGTGGAGGAAACATCTATAGATATTCCTCACTTAACGATTTACCTGTTTTGCAACCACTCGCACTTATGACCAGTTCTCCGACCGTGCGCACTGGAATGTGGCAGCGGCAGTGCGACGTCATATCGTCTTCAGTGTTGTACTCCGTTCTCCGCTGCTAGTCTCGGTAAGTACGTTATTGACTGCTTTACTGTGCACTGTACAGTACTGTACATCTCCAACACTATACAGTTCTGTACTAATGCAGTACAGTACTGTATACAGTTCCTCGCTTAACGACCAATTCGTTTAACTACCTGGTTGTAGGAACGGAACTCGAGCATTAAAGTGACATTAAATGATAAAAAAATTCCCTCCTCCCCCCCCCCCATGTTAATGTCAGCACTTACCATAAATGATGTCTCTTAATCGGATCTTCTTTCCCCATGTTTTCATCTGTCCCTCCACCGGTGCGGCGGCTCTCCGCTCCAGCGCTGACTCCTCTCTGCTAACAGGCACTTCTGATCCAGCGGGTGCACGCGTCCATAGACTTACCTTGCGTCTCTGCTCGTCTCCCGGCCGAGAATCCAAACTGCGCATGCGCCCGCCCGCCCCAAGATGCTTTGCGGCCGCCGGATCAGTTTAGTTTTCTCGGACGGGAGCGCGCAGCCGAAAAAAGGTAAGTGTTAAGCGCTTTGCCTATATCTACTGCTTGATAGCGGTAGATATAGGCAAAAAAACTGGAGGGTTTTAGAACCCCTTTTAAGTGAAGAATAGCTGTATTGTCTGCCACATACAATGCTGTTTTAACACCTCTCTCTGGGCAGGTTATTAAGACCTCCTCGCTCCAATTATGCAAATTCAATCAACACCTGGTTGTGACTAACAGATTATGTGGATTGGAGCAACATTGTGACAGATTATGTGGATTGGAGCTACATTCACCATATTTATTCCCAGATAGCTTTTGTATAAGTCACTCTGAATTGAGAAAGCTGGTTGGATAACCAGTGAAACGTCTTCGAGAAAAATACAGCAAGTCCAGTTGCCTTGACATTTTTTACAGATATCAACTGTCATGTTTTATTGTTGTCGACATTTCCCTTAATTTCCTACTTGGTGATAGAGGGTCAGAGGATAGGAAATGATTTAAAATTTCTTCAGTGGTGACAAAGACAGCAATATGGAAGGTTGGAACCGCTAAATGCCCATTCACACTATTGTGCTTCATTAGCGCACGCACGTTATGCTGCACATTAAACAGTCCATTAATTTAAATAACACACCAAAAGAGGTGTATGTAGGAGTTCTTGCAGCCTACCACACTGCAACAAACATGAGTTTGTTGTTGTATTTTAACTGATGTCTTTCAGCAAGGTGCATTGGGGTACCTTCAGAATGAATGGCACCAAATTGCACAAACACAGGTAACATTCTTGCAATACAATAGTGTGAATGGACCCCAAGAGACTTGTATTTCTGTCTGTTTTTTCCTGTCCCAGTGAGATTGGTAGCTTTACAGTGGAAGAAAATAAGGCAATCACTTCCGCACAGACTGCAAGGTGATACTCCCCCCTCCCCTTTCCATCCTACTACACAGGCCATGTATCCCAGGCTCCGCTGCCCATTCTTCGGGCCCAGGATGGCCATGGCGGGGTAGATCAGAGAACATCCATTTGTTGATCTCCCCTCTGGGGAATGAATACCGAAGTGACAAGGATTTATCGCTCGTTCTCACCATCTGCGTTCGGCCTGCGCTAGCCGTTTTTTCAAGCACAGCCCCAACACAAGACAATGCAATTTGCCTTGTCATGGATGGTGACAGTTTACACCACTGCTGTGTGAATGCAGTACTTCTCTTAAGCGCACCGCATCTTAAAGTACAAACGTATCTCACTGGAGTGAGTACTGAAATGTCACTTGCAGTAAACTTCTAGCAAAAAAGAAACAGTGTAAAGTGGCTTGATCAATCACATCAGGCCCTTAGTGATTTCCGGTTTCAGAGCTGTCATTTCCCAGCTGCTGTGGCCAGAGGGTGGGACTTATCAGGTGAAGTGGGGCTTCGCACCACCCTTCCAAAATACACAAAAAGTGTGGGGGGGTGGAATTGGGCATTGCATTCCTTCATGACCCCCTTTGTGGTGTAGGGTTTTCTCTGACATGTCAGGTTTGCATTTTTTATTAATAGTTGTTTCCAAGTCAGATGACACCACAAACATATATAAATAACCCCGATAGTGATTACTTTTTATTTTTTCCTTAAATATTAACAAATATTTATGATGACACAAGCATTGATGCAATAAGATAATCTATTTTTCATAATGAATGTGCCCTACTAACAATTTATCTAACATTTCTTACCTTAGCAGTAAATCGGGATAGTAAGATTTATTCTATGTATCACAGTTCAGTGGTATATTGACATGTTCCACTACCACTGTTCTCTGGGGGGATATTGCCATTAGGGTATGGTGTTAAAAGACACATGTCTTGTCCTGTGTCATAGTGGAGAGACCATTAATTGGACAAATGGCTTGGTTAGGGACAAGGTATCAAAACTACCTAAATCCCTAATGTGTATTCATGCTGTAAAGAGCCTTAACATGGCATATTTGTAGAGCCTTTGTGATTAACTGTGAAGCATTTCTGCAATTCCCCATATGGAGGGACTGTAAACAGACATTTAATGTGTATGCTTAAGGGAGCTGTGGAATTCATAGCTCGAATATAAGACTACAAACTACACTGTTCTGCTCTCTCTAATATACAATTGCAGTCAAAATTCCCCATATTCCCCTCCATATGGGGAATTGCAGAAATGCTTCACAATTAAATTAAAGTCAATTAAATTTACACGCACATTTTTCTAAAACTGGCTTGGATTTCTTTATCCCTCTAGAAGAAAAATAAACGTGGCATTTTCGTAAATTAAGCCAACCAGCATTACTTGCCATTGTGCTCTCACTATGATGTATAGCTTTCTAAACGTATGACGTAATTAATTTGAAATACTCACACTAAGAATTCTATCCTATATATTACTGGGCAGTGGCAGAAACCCCCACACATTAAAGGCAAATGTTGAAGGCTCCGCCTTGCTCAGCACTTACTGTACACCTCAAGTCCTGTATAAGCTCTTTCTGGGGCACCCGGCAGAGTCAATGTACTTCAGACCCTGACAGCTATATTGTTAGACACACACATTGTATTAATAAAAACTGTTGGCGGTAGGGTACATTCATTTGTTTGGCCATTTGTGCAATCATAAGTGGATTTAATGTGATTGACAATTGCCATATACAGACACCATAATAATACTGATCTGAGCTTAAAATAAGTGTGTGTTAATGTACTGTGTGGGGGGAGTTTGGTTTGTGTTGAATTAGTAGTTTACACAAGAAATGCAAAATTAGTTTTTCCTTCAAATTCAGTTCACTGGAACTGGCAAGGTCATTGCATTTCTGGCAAGCCCCAGAGGTATTTTCTGTACTTGCTGAAAATGTTCTAAACCTGCAAGGTGAAAACAAATGCAGTCACCACTTCTAAGGACCGGAAACCTGCAATATAAAACATGTTGGCTTTACACACTTTAATATTCCTATATACTGAACATCAAAAACCACTTATTTTTAAAACATGTTTTCTTGAACATTTGGGGAAACCATTTCAACAACTCCAGACATGTTACAACTATTGTCATATATAACAAAACAATAACAAATCACAAAAGAGAAGGGCGTTGTGTAAAAAAAGTGGTATTGGTATTTCCTACATGCAAATGTGAGGTATAAGATTTAATGAGGAGGGGAAAAGGTGTTTATGGCATTACATTATTGATTATAGTTATTTTCAAAATGTCTGTAATTGGTGCACTGGCTGCTAAATATTGAAAGAGTATTTGCCATGTGGTAAAAGAAGTTGCCAGCTCCAGCCCAGACTTTAAACTTTTTAAAACTCTTGTGCAGAGTGGACAAAGTTTAGAACCTCCATCCAATTTTTACTGCAGCCTGTGCCTGACTCGTGAGATTTCCTTTCACTTCTGGTTTAGTCATTGAGACTGGAGCGAGGGAAAACCTATACAGTATAGACTATGGTAGCGATAACACTTTTTTTTGTTTAGTAGACTGGGAGGTTAAATCCAGTAGAAGGCCTTTCAGTACAAGTTCAAAACCAATGGATTTACTTCTCATTCAGGGACAGTGAGTGGAGCCATGCAAAAATGCTATTATTTTCCTGTATCTAACACTTTATCCAGAACTTCTTAGACATGGTAAAAAAAAGCAATAAACTACTTTACATTTGTCAACTATACAGTCAAACTAGTTCACTACTTATTTTGTTTTCTTTTTACTGTAAATCAACTTTGCATTTCTTTTCCACTGTTGGAGTATCTGCCTTTCCCCCATGCTTTAACTTTTCAATATTTGGCATTCTATGCAGTGTTTGCACCTGATATCCGATCTCTTTTTTGCTCTGTAAGCTGTTGGGATTCATCTCAGAAGCCTTTATGACACAGACTGGTTACCCAGTTACAAGGGGTTGACAAAAATATATCACAATATTACCACCTGAAGTTGGTGGGTTGTGCCTTATATGTATTCTTTTTTCTCCCATTGTATACGTGTTATGCCTTAAACACTGTGTTTTAACTTCCAACAACAATCTAATGGCATGTAATAACACATTAATGCTAAGGTATAAATACTGAGGAACTGATTAACTATATGACATTAATTTACACCATCTCTTAGAACTTGCTTTCTTTCAAGGAGCCTGTTGTGAAGGTGACATGAGAATAATTATCATCACCAAAATCAGAGTCTTCAGCTTGAGTGTCAGGGGTCAGAGGTCAAATCAAGGAGCAATATACATCTTTCATAAATCTGTATATTCATAAGAGTTTGACTACATATTCAGATGAACCCAGTCATGACCACTTCTCTTTAACGCTGACAAAATCAGGAATACTTTTCCAGACCATTTGAAGATCAAGCATTGTAAAGAGTTTTAAGCAAACTCCTAGCCTCGCATGCTGCTCCTGTCTTGTATTAGAAACATCCCCATGAATGTCACTAGGGTCTAAAGAATAACATCAAGAATTATGTTTGGTAAGGACCCTTGGAGGAAAATGTCATGTGTTATTTTAGACGTACCCCTATGCTGTTCGTTCAGAGGTACAGCACTCTAAAAAAATCCATGCAGGGAGCACAGGGTACACTTTTGTTCCTATGCATTTTTTGCAACCCTTAAAAGCAGAGGGGATGACACTGCTCTCGAAACTTTATGGCTTAATCAAAATAATGATCTTTAACTGTCTTGGCTGTATGAAAGGGGAACAGAGAACCTTATGTAACAATGTGTGTCATATAAGAACAGACTGTATCAACTCATCACCTCTTCTCCCAGGCCACTCACATTCAAACTTTTCTTCTCCAGTGTCATTACATAGTATAGGCTTAAACCTGATTTGTGACAATGAGACTGTACTGGCAGCCCTTATCTCAGCATTCTGCTGATTAATTCTCTGTATTGCACACATTACGTTTAGTTGGGCATAAATTTGTCCAGGCAAAAATCATCACTACTAACCTACAATTGTATTATGTACCTGGTTGGAGGCCAAGAGGGTGAGGGCTTCCCTTACACCTCTGATCCAGACACCCCCAGAGTACAGCGAGTGAGAGGGCACAGAATGGCATGGGTTCTGGCAGTAGACTTGGTCGTGAGATGCTTGTGCAGAGCAGCAGGAAGTTTATGTGGAAGAGGCAGACCAGCTGACCAGGAGGCTGAAATACTTAGCAGGCTGGGGGCGTGGTCGGAATAAGCAAAATTCAAAAGATGAGAAGACAGCAGGCAGATTCATGGTCACGAGGCAGGCCCAAGGTCACACCAGATTAACAGAAATGAGCTGTAGTCAGGAACTAGCCAAGGATACACCAGAAGGTCAGCAGAGATGAGCCATACCCAGTAACTAGCCAAGGTCATGACAAAAGGTCAACAAAGATGAGCCGTAGTCATGAACTAGACAAGGATACGCCAGAAGGTCAGCAGAGATAATCCATGCTCAGGAAACAGCCAAGGTCACAACAAAATGTCAACAGAAATGAGACGTAGTCAGGAACTAGCCAAAGTCAATAACACAGAGGCACAGAAGAGACTTCCAAGGGCAGGTTGGGTCAGCCACGGGGAAGCAGATCAGGAACTAGTTCAGGATGCAAGTCACAAGGTAACAGCTGAAGACTATCCAACACCTTCCTAACTGAGCACTGCTCCTTAAATAGGCCATCTTGATTCAAGATTGGAATTGAGCGTGCATGCCCTTGTGCATCAACATGCTCATGTGAATTAGTTGCCTCATACCAATCTGCATGCTTGCACAAATGAGACTGGCTTGTAACGGAGGCCTACAACCAGAATCACATTATAACTTCCGTATGTTCCTGTGTTCTGTACAGCATGTTATAGTCACTGTCGTCGGGGACAAGATCTATCATCAGCCAAAGTTCAACAGCATTGTTGTGACTTTTGGTCACCATTTCTAAAGCAGTAGAACACTTATCATCAAGAAAAATCATTCAGGATGTATTGGTCCACACAGAAAAGGTTCGATTCCCTAAAATGTAGTGATTATTCATGATTTCTACCAATTTTTTCACCAGTGAGAGCTGAAAATAACAATCGTATGGCTGAAAAAAATACATTATAGCTTAGTAAATTGTGATTGAGCCTTAGGTCTGTTTACTTAATGTGTTTTAGCAGGAGTGACAGGATGAAAAGGGATGAAGATTTCCTAAATGTATAATCCTGGTAATATATCATAAATATATAATATGAATTCTGATCACTCACTGATGTGTCAACTAACATTTCAGTAGCTGTCTCACTAAGGCAATATGTAGATATGAATACCCCCTATGGGCACATGCTATTCATTTGTCATGGTCTATTATTGGTCATGGTCTTAATCAGGGGGGAATGCAATGTAAATCCTCTGCACGGAAATGCCTCAGCATCCCTGTAATCACATACAAAATAACAGAAATGTTTAGATCTGATAAATAATCTTTTTAAATGTACTATGTAAGCAGATAAAGAAGACAAAAATGAACCACATGTGGAGTATATTCTGTTTTCTAAGACATTTAATTTATCAATAAATGTAATAAAAATAGGAATGTGAGATGCTCTTACAATGACTTAATACAGTACACTTTGAAGAAGTTTTAACTATGTGCTTGTATGTAAAGATAACCATTCTGACATTTAAAAGGTTTTTACTGGGTTGTCCAGCAATAAAGTTCTCTCTCACAGGCAATTTCCAGCTGTGGAGATGGTTAGCAGAACATCTGCAATTATTACTTTCTCTTGAAATGAACAAAGCTGACACGTTTCAATGCTAAGTCTACGCACACATAAAGAAAAGATGATGTCACTTTGTGCCCTCACCAGTGGCCAATAACTGGAGTGATTGAAGTCTGAAGAAGTGGGTAGTGATGGGCCCATTTACTGCTAAGAGCACATACTGATCAGCCCACATCACACAACACAGAACATACATAGCACATATGGTAGACAACACAGCATAGACAGGATACATAACAAAGAGCACACACAACATGCTCATGAAGCCATCTTTTATATGCTGTGTGCTAATATTGCTCTATTACTGGGACCTTCATGTTGCTGTCTAGATGACCATATTAAGTAATTAATTGTACATGTGCAATCATTATCCATGCTTGCAAAGGCCACTGGGCAATAGCACACGTGTCTTCAAAAAAGAGTTTGACTCAAGCCACAGTATTACATTGTTGCTCTTCTGAGTCCATGTGAATGTATTCTGCATACTACATTGTTTCACTGTGCAGCAATGTCCTCCAACAATACATATCTATCACATATCTTTTTAGGTAAGATTTTTTTTTTGTCTTTTGCTTTCCTACATGTAAGTCAAGATGTATGGTCTTATTATTTTTTGCATAAGCAAAATTTGCACTTTTTTTATTTTTAACACAGCAATATGAGATACATACAGTAAATGTCCATTGAGCAAAAACTAATTAGTTCAACTCAAAGTTGGTGAAATGTAGTTGTCAATTTGGGAAAAGCTGTTTAACCCAGTTGTTGTCTCTGGATAACAGCCTATGGTGATAGATGACAGGTATCTGGGACCCTACAAGGTACTGAGAGGTCAAACCAGTGTCATTGCTAATGGTACAAGCGAGAACCCTTAAAGATACATATTTACTAGATTTAAAACCGGCAAACTTGGAGGGGGGCAATATAGCAGGAATTAACTCTGTGTGGCTTAGAGGAAGATATATGGCCTAAAGTTGAATGATAATCACACATTGGAAATTAGCTGTTAAATAGAAGCAATTGTCCTCTAAGATCCCTGCTATGCTAAGGTCAATGTGTTACATGGACAATTTCCTGCTCTTTGTCTCCTGGGTCCTGAGAATCCAATGTAAAAGGTGTGATCTCTGATTGTATAGGAAAAAGACTTTCTACGCACATGTTATCTAGTCCTACTAGTTACCTTCATTACTTTAAAGTATGCTAATACAAACACATGATAGATAGATAACTAGATGGATAGCCAATAAATATATGAATATAAAGAAAAGAAACAAGCTGCCTTAGAAAAACAAAAATTAATTTTTTGCTAACAGTATATACAGTAAATATATATATATACAACATCCATGTAATAAATGTCATCCCAGCTAATACAGTACTATATATAAAAAAAAGTATATATTAAAAAGAACACGTAATGCTTAAAGTGTCTATATAGATCCAGCAAAACTCCACATTTCAATTAATTTATTATAAATTAAAAGTGTTCTGATGTCCAAAACAACTGTCTGTATATCTTCAAATGTAAAATCAGCTCAATCTGTTACATAAGTTATAGCTGAAATGGTAGAAATGCCTATTGAAATAAGTAAAATATAATCTGTGCTACTCACTGAATGTTTTCACATTTATCCTAGTCTTAGGTATTTCATCAACATTTATAAAGAACTACAGTGTATAATTAAAATTTTCTAATAGGCGATAAGTGCAACCTGCTATACCATCACCCATGTAAGGCTGAGGAGCGGATAGACTTCTCCCTGTAGAGGAAATCCTCTGTGTAGTAAAATATATTTTCTTGCACCACAAATTTACCTCAAATATTTTCACTTCTGCTAAGCTCACAAAATATTTTCAAGTACCATTTATTAGTATTTTTATAGCTCTTTTATTTCCAAGTTTATTGTTTATGTTTATTCATTTGTTGACTGTCAACATGAAAAAAAATCAAACTCCATTCATATCTGATAAAACCTGTTCATTGAACAGCATTAAGTGAGTGATTTCTCATTGTCAAATGATTTATGTATGACCTATTGTCCTGTCAGTTTCCAGTAATACACAATACATGTAATAAAATAAAAACTGCAATCTGCAAGGCTATCATTTAAACTGTTCATGCTTGCAAGTTTAAATGACACAACGTGAACCATTTGGAGCTATGTAATTAATTTATCAGAAAACACATTAGAATTACCAATGTTGGACAACTAGGCTTTGATGGACAATAGATATTCTGCCCAGTAGATGCAGGAGGGATGCCAGCCTGCTTCCCCTACTGACGCTGGATTGTAATAAAACATGACCAGGGCTGCCCATCTTCTTTGCATTTTTTCATGCTTTATTAGAAAGAATAAAGCAGCACAGTTATGTTGGCATAAAAGGCAACTGGCAAAACATTAGTCCTCAATGGACTAATGTTTTGCCAGTGGATACTATTTGCTGCTGGCCTTTATTTTGATATATTTCAGCAGTATCAGCTTTACAAAAATCAATGTTTTTTGAAATATTTAAATATTTTATATACAGTATATCGGATACATTTTTTCAACTTCAATAAGAGAGGTAGGTATATTATGATTGAGGCAATCCAAACTACTTCCATGCTTGGCATGTACGAGCAAACTTTAATCAAGCAAAAGTACTTTTAGGTACTTTTCACAGGACTGAAAGGCTCCATTTTGAGATGCTCCTGGCAATTTTTTTTTTGCTGTTATTTCAGACATATAGTCAAAGCTCCATGCTTCCTTGTAACCTGGTGATGAGGGAGCATGGAGACGACTTCGCGGCTAATCATGAAGCCGCGCAGCGCGTCATTACATGCCGCACGGCTTCCTTAATGAGATATCCAGTTTCGGTATCAGCAAGTACCGAAAATAAAATATATCGATACGGAAAAACCGGTATCGGTGCATTCCAACATTTAAAGGAGAACTATGAGGTGAGTGAACATCCCTCATCCTCATAGTTCGAGCCGACGTGTGACAATTAAACTGTCACACGTCGTCTCGATAGATCGGGAAGTGAGCGAACGCATACCATCGCTTGCTTACTTCTCGATCATTTCCCTGCAGAGAGCCGTGACTGTCAGTCACCGCTCCCCGCAGGGATTCCCCCCCACTTCGATCCTCCAGCGCTGACTGGAGGAACGGACGGGGGAGTGGCAGGTACAGCTGTCTCTTCCTCTAGAAAGGCAGAGCCAGCTGTCATTCACGCAGCTGGGTGGATCTGGATAGCATTATCGGGATCTGTCCCGGCTGCGGCGGTCTCAGTTTACTGCGAGCTGTAGCTCGTGATATACTGAGCTTTGGTTCACGGGATGGCGCTAGTTTATGTCCTGCCATGACCCTTAAGAGAACCATGGGGAAAAACACCCCATAGTTCTCTTTTAAGTATATGCAATACACAATGTTAGATTGTCTTGTCTTTGACTCTCTTTTTTTACAGTACATTAAAAGGAAACTCCAAAACACAAAAACAGTAATTCATACACAATATGAAAAACTATTTCAAAAACATCTGTAGCTCAATATCAATCAATACAGCACTATATCAAATACAAATTAAAGCTTTATAACAAAATATCTTAAACCAAAAACAAAAATGTTACATATTGCAGCTTACTAATCGTTAGATGTGGTGGCTCTGTTAGTTTTCTCTTTCTCTCACAGGCTAAGAATATTTTCAGCACGTAAAGAAAGTACTTTTGATCATTACAAATATGCCTTGTCATGTCCTGCGAGATGTACTAGAAGCAGAAATCAAATCCCGGGCAGGACACTATCTGCATGGAGTTTGCATGCTCTCCTTGTGCTTTTTTGGGTTTCCTCCCACACTCCAAAGACATGCTGGTAGTTTAATTGGCTCCTGTCTAAATCAGTCCTTGTTTGTATGTATGTATGCATGTGAGATAGAGACCCCTTGATTGTAAGCTCTTTGAGGGCAGGGACTGATGTGAATGTGCAACTATGTAAAGTGCTGCGTAAATTGTCGGCGTTATATAAATACATGTAATAAATAACTACTAATCCCATCAACTCCAATATAAGGAAGAAGAAGAAAGGCAGATATGTTTGGAGTACAGCCTAGTGTGACAACCATGGCTCTTTCCATATGTACAGCGGAGGAGCAATGTGTAGCCACACAACCACAAGAAGTGTTTTATTTGCAGGATCCCCAGCTGTAAATAAAGGAAAACAAGCTTGGAAAACGAATGCAGGCCTCTCATGTAAGGACTGATACACTGCAATTTATCATATTTGTGGTGTTGGGTTTAGATGCACTCTAAAGAACACAATTTTTATGATTTGTAATTGCAGTGCATGTAAGTTTTCCTGCATAGATATAATAAATAAAAAGAAATGAATTAATCATCAGGAATAAATCAGCTAATATATTGGATTAAATACAGGATTGCCACACTCGAAATCTCGAAGAAGCAAATAGAGATGTGATTTTACTGAAGACAATGCTGGGTTAAAGAATTGCTTTGTAATGAATGACGTCTGGGTGGCTGGACAATAGCACATCTGGGGAAGTTGGCATGAACTGAAATAAACTTATGAGCACGGAGCCCAGTGTTTTTCACAGACCATGTATACATTTCACAGTATGCTATGTCGTTTGGCTTATGCAACACTCGGTAAAAAAGGGGTTGACTTACTAAAGGCAAATAAGCTGTTTGCTTTGCAAGGGAGTTTTCCCTTAACACGGTCAATGAGGTGAAAATTAACTTTGCAAAGTATTCCCAATCATCTGCAAAGTAAATTTTAAAAAACACTTTACTTGCACATGATTGGATGATATAAGTCAGCAGAGCTTCTTCACCACTATTACTAAGGAAAAATGATAAGGAAAAGCTTATCTGCCTTTAGTAAATTAAAGTGACATTAAAGGCAAATCATTCACATGCCGATTTAATCAACTACTATGAATGGTGCTTCTTGATGTTTAAAAGTGTTTCAGTTTCCTGCAGAATCAGCTGGACCCCTGAGTACTGGGCCTGATATCCTGTTTTAGGGGGGCTCCTTTCCCTTGCAAGGTCCTATGGAGCCACCCTTGTGTCTCTACAAACACAGGCACAGCAAAGCAGTCCACTCCCATCCACTCTCTTGCCCCTCCTTTCTCTAAGTTAGGAGGTGGACAGTTGCTGGAGATTTCTCTGTTCTTATGATCTTTTACTGGACAGAAGGTTCAGGGAACCTGATCTGAGACAGTTTGAGCTGTTCAGAAACATGATGGCTGTAAGTGCTTGGGCAAAAATGCAATTCAATGCTTTGCTGGGCAAGGGACACTTCAGTAAACAGGTCATCATGTTTTCTTTTAATTTATATTAATAATAACTCATTTTAATAGACTTTTTACAAATGTGGCCATCTTAGGACATACAGAACTTTAACTTTACGCTTGTTTCCCCATGTTAACGATCTAACACAGGGTGGGCAAACTCCGGCCCTCCAGCTGTTGTGGAACTACAAATGAGCCATTGAATGATTCTCACAGCCAAAGGCATGACTACCAGAGGAAGACGCATGATAGGATTTTGCAGTTTCACCACAGCTGGAGGGCCGGCGATTGCCCACCTCTGATCTAATGTTAGTTAACCTGTCCATGATTTATTATTTCAGGGATTTACAAATGAAACCAGTATATTACTACTTTGTGTCCGATTATGTCAATTCACACAACAGTGCATTCCTTTTTTGGTCAGAGCAGAGTGTTGCGACGCACGTCACGACATCACAATGGGCTGCAGTGAATATTAATGAATGAAAGTCTTTGTGAAGGTTAAAAAAAGGTAAACAGTGTAATGCACTGTAAAGAGCACATTGCACCACTGTCTTCACAGCAGCAGCCACGTGGTTGTGCCCACCGGTGTTATGAACGGGTTCTTAGAGCCATACATCCCAACTCTCCCGGACATTCCGGGAGTCTCCCGCTATTAGATATCGGCTCCCGGACACCCGTGAGAGAAAAATTTTCTCCCGAAAAGGTTTCATCTGCTCGATCTAGGAGAGTAAACCTTTCCGTGCGATCTGTTTGTTTTTTTCTGACATCGGGGCCGCCGATGTCAAAAACAGCATAGGAATGTATAACTAGATTACTATTGGCTATTTCAATTTGCAATATCCAAAAGCAGACTAGCTATTGCACCTGCCCACTGCTGCTGTCAATCAGCAGAGGTGGACCTGAAGTTCTCCATCAGCTCCTCTTCTAGTGATTGACAGCAGCAGAGGGCGTGTGCAATAGCCAGCTTGGTATTGGATATTGCTAATTGAAATAGCCAACAGCAATCCACCTATTCATTCCTATGCTGGTATTTTTTTGTATTCTGATGGCAGCAGCTGTCAGAATACAGAAAAAAACCCCAGCATATAGCAAAGAAGCTATTGCTTCCCTTGCTATCTGCCATCATTTCAGGGGGGATCCCTGTTAGAGCTGACTGCTCAACATCTAACCTTGTTCCTGACATCTGACTTTGATGCATGGGATTACGTTACTGGATAGGCATACAGTAGGTGTTTTATTATATCTACAAGTGTTCATTAAAGAAACTGCAATATCATTGTGTTGGGTAGACTTATTTCAAACATGGTATCAGGTTGTTCACATATATTCCAGATGATTTTTATTAAAGAGGAACTACTAAAATGACAACAAAGGCTCCTTTATAAATGTTCAGTAATGACAATCTACAAACACATACTTATAGATAATTGCTGGCTTTTTATTCTTTACATACCGTATCTTTCTTTTTCTCCCCATTGGCCATTTTTACTAAGTGCAGATTAATCCATCTCCCTTTACTTGCTGCAACTCTGGCACATGTGACTAGGACATGTGACCATGCACATCATCTCAGGGGAGGAAAAATGCCTTTCCCTGAGATCCTGCGAGATGCTACAGTTTACAGATGAGATTTCCCAGCAATGATCTGTGATGTAACCTTCCCAAGATGCATCTCTTAGGCCTGGATTACATCACGAATGCCCAAGATGACCAGGAAGTGAAAACATTTTAATTGTAAGTAAAAGAAAAATATGTTTATTAAAATAATCAATGTAAAATCATTTCATATCAGCATGCAGAGCTGAATGCTGATGTGATTTTTAGTGAAAGGGGTAAAGGTTCACTTTAATAGCTTATTTATGCCAGACAGATATTGTTTGGGTTCAGTGGTTATATCATGTAAATATTTTGTTTGTAATAGGGAACATGTTTTTTTTAATGGAGAAGGGAAATTTGGCTCTGTTATGAATACTCTTGTGATTTTGTTTATTACAAGCTTGGCTTTGGGGAAACACTGTGCTCTTACTGAAGCTAACTTTTATAGCCACATAAGCTTTGGGTCTCTGTTGTTATTTCTTCATATGTGAAAATTCTCTGTGGTTATTCCGAAATGGGGAAAACAATTGTGTAATAATCAGCGTCCTTTCATGCTCTTTCCATTACTTCCTCTTTTTTTTTTAGATCTCACATTTTGTTTAACTTCTCAGAAGGATCATTTGATACAGCAAATCAGCACTTCATGACTCACTGGATCTGCAATGAATGTTATATAAAATTCTTAAAAAACCATTTATACTTAAATAAAAGAGCTAGCAAACATTCATATATCAAGAGTACATTTTTTGTTTCTATGAAAATCTCTCATGGCTTAACAAAAGCCAACAAAAGTCCCATTTTCAATCAGCTACAGTCACTGTTTAGGTATTCTGAGAGCCGTGGGTGCCAGCTGTCAAAATACAATAGCTGGCAGGCGAGATTGCTCTGTCAACAATATTTAGCGTGGATGGACAAATCAAAATATTTCTCTTGTTAAACCTGCAAGGCTTAACAAGACAAATCTTAATGTGTATGACCAGCTTTAGAGTTAAAATCCTGTCAAGTTTCTATTGCTTTCTCTGTCCCCGCTGGGGAGATTCACCCTCTCTGATGACCACTGTCACTGAGACAGAAAATAATGAGAAATACAAAACTGGAAGATGAAGGAAAATCTCCCAATGATCACATGTTTGGGTTATAACAGTGTTAGAGGGTATTTCCCTTCACTTTTGGAAGATTTCCTTTTACTTACTATGAGGAAGTGCAAAAAAAGCTACACATCTTATAAGTGAAGGAAAAGCTCCCCTACGGAACACAGACAGTAAAAGAGTAAACTGACAAGGGTTGTAGCCAGGTGTAGGGAGTTGTAGCCATCCCCTCTCTCTATACAAAAGAAAAATGTTTAGCTTGAGAAACACTTACATTTTTTGGCATTAAACATTTTGGCACCTAAGTGCTTCAAGGGGTCACAGGTCCCAGTCCCCCGCTCTGATAGATAATAAATAGTATATAGTAAATAGTATACTTTAAATATATTCAATTGTTTTCTTATATTTCTGAGAAACCTAATGACTGACTACACCCTAAAAATACACAATGAATGAAACGCTGACCCCTCTAGATAGGGTGATAAAAGTGTCTAACAGTTTCCCCCTAGAAAGGGGGAACTGGCCTGTGCAGGGTATAGTAGGTTGTGATATATACAGTATGTATGGTAATTGTCCCAATGTACATGATCATTAATTCAATCTAAGTCCGATGTCGATATTGAAAAGAAAAGCCTGTAATGCCATATGTGGAGAAAACAGTCAAATCATCCGGTGGAAGCTTAATCTGCGCAATGCCCATATAGTAGTGCCTCTGAATTCTGAATCCATAAAATCTGATAGAGCTCTGTGACTCACCGCTCCAATTTCATCTCCGACTGCAATCGGTACATATAGCGGGTGCAGTCTGTAGTGTGCTCTCACTTCTCAAACCAATCTCCAGAAATCAGCCGCACAGAAACTGACGTAGGTAAAATCCAAAATGTATTAAAATAGATCCAAAATCAAATCCAAAATTCAATGTGCAATGACATTTTTAGGTGCCTCTCTGACTTTTCCCACTGAACACCAATGCAAGAAATATCCTTTACATTGGTAGTCAGTGGGAGAAAGAATGTCCCATTACAACAGTGGCCAGCAGGTAAAATGAAGCATTCCCTCCACTGACCACTAATGTAAGAGGTATTCTTCCTCCCACTGACCACAAAGGTAGTCAGGCCACATGGCTTTGTCTCAGTGACTGACTGTTCCAGGTATTGACATTGACATCACTGTTATTTCAATCTTCACATACTGACATGATTACCTGTTTACTGTCTGCGTATTTTCAAAATTGCCCATTTATTTACTCCATATTGTCATGGTTGCCTGTTTGTTGCCCATTTATTTATAATTTATTCCCATTTACCTGTGTATTTTAGCAACTTTTGTTATCAGTGTATTGTCAAGATTGACTGTTTGTTGCTAATATGTCATAATAATTGCCTAAATGATGCTCACAGATTATCCTTATTGCCCATTTGTTGCCACTTATTGTAACAAAAACGATAGAGGAGAAAAAAAGTATCAGGTTCACAAATGGCAGCTAATACACGCCATATACTAGTTATTATTCAGAACTCAGTATGGCACTGTAATGTACACGTTACATCCATCTGTTATAAGAGCATACATACAAGTTATGTGTTAAACTACAGAGCAGATGAAAACATATGACACAATACAGAACATGTATCTCTTTGGCAAAGTCTTTATTTATAGTCTTCTGTCTTGCTGTTCTACAAAATGCATAAGCATATGCTAGCACTGTAGATCTGGCAGAGCTAACATATAGGCTAAATCTTCAAAAAATTGTATTATCTATGAAATGTAGTTCTGCACTATCGCAAGGAAACATCATTTAGCTCTGGCTGATGCCTTTCAACTTAGACAATGAAAGCAAATGTCCCATTGGTTGCTGCGGAATGTTGCACTTCCACTTTTTGTTGCGAATATGTAATATGCACACTTGAAAGCCTCTGTGCACCTGCTGATATATACATAGTTCTGAGAGTGCACTTTTGTTTCTCAGTTTTCTTCTTAAGTTCATACATTAGTCAGCGAGAGGTAATGCTTTCATACTAAAGATGTTTTCATAAAAGTAATTTCCATTCTGTTTCTCTCTATTAGACCTATAACACATTAAAATTTCCTTATTGTCACCACCGCTGCTAATTTATCAGAAATGCGCGTCATCTACACTCGTGGTCTAAATTGTGGACACGTTATGTAGGATTTGCCTAATTTAGAGTGATATATTTACTACTCACCGTGCTAAATATCATGTTTTTACAAATGTAATGCTATTTTTTATAATTTTATACAGTTTAATATTTAAACCGGAATGATACATCCTTTTATGTACAAAAAAGTCCGTGTCTGGTTGGATAGTCTTTAGAAGCTGTAACAGCTTTGCACTTTTCTGCCACATAATGCACTATATTTTTAAGTTCTTCTGGTGTACTAATATGATTCTAGCACTTTATTATAGATCCTAGGAGTTGTCATTTGTTTGTTCGTATTTCTTTTCCAACACGAACAACAATTTTTATTCCCTGGGTTTTATTGGGAAGAAATCATGAAAAATCAGAAATAAAATAATTTTCCTGTAATTATACTTAAACATATAAGGCATTCTATGCCAGAAAGCTGCAAAACTAATATTGTTTCTAAAGACTATCCAACCAGATTCTGGCATTTATGTACATAAATTGTGTTTGAATACATATGATATGAAATTGTTTAAAATTGCAATGAGCACTGCATGCAGAATAAAATGCTATGTAATATTAGTTTTAGCATTACTTAGAATAAATATATCACTCTAAATTAGACAAATCCTACATTTTTCAAAAGTATGCACAATTTTGGCTCCCTTCCTTGATAATGTGAGGTTTTTTCCATCTGAACTAATAAAATCACCTAATTTGTCCACTTTCCCAGTCTTGAACTTTTAGGAGAATTCTAGTGCTTAGTGACAGCTGCTTTAGGATTAATAAATATGACGACAAAGAGTTCTTTCCAGAGTTATGACACCCACTTATTTTCATAATTTAATAGGATTGTAAGTAGATCTGGGTTTATGTGTAGGTCTATAATTCTCATACATAATTTTAGGTGGAGAATAACTCCAGAATGATCTTAAATACAATATGCATGACTTGTTTCTGTGCAACAAGTAGTAAAGTATATCACCAGCACACCATGGTTAAATCTTCAGGAAGTGATCATTGTCATGCCTGATGAAGAGACCCTAGGTGGCCCCAAAACGTTGCGATGTGACGAGATGTGTGTGCATCAATAAAATTATCACTTTCTGAAGATTTAACTACAGTGTGCTGGTGATATACTTACTTTACTACTTGAATCTGAAGCGGAGCCATCCACAGTCACTACAGCACCCACCGCAAGGGACATACCAGTAAGGAGAGCGGTTTGTTTCTGGGTAAGACACCTATATACACTAACAGTTAGACTCAGCTGTTTCGGAGGCCCACAACTGCCACTGGCGACACAGAGTCCATAATGAATTGTTATAATTACACCAGATCCAAGTAAACACAGATATATTTTACTCTAAGCTTGTAAATCCTCGTCTAAGATTCAACAAGCATACACAAACCAGCCTCTACTAATGCATTGTTCCCGGTCATGTGATCCCCATGTCAGCTGTGATATCGCATGAGCTTTGTTGCAGTGTACAGCTACCATTCTAGTTCTTTATCTGTTCACTCCCTGAAGAAAGTGTGTGTGTGTGCGTGTGTGGGTATATATACTGTACATATAAATATATGCAAGAGCAGAGGGGGAGAGAGAACTGCAGGGATCAGTCTAGCAGCCAGGTTGGACCAAGGTTTTTTATGTTATACAAAACGAGCACTGAACACTTGCAGTGTAGGGGTAGCCCCACTGCAAGAGTTTTGTTTTGTTTGTATTCTTCTTTTAACTAAAGTTTAAAAATATATTTTTGACCTTTTAAAATTAGCAACCACCCGTTTTAGTTTATTCTACCATATATTTATTATAAAAATAAGTGAAAATTAATTAATTAAATAACTGCCAGCCTTTCGGAAAGTCCTCAAACCCTATTTTGTTGTTGTTAATACTTGTCTTCTTTTGTCTCTCTTTAACCAACACTACCTGTGTTCTGGGCAGGTATTCTAGTACACACTTCGGAGTCCCAATGGAAAAAACAGAATAATATGAGTTATCTTTACTTTGTGGATATTGTTCTGAGCTGCTGCATTTGTTCCTGTAGCTTAATTTCAGAAAACATTTTAAGCAGAATGTGGTATAAATGCCAACTGAAATACATTGGCACATTGCTAGGATAAAACCATAAACCCGAGAAAAATATTTTACCTCGTAAAATCACAGTTTGTACTGAGGTTAAAAAAATGCCTCAGTACAGCATTTCTGAAATAGGTAAACTGAGAAGAAAAATCATTGCCAACATGACATAATGGTATATTTTATAACTGGAGTTCCAAAGTCAATAAATATTCCCACCAGTCCTTTCACTGACACATTGCTTGCTTTAGTCACACTGACTAGAATACAAAATATACATAGCCTACACTTGCAGCACTGTCAAGTCATGTCAGCTGGCCACAAGCCAGACCATTTTTCTTTTGCCTTGAGGTATGTGTATATATGTGCCATTTTACATAACTTCAATTTCTTAGAACTTGCCCATCCAATCCATTTATTTTAATTCTTTTTTTAACAAGATGCACCAAAACGGAGTGAAAAGTACTGTACATATAAAGCATACAGAATCATGAGAATAAGAATCGGTGGCTGTAAAGGTCACATGTGGTAAACTTTTGAAATCAGCAGATCGAAAAGTAGTAAAATCAAAACTGACATTAGTGGAATTTAACATTTTCCTTTAAACAAAGAATCTAATAGGGTAACTATATTCTAAGTAGGAAAAATGTAAGGAAGGTATAGGTAATGGGAAAAGAGAGGGAAAGCAAAGGATCTGAGGAAAAAGGAAAGGGTTTCAGGAAAATATGATTAAGAGAAAAAGAGACCAAAACTGAAAATAAAAATTTGTCAGGCCAAAACCAAAAATTACGTTTTATTTCTATCCTTTTTAAATATTTGTACATTTTTTTTATATATTTTTTTTACTTTACTATTAAAGGCTCTAGGTAAATAGCAGGGGTCTAAACAGACCCTTGATATTTCCCCTTTAAAATAGAGATTGAGGACACAGAGCCCCCAATCTCTTTTTCTGCAGGCCCTGTTATGAATGAACAGAAAGCCTCTTTTCTGCAGAGTATTCCTGTCCATTCATACATTGTGGATATAGTGTAGGTTACTATCCACAATCATGAATGAAGTGATGTAGTGCACTTCCCATTCATTCATAACTGGGATATAGTAAGCGTACTATGTCCAGTTATTTACAAACACTTAATGAGCAGCTGACCGTTCTCCATCCTGAATTGGCTGTCACAGGAGGCTGAGTGGGCGGTGGGGGAGGAGGAGAGCTCTGCCTCCTGTGACAGATCACAACGCTCTCCTCCACTCCATCCTGACACAGGAGGCGGAACTGGGAGATGCGGGAGGAGAGCTCCTCCTCCTGTAACGATGACAGCTGTCACTGTCCCACACTGCTTGGCATCCTGACCGATGCCACCGCCCGCTCAGCCTGAAAGCTTCTCTCCTCCCAGCTGGGCGCCGCCCACTTCATCAGAAGGCACACAGACCGGCGCCCAACGGGGATGAGAGAAGCTAAGGATACACTGAATTTTCAGCTGTCATGGTACTTTCGGGCACTTTGGTGGCTGAAATTCCGATGTATACGTATTAGCAGGCCAAAAGAAATGAAGTACAGTAACTGGCCCTGACCAAATAGAGTCTAGATTTCTTTCATTCCTTGTAATATCCCCTTTGCACACCGTACCGTTATACCCCTGAATCCGACGGGTGCTGGAACAACTGGTGGATGGAGCCACAGCATACAATCTAGAAGATATGTTGTCTGCACACCATTCTGCTTTAGAATGTCATCTTCATTCGTATTCCTTTAGCATGACAGAGCACATTTACCTTTGCAGAAATTAGCTTAAAGCGACTCCTTTTTTTTTTACTTTTCAAAGTATAAAAGCGACTCCTTAAAGGAGAACTATGAGGTGAGTGCTTTTCACTCACCTCATAGTTCTTGCCGACCTGTGACAATGAGAAATAAAACAAACTTCTGGCAGATTTAAAAAGAAAGCACCTGCAACAACGTTCACTACCCCTGGGACAGGTTGATCAACAAAGTTCCAACATTTCCTGGTAGTGTCAAAGCTTGCCCCCTCCTTTATAACCCCCTACATTGCTATTGGCCAATCACTATGACGGGTTGGCTCACTGACCAATGATGCCCCTCTAGGTGCCTGTTTTTTTAGACTTATCAGCAACTTATTTTTGCTTGTAAAGTGATATAGCTACCTTAAGATACCCATAGATGCTAGGTTGTGGCTGTGCACACATGAGCTTTCTTATTAAAAAATGATTACAGAAACATTCTGCAAAAGACTGCTGAATAAAAGGAATGTTTTGGTTTAGGAAGGAGGAAGTGAATTGGGGGGGCACAATCTTACATACAATTGCACAATCTTATTTCTGAGGGAAAAAATATCCAACAAGGAAAATACTTGCTGTTTGATTGCTCCATTCCCTAAAAATATTTATTTAGAAGATGTCTTGGGTGGCATGCAGACATAAGATTGTTGCTCGATTTGGCCAACATTCATTTATATCTGCAGGTATCTTTAGTTAATGAGTGATAAAGGTGGACCTGCGCTCTCTGGGAAAATTGGTTCTTTGAAGAGGAAGATCCATCAAAAAGGTAAATAAATATGGTCCTCTATTAAAAAACAACTGGAGACCCCGAAAAGTTTATGAACCACCAAAACGTTTTCTCAATGCTATCTGGTGCTCATAGAGATTCCACCTCACCTCACATGCTGACAACGGTTTCACCAGACAGGGAGTAAAGGATTATCTATAAAAGAACTAGGCAGAAATTAAATTTTTTAGTAGAGCAGAGGAAGGTTAGTACCCTGTCAGCGCTTTACTGCTATCTGTCCAAAATCCAGTGTACCCATCGCACTCCTGACCAAATAATACCCTTAGAGTCGGGTGGGTGCCAAAGTGACTGCAGATGCCTCTGCAAGCCAAGATAGGTATATGTATAAAGTCACTCGATGTGATAGCAATCGAGTCAATAAACCATTTTTGACTTGAAATTCTATTGGAGTGCAAGTGACTTTATACATATACTTACTGCTATCTGTGTCCCTGTTGCAGATTTCTCTTGATGTCTGGTAAAACTGTTGTCACTGGGATGATAAGCAATGGGAAATCTCTCTAGCATATTCCTGTATAACGATAAATACCAGATGGGGGTTCCAATACTTTTTCACTCGAAAAAACTAGAAATAAAGTTTTGGCTGGCCATACACTTTAACTACTTACAGTCCTTGTCTCTCATTCAAAAATTATGATTTACAGGCGCTGTAGGTTTTTTTTCAGTCTAAGTATCTAACCATATTGTGTTTTGTTTGCTTATGTCACCTAATTATTTATGGACATTTTCCTAACCTGGCCCTGCTTTGTTACTGAGTTGTTCCTTTATCATGCTGTCTGGTTACAGCTCACAGATGTTTGTACCATACCATGAAATTCCCATTAGGTGAATTTTTCTAGAATGATGTCAGTGACTGTGCAAATAGAATTTCCTCAAAGCATCTCTCTGTGATGGAATACATGGAATTGAGTCCATCACTGTGAAATTGTTTGCTTTCCACTTCAGCATCTGTTGCTCTTACCGGGTCATTCAAAACTGAAAGTCATTACTGCATTTGATAAGCAGAAAGCAAGTCTGAATTTGCTTGAGGAAGTCAAAGGTACATATTAATGTTTATTTATGTATTTACTTTAGGGGCTAGTTATATTTGTATGCATTTGTATGGTGAAAACTCTTTGGACATTTCCACAGCATCATTTACCAGATGTGTCATGCAATGGGTGGACATAAATCTACCTATGGACATGGACTTCACCAACACCCCAATCATCATTTTCTCTGGTCAGAGCTGGGTGAAATTGTACATTGTAGATACTCAATGCCACTGAAAATTTTTATATCTGTGGGCAGTATTATACCATCAAGATCTAGTAAGGACTATTCATAGAAAACCTGCCATGGAAAATAGAATGCTGTGCCTTACAGTAATCCATGGTAGTTTCCCTTCTCTTTGCTGCTCTTCCTTTTAAATCTTTATCTGTTTTCATGCTGGGCAGAACTTCTGTTTTGCAGCAGACTGCTTTGTCTCTGGAATGGCTACATGGTGTCTGTGTGTACGTTTGCAACCTGAGCCAGCACTACTATTGGCTATTTCAAGGAGTGGGAGTCTCCCAGAGCGCCCGGGAGAGTTTTTTTTTCTTCGGTTTTTTTTTACAGCAGCAGAGCCGCCGGACAATAGGAAACTATTGGGCGGAGCTAGCTGTCACTGCTAGCTCCGCACAATCGTTTGCTATTTACTTTTTTAACTCTTTTTCTGTTCTGCTCGGTACCTCTGAGGGACCGAGCAGAACAGCCGAGCCGAATGCCGCTCGGCGGCATTCGGCTATTAACTCACTGCTGTTCGGCATCTTTAAGAATATCCCGAACAGCAGTGAGTAGCCTGCCGGAGGTTCGGATCAGCCGATCCAGATGTTGGATCGGCTGAGTCGAACTCCTTCTGCACTTCGGGTCGGCCGAACATCAGGTCAGCACAGAAAACGGACGTCGTGTGAACAGGCCCTAAAGATTCCCACAGGCGGCTGGTGTCTGATTTAGGTAAATATACATCTGGCGCGGAGAGGTCATCTTAGATCAGGGGCGGGGAGCATAAGAATAACTGTTCTGTGAATGTACACTGATCCTTTAAGACAATCGAATACTTGAAGTGGTTGGATATGTTGGCAATGGTTGTTACCTCTACTCACTGACCCTTTTAGTTAGGCAGTTGAAGGAGTTATAACACTCTGATAATCATCCAGTTACCTTTATAATGCTCAGGCCAAACCGTTGCTAGATTGTTATGTAGCTATAAAAAGTGCAGGTCTTGCAATAAGCAGAAATCACTGTCCTCTTTATTAGGTTTCAAGTTCCATATTTAAAAACCACTCTAGCATACATCTGAGAATTGTGATAAGTACTGCTATGGGATATGCACTTTCTATGGCTACAGAACCGTGGTTTCTTGTTAACAATCATTCCATTTACATGCACACTTAGATCACCCAAATGTACATATTAATACTAATTGAAGAGTGGTGTTGAAGAGGGTTGGATAACCAAAAGTCCAATGGGCAGTGATCCTCTCTCATGTATGGGCGCATTCATACCCAAACTACATGTACATCTCATTATCATTCAAAGATATTTTTTCCCCATAAAGACAACTACATCACTGCCATCCAGCTATCAATCTACTAACTGATATGAATTAAGGGTTAAAGAACTAACAGTCACATGACAATGCAGCAAGCACATAAGAGTTAGTTGCACTGTGGTTTTATGTGTTTAATCCCTCAGGCATTTTCATTGCAAGTTGGAAAGAGGAATGACAATAGCAGGTTGATCTTCTTAATAATCTGATGCCATCTGCTCTTTCTGTTTTCACTACTTCTTTCGATTTTTGTTTCTTGGTGTACAAAAGACTTAGCAATGGTGTGAACTTTTAATGATGAGAGCAGTCAAGCAGCAAAGAGGAAATATTTTACATGGCCCTAAGGAATCATTTATTCTTGTTTGATTTATAATCTGATAGAATATAAGTCACACCTTTTGTAGTTAGCTAGACAGCATCAATGTGGAAGGTGCAAAATCAAGTAATATAAAACAAGTACAACACCTTGGGGCCAGTTTCTGCCATTAAGTAGAGCAGTAATAAATACTGCTGCTTTCAGCATCAACTCTACAGCTTTAGCAACAACATTTTCAAGCTGATCTCGGGGCAGATAAAAGCATTTCATGCAAGCATGTGTTCATTACAAATCATTAAATGTATCTTTTAATGTACACAGTGTTAGTACCTGAATTTGACTTGACATCAGCCTCATGCACCCACCTGTACAGCAGAGCTGTGAAAAAGTCATGGTACGGGGAGAGCCAGTTGGGTGTACTGCAGTGCTCAGGTGCTAACACACAACATGCTGACAGAATGATAGAGCAGAGTGATAAGCTCATCAATTTTGCTGCTTCCCATTTACAGGTAGGGATCAGCTCAGGTTCAGCCAAATCAGCTGTGGGCCGGGGCATTCTCTGCCCCGCATCTGCACATAAACAAAGGGCTTATGCTTATGTCAATTACCTTATATGGCCCTATTACAATATTAAGCAAAAGTCATCGACCAAATATTTCCATTTTACCATATACTATCAATTACATCATGCACCTTGTCCCCTTGCTTACATTCACCTGGAAACGTGAATTCCCTGGCTGTAGCTGATTTGGCGGCATCTAAAGGAGCTTCTTTCTATGTTCAGAGGAGCACAGGGTCAGACCGGTTCGGTCCCAACCTGAGTTCATCCCTATTCACGGGCTGCGGACAGTGACAAGATCTTTAAGTTTTTCCTTACTGCAGGAGAGAAAAGTCAGGTTTCCAGGCTGGCAGTACCATCCCTCATATGAATTTAACGTGGGTATTTAACTGTTTATTTGGAGCTCAGCTTTAATACAACATGCATTTATGGCCGAACGGTGCTATCAAGTTGCTCACACAGAGGTAAATCAGCTGCCCAGCACTTCTCCTTGGCTGTGGACAGCCTGATTTCCAAAAGATGTGGCCATCCAGAATGATAGGCAAATCTTACAGATGTAGGACAGATGATTCTATCGTTTGGTGAACAGTGAGACTGACTGACTGACTGTATAACAGCCTCTTTTTGGTGATATAGACATTAAATAATTATATATTCTATTCCTTCCTAACAGGCAGAGAAGTTGTGGGAAATCCATACATGAGCATTATCAGTGAATACAGTCCAAAAGGAGAAAATTGACAGTACACACTGCCTAGGGAAGATGAATGCCAGGTAGGGGGACTACACTACATCTGAGGTACTACTACCCTAATTGGGGGAGGAACACATGCAGTGGAGTATTTTTCTGCAAAGGTACACCTGTACTTTTATTTAGATAGCTAGATAGACAGACAGATCTGGTCCAATCATTGCCTGGCCATATCTTTAATAGCTTTTGTCATGCATGCTTATGGAAACAAACATTTGTCATGCATGCTTATGGAAACAATCATGACTGCTGATGCTATCCAGGAAACATTGCAGCTCTGCTAGGATCAGAAGGTCCACTATATTGGGGCACGCAGCCCACCTCTGAGCAACCTGGGATGCTCTGGCCAGCATCCCTCCCAGTTCCTGTCAACCAACTGCGTCACTGGTTGCCCAGAACTTGATAGGATGCCACTCAGAGCGTCCCAGGTTACTAAGAGCCCGGTGTGAAGATGTATATGGCCCTTACACTTCTCCCTGCCAAGCTCTTAGCAATGGGACACTCTGCTTGCCGCCCCCATTGTGACCCAAAGAAATACTGCCTGAGGCAAAAGCATCAGGCTGCCTCATTAAAGGGACAACCCTGCTTATGATAAGTCCTAACCCACAAACAACTTCCAGTGAGATAAAATGGATGTGGTGTACATTGCCAGCATACATTGACAAATAGAAACTTAACTCCAGCTTTGGAGAGAGCAGATATGTGTTAGAGCAAGGGTAGCCAAACTCCATCCCTCCAGCTGTTGTGGAACTACAAATCCCATGAGGCATTGCAAGATTCTCACAGACATGACTCTCTGAGAGAGATGCATCATGGGATTTGTAGTTTCACCACAGCTGGAGGGCCAGAGTTTGGCTACCCCCGTGTTAGAACCTTAGAAAAGTATTTTTTCCTACCTGTATTGAGATGAATTACCCTCGTTTCCTGCCAGGACAGAACATGATGGGAAATATTTCCAACAGCAACAAGCAGACAATTTTAGTAGAGTGAGGAGGGGTTTGAAGTTCTGACAATGTTTTTATTGTTCTCTGTGCCTGCTTATTCCAATGATGGCTATACCTATATTTCTTGTAGGGATGTTCAGATAACAGTTCAGATACCAGTGCCGATAATTGGCATTTTCATGAGAACTACCAGGGTTGCAGGAGTTGCAGCAGTTGCAACTGGGACTGGGCCCTGGCACTCCACCACTGTCCTGAAATCATTAGTCTGTATTGCTTTAAAAAAACTGTCACATGACAATAAACAAAAATGTATCAGTAATTGTATCTGAAAGTACTTGGACAAGTATTGGTACTTGTACTTGAAAAAATGGTATCGAAAAAATCATACATTAAAACAGATGTACAAATCCCTCCGTGTGCTCCTTACAAATGACATCTGCCTCCTAACTTTTTAATTTTTCTCCGGCCTAGTCTTGGAGCTGGAAGAGTATCTGTACATGTACTTGTACCGAGTATGGTACTTGGTATGTGAACATCCCTAATTTCTTGTATAGGAAAATCTCAGAATTGGAATGACAGACTCCAATAAGAACCTGACTGAAGTAAGAACCTGACACAAAGTTAAACTTTTCCCCACTCTATCTGAAACTAAAAAAAATAAATGGCTGGTTGGGGGTCAACATGTATCCAGAATTTCCATCTGCCTTTTCCAGATCCAGAACAGGTAACAAGCACAACAGAAGGGGTGATAACTAAGAGAAAAGGCTTAAACAGCCTACAATGTCTGACATTCAGTTTGTATAAGAGCTGTTTAAGAGTTAATATTTTGTTGAATTTCCACTGCTGTCTTTGTAACAGCAAGGAAACCCCCAGCCTCTAACATTAACAAGACCCCAACCCTGATCTCTCCGATGCAAAACATAGCAGCTCATGTTGATTAATGTCTGTCTGAAACACAGAATGGGAGAACTGAAAACATTGTGTGTTTAGGTAAATTATGTAATCACGCTATCCAGTCATGTGTTCTGGTTTATATTACAAAAACAATTTGAGTGCCATTGTTGCTATTATTAGATAACTCCATTAGTATATGGCAGCTCCTCTTAGGGAAATGGTCTTTGTCACTTTTTGACTACTTTACAAATACAAATAACAGGTCACGTAGGAAGAATAAAAGTATACATTTTCTGTAATGCAGAATTAATCATATACAACTAAATATACAATTAACTTTACAATTACATAGCATTGAAAATTCACCCCGAGCCAGACTCGGGATTACCGTCAGGGAGGTTAACACTCATTTACACTCATCCTCATAGTTAGAGCTGATGTATGACATTGAAACATCAGCTCTATTGATCGGGAGGTGAGCGAACACATACTGTCACTCGCTCATTTCCGGATCATCTCCATGCAGAGAGAAGTGACCGTCGGCCACCGCTCCCCGCAGGGATTCCCCCCTCCCCTCTCCGATCCTCCAGCGCTGACTGGAGGAACGGACGGGGAATGGGGTGGGCACAGCTGGCTCTGCCTCTAGATAGGCAGAGCCTGCTGTCAATCCCACAGGGATTCCCCCCTCCCCTCTCCGATCCTCCAGCGCTGACTGGAGGAACGGACGGGGAAGGGGGTGGCACAGCTGGCTCTGCCTCTAGATAGGCAGAGCCCACTGTCAATCAGCCAGCTGGGTGGATCTCGACAGTATTGTCGGGATCCGTCCCAGCTGCGGCGCACTCAGTATATAGCTCACTATAGCTTGCTATATACTGAGTTTTGGGTCACGGGAGGAGGTTAGTATATGTCCTCCTGTGACCCTAAAGAGAACTATAGGATAAAAAGGTTACCCCATAGTTCTCTTTTAAGATAATGCATCACTTATGTAAAAATACAATGTACTGTATATATTTGTACAAATATTTGTAAATGTGTGCAAAGTTTTTAGGAGTAGTGTAAAAATTTGTATGACACAGGAGGCTTTAAAGCCACACTTCGGGTAGAATAATCATTTACAAAGTACAAAAAATAAAAAGAATACAAAACATTTTGTGATTGGCGGAGGAGTGGAGGCGGCAGGGAAGTGACATAATCTCTACTTCTCTAATTACATTCTTTAAAAAAAATACAAGACATTTTGTGAATAGAGGATAGTGAACAGGGGCAGGTGATACGTCCAGAGCGCTGTACAGTTCGGGTTGCATCTCTCCCTCTCTTCCGTACCTGGAAGCTGGGCCTTCTGTGTGGGGGACGGCGTGCTGCAACGTAAGATTTTTCTACTTTGTAGCCACCCTCCACCCATAACACCCAGCTTTTTAATGATCATTTACACACCCAGTGCCTTGTGTAAATGATCATTCTGCCTGCAGCGTGGCTTTAAAAAAGATACAAAAGGCTTTTGTAGTATACAAAAATATATAAATATCTGTTTTTTACCCTGCCAATTTAAAAGAATCAGAAAAAAATACCACCCAAAACAAATTAATTAAGGTGGAAGCACATAAAAATACTACAATCCCCTGCTCGCCCTAGTCCTCATCGTTTTTTTTAAGTAAGCATTTTAACATCCAGTAATATACACCTTCATCCAGGATTCTGCAACAGCCAGCATCCCTATCCTCTAGTCATCTGGGCTGGAACAAAGTCGGGTTCTTCTAGCAGAGTCCACTTTCCATCTTAATGAAGAGAACCAGACGCAATGATGTCTACACGAGGCATGGCAACAAGACCACTTGGAAGCTGGTGACCAGCATGCAGAGCAGGTTCAGCATGCCAGTCATCACAACCACAACTGGCAGAACAGAAGATCACAGGACTGTGGAGTAAGATGAGTACTATGGGGTGTTACAGCACAAACATATGAGCTACAGATTGAGGAGGAATTGGGGGGGGAAGTCGGCCTTATTTGACGGGACTTCTATTTTAGCACAAAACACATGTATTTATAATTTCAGATTACAGTCTGAAAAAGTAAAACAGATCTAAAGTTAAAAACTGACTTTAGGTCTGATGGTCCCCCGAAGCCTCCCATTAAGTTTCTCCCCTTTCCAGCTCTATTTCAGAGCCGGGTCTACTGATGTCCCAGCAGCCACCACGTCACTTGTTGTTCCATTTGTTATTGGCAGTGAGAGTCTGGATCTGTGTGAGGCAGAGGTTCTGATTGCCTAAACAGCCAATCACAGCATCTAACTTACATGGATGTGGTCCTTCACTACAACTAACAAAGGAAACAAGTAAGGGGGTGGCCTCCAAGACTTCCGCTTCAGTAAAGAGGTAAGCAATTTGTGGGTGGCCGGTATAATGTCAACATCTAAAATGTCTCCAGCACATCTTACCTAGCAGAGCAGAAATAAAAAGCCTAATAACTTTATTTGACAGAGTTGCAGTCATTCATGTCAGTGCAGGAAAAGAGAATAGGCTAAATTCACAAAGCTTTACCACAAGGATTAGGATCTTTATTTTAACATGACTGAAATACATTTTTTTTAAGCTCATTGGACTCAGAAGAAAATAACTCACTTTTTGAAAATATGGATCCTTATCTTGCTTTTGGAAATTAAGTCTAATGCATGTTTTCATATATGTTTAATATGAATACGCTTTATGCTCTGTATCCTATAAGTGTTCAGGTATTATGAACTACAAATCTTTACTTTGAACTTATGTTTGTGATTCTTTCTCTTGTCTCTCTATTTTAATGTATGTGTGTGTATGTATATATATATATATATTTATATATATATATA
>NW_017306558.1:146746-172042 GCF_000935625.1 Nanorana parkeri
CATGCAGGCACTTGAAGCTGTAGATCTTATACAGTTGATTGTTGGCCCTAAGCTATGGTTGGCTAAACTAAACTTAGGCATTTCTTTATGGATGCATTGTGACAAGCTGAAGGTCTGCAGGGATTGTCTTGCTGTTTCTATATATATATTGTAAAGGACTACTTCATCAGGACATCAAAGAGTGGGAGATCTGATACTGATTGTGGCTCCCAGCAATAAGACTGCTTACCACTGAAGTGCTAATTTCTATATGCACCTATTTCTGTTCCTTACATTACACTACATCTATGTCTTTCTTTACATATTGCATATATTGCATTTACATATGCAATTGAGCAACACCATAAAAATTCCTGTATTTAACACATTTACCTGCACTGTCCATTCTGTGCATTTTTACTCCAAATGTTTTGCAGTAAAATTCATAAAATACATACAATTGCACTCAAATGCATATAAACAATTTAAGATTAAAAACTGTATCAAATGGAGCAAAACACTTTTCTTCCTTCAAAATTCTGAGGACACCGTTCTCATGTGAACTAGTCTGTACTTTTATTGTCCCATTCTCTATCTTAACCCTCTGTCTGCACCTTTGGGGCTATTAAAATATTTCTAAAGCCAAAACTTTTTTCTTTTCAGTTCTTGGTAGAATAGGGAAGGGATAGCAACCCTACCAGGTATTGAGCAGTCACCAGAACAGGAATAGAGAGGAAATCTTCTAATGGGGAACACCAAGGGGTCTATTTATAATATGTTCATAGAGCGAACATCTCTGTGAATGAGATCCACAGCACATTATAGCCATATGCTCCTTGGCTCCATCATGTGTCCATAAAAGTGCTGTGAATGTTGCTCACAGAGATGTTCGCTTTGCAAATGTTTACAAAAATAAAACCCTTATTGTAGTGGCAACTGCCTAAGAGAAGATTTCCCTTATTTTTGAGGGATTTCCTCTTATTTGCTGGTGTGTCTACAGGACAGGAAGTGCAGGAAGATATCCCCAATGGGAAACAGACATAAAAAAAAAACTGACAGGAGTTTTAACCCTTCCATACTCTATCCAAAACAAAATAAAAGTGTGGGCTTTAGATATAGTTTAAATAAGCCACTGAAACGTTCCCAATAAGATTCATTTGTAATTCCTATGTTGCAGTAAATCTGTTTAATAGAAGCTTTCAAAAACAGAAAGGTTTGAGAAATACAAAAGACTCACTGACTATTGTAGACAGTAGTGAGTGCTGTCAAAGTGAATTAACATACATGGTGAAAGGTATATCACTTGAGGATAGATGTATCTTAGCAGGTCACATAAAGGGCAACTAAGTGGATTCTCAGTGAGCACATATTTTGAGTTATTGTTGCTTACACTGCTTTTTGTTGTGACTTTTGCTTTTGTACATTGTTGCTGTGTTTTTCTTATTGTAATAAATTAAATATAAAGAATTGTAGATTAGTAACTAGAGGGATACAGCTACTTTAAGACTCCTTGCTTAAAGTGACACTAAACTCAGTAGTTAAATCTTATAAATGTCACTAGGGATGTGAGCCCACAGGCGTGCAGGTGACAAGGGATCCCTCTGGATGTGAAATCTAAGGGCCAGCTGGTGTTCTGCCAGGGACCCCCTCATGGGAGTTTGGACTTAGCTGCGTGCTGACCCCAGGTCACAACCCCCAGGTTCACCCTGCTCGTGTGGAGAGTACCCGAAAGACACAGTGCAGGCACGGATGGATGGCTGGATGGAGCAAAATCTGGATAATGAGCCAAGGTCAGGGCGGGCAGCAGACAAACGTAATCAGGAGAACTAGCCAAGTCAGTACACAAGAGATCATTCCATGGGAAGTCAGGTTAGGAATAATTGCACGGAAGGGGCTCAGGCACAAGTGTTGCTCAAGAAAACAGAAGCAAGTCTGCACAGGATTTAAATGGGGAACGGGCTGGGAGGCAGGGCAGGAAGTAGCAGGGAGGAAGGTATATTAACCCTCAGGTGAAGCGGGTGACACCCCTAGCTGCTAACACAGTGCAGCAAGAGGAGAGCACATTTTTGTGGAACCACAGGGGCCAGCAGACCCACAGCAGCAAAAGGTAAAAACACATGCAAACAGACACAGATCAGCTCCGCAGCTGATCTGTGACAATAAATGCATTCATGCCCCCTAACTATTAACAAAAATTTATCTCATTTGTGTATCATTCAGCTACAGATCCTCAAATCATTTCTGAATTGGTGCTGACACTGTCCTTCCTTCTGGAGGCTGACTACTTTTGTTCCCCATGGTCCGTGTGTGTGTGTAGTAAAGTAGTCACCGCTCCAAGCTCACTCCTGTGATGGACTACAATCTCAATACAAATTAGTCAACTAAATGTAAGATTGTAAGGACCATGGGAAACAAAAGTAGCAATCCTCCAGAAGGAAGGACAGAGTCAGAGATGATTTGAGGATCTACAGCTGAGTGATACACAAATACGCTACATTTTTGTTAATAGATAAGGTACTTGAATGCATTTTAAAATTAACCTTTCACTTTAAAGGAAATGTTTAGTTTTTTTGCATCATTTTTTACGTTTGTAACTTAAATATAACTAATATGGCCTGTGAATCCATTCCAATGAGTGCATCCTGCATGAAATTTGTTTTTTGTAAAATTAAGATTTATAGTTAATAATGAAATGCAATTTTCATTACAGACTTATATGACTTGTATTTTAAGACTAGCCACAGACAAATTGGGATAATTATGCCTATTCTCAGTGGCACCGGGACACATGAAGTAGCTTATATCCTGAAGGATTGGCTGTGTTTCTCTGAGATTTTTTAGCGAGCTGTAAAATCTCTGTTAGCAAATGCGATTGCTTATGATCCCAAAATCAATCATCTTGGCACATATGGCATACCCATAAGGCGTGCCTAAGATATGTACCATATGTGGCATTAGATTGCAGTTATATTGATTCATGTGCACTATGAAGTAGGAAGCAGAGTATGCATATGTAATATACAAATATAGCTGCCCCCGTGTACATACATTATGACCTGTGCATAGAAACCCAATTTTTTTTAGAACATAAATACACATTGATAATGTATATATGTACTTCAGGACAGTTGAAGCAGACCCCACTTTGTGTGAACCTTCCTGCTTAGGTGGATGTTTTTTTAGTGAGGGGAGGCAGGAAGGCTTCTCAAGCAGGTTGTCAGCATCCTGTTCTCACTCTACAAGTGTGATAGGTGGGACTTTGTAGAGCAGAGGTGGCGGTGTATCTAAATCTCTGGTCTGAAGCTTTTTCTCACAAAATAAATGTAGTGGTTTGCCTTTGAATGCTGATAAAATGTGCAGCTTTCCCATTGTAGTTATTAGTTAGCATATTAAATAGCCCTTGCATAATTGAGAAAAAACATTAACCCTCTTCATGACCCTGATTCTTAATAGTCATTGATCCCTGGATGTTCGGACCAAATATTGCAGCCTCAGTATGTGCTGGTAAACTTTATCTTTAATTGTTCTATCTACATTATTTAAAAATGATTTTTTAAGGACATATTACATGTTTGCAATGCTTTACATTGTTTTAAGACATTTGTAAAAAATATTTTAAAATGTATTATAATTACTAGACCCGTGCACCCTTGAAAAAGTCCTGTGGATGAAATGTATTGGGACGTGACTGATTTGAGATCTTGCCAGGAGCCCAAGCAGTGAATTAGTGGAAGTGTGCTGGGAGACCTACATAAGGGCAGACCGCTGAGATAACTGGGAAAGCTAAGCCTTGTATTGGAAACTTTGCAATGCTGTTTGGCACAATGAAGACATGAGTGTTGCTTTTATTTGGTATTACAATTTTACGCTATGTGAGACTTCTCCTGGTTTTTTCCCCTTTTGTGGGATACACATGAGGGAGCTCTGAAGGATTCTGCTCAAGGCCATAACGTTCTAAAAGTGGCAAAGCCATGGCTGATTGGAAGATCAATCTTGAATGTTAGACGTATTATGGAGGGACTATATAATCACTTATTACATTATCTGTATTTTCGGAATGCACATGGAGGATGTGTTTTTTATATATAGTAGAACATGCACTAGAAAGTGTAATATCTGAAGTGCTACATGTTTTTAGAACATATTGATAAAAAAAAGCACTTGTGGGTTTAGCCAATCATTTTTTTGCATATTATTTCCTCATTGTCTACATAACTGGGGGGCATGGCAGGGGGTGTGATCTTTGCCTACGCACTAAAGGGTGCTAAAGGTGCTAAAGGGTGTCCCTCTATCCATCTCAGAAAGTTTGTAACTGTACTGAAGCCAAAATATTTATAACTTATGTGCTCTTAGAGTGAGTTAATGTGTACAATTTAAACGGCGTGCTTCTGAACAGAAAAGGTTAGTGATTGCTCTGTAACAACTTTTGGGTGGCAACTTACCTCCAGATTGTCCATGTGAAAAAAACATATTAATAACTGAAAAGTATGAAATTAGACCCAAAATGTTCTCCACGGAGTAGATTATTATACCACTATTTTTGAAATGCTGCCAAAATCAATAATGCAGACATGTTTATATATCAGAAAATGTTAAAGGCAGTTGTTTTTTTTTTTCTCTTTATGTTCATTTCTTCAACCAAACTGAAGTGTTTCATTGTGTTCATGTGCTTAGTCTTTGTACTTCAGCTGCGTCTTATACACCTGCTCCCCAGAAGCCTTCTCACAGTGCTGCATGATATATACGAGCCCAAGTACAACACTACACATGCCCTTTGTGTGTACACCTGGCCAGCTAACTTAAGTTTTCCCATTTTATTATATTGGAGGAATTGAGTCTGCTTATAATAAAACTGAGTTAAAGAGAAACAGCACCCATGGAAAAACGTTTTAACTACATTAAAAAAATGAACTGGATATAAAATGCTATTTTTGATAAAGTAGACTATGTTTCAGTCTTGGCTGCCATTTTCAAACCCAGTGGGGATATGAGCCCTCATTCCTGACATAACAAAGACTGAGCTTGGTGTTTCAGCTAAGCTACTATATTCACAAACCAATGATTACACCATATATTTCTGCAGAAAAACCAGTAGATACAGCATTTGTATGTCCTGTACACTCTAATGGCTTCCTTGTGGAAATACATAGATGAATGGCTTTAGCAGATAAAAGTGAAACTTGTCTGAAAACTGAACCGTAGTCTGGTGAGTGGAGTTTGACAGGAGTTAATGGAAAACTTTTCCTAGAAAAAGATGAGGCTTCCATTGCTACCTTCCTCCTGGAATGCTGGTTGCATGGCAAACATTCTTACCCTCTAGCTTCAGTATTTTAGGAGTCTGCAGAACAGGAAAGCCAGAAGAAAATCTGCCTTTGTCTGACCTTGTCTGCATACTTGCTCTGGATCATTGACTCGAAGTATTGAAGTAAGGGTCAGTATGACAGGCGGGCAACTAGTACTTGTAAAATAAAATGTTAAAAAGGTAAAAATTCAGCCTTTATATTTATCTGTGGAAAATGTTTTTATAAATAACAAATTGTATTCTTTTAAGTTAGCTACAGAGGAAGTAGCTCCATTTCAGGCACTGCTGCCTCTTATTTAAACATCAGATTGAGCACCATTGTTGTAACTCGTATAACTTTGTGTGTAACTTTCACCTTGATTTACTTATCTCATATTTTTTGATTTCTTGGCTTTCACCCTAATGGCTTTAGAAGATTATTGTCAGACCAGGTGATGTCATACCACCCCAGGGCAATGGGGTGTGTTTTATAGACATGTCAATTTTGTTTAGTTCTGAATGGAGAGTCCGAAACTAATTCGGACATGTGACTGTTCTCTTGCCAATCAGATGGGGGGGGGGTGGTTGGCTGTTGGTAATTGCATTACAGGCAGGAGGAATCCGAATAGCGAACCGAATCAAATTTCAGATCCAAAATCCGAACAATTAGAAAAATAAAAGTCTAAATGGATCCGAAACAAAAACAATTTTTTTGTGGTGTTACATGTCTAGCGGTTTAAAGATTTCACTGCACTTTGCTCAGTCTCCTAAATGTTTTGAAAGGGGATAGCCCAAATATATACAATCCACACATACAGCAACCATGTATTAAGTGCCACATGCTACACTCTATTCATTCTAGATTGGAGATAGAGATGTCTATATAACAGTGTCTAGAGAACATTAGAAAGTGTTAAAAGGTAAGAGGCAAGAGAAAATGGGGTTGATTTACTAAAGGCAAATAGGCTGTCCACTTTGCAAGGGAATCTTCCTTAGATTAGTGAATGAGGTGGAGCTCTGCTGACTTCCATCATCCAATCATGTGCAAGCACATGAACATTTTCCTTGTACTTAGGGACTCTTTGCAAAGTGAATTTTCATTACATTCACTAAGCTAAGCTAGGAGAACTAAGCGTGCAAAGTGAAAATTCCCTTGCAAAGTGAACAGCCATTTTGCCTTTAGTAAATCAACCTTAAAGGAGAACTATGGGGTTAGGGCTTTTCCCCATAGTTCTCCTTAGGGTAACGGGAGGACACAAACCAGCTTCCTCCCGTCATCCTAAGCTCAGTATACCGCGAGCTACAGCTCGCGGTATACTGAGACGCCGCAGCTGAAGTGGATCCCGACAATTATGTCTAGATCAGCCCAGCTGCCTGAGTGACACCTGGCTCTGCCTATCTAGAGGCAGAGCCAGCTGTACCCGCCCCCTCCCCCGTCCGTTCCGCCAGTCAGCGCTGGAGGATAGGAGTGGGGAGGGGGGAATCCAGCCCCTCCCCTGTCACGCAGAGAGCCGACCTGTGACAGTCTCATTGTGACAGGTCGGCTAGAACTATGAGGTGAGTGAAAAGCACTCACCTCATAGTTCTCCTTTAAACCAACAGAGCCCTGGATAGCAGTAAAAACTCCACAGGACTTCTAATCCTTCCCCACTCTATCCAAAGCTAATAATAAAAGTTGTGGCTACACATACACTTTAAATTGAGGGCTAGTTCAAGCGCGGAGGAGATGCAGAGCAGTTACAGAACGGATCATAACTGCGTCCAATGTATTCCAATGGTATTTTGGGCTCTAGTTCACACCAGAGTGTTCAGTTCCAGAGCATGTAGAAAAACCGCAGCAAGCCCTATTTTTTCTGCTCCGGAACTCACCAAAACGCATCAAAATGCATGCAAACATCCCTGGAACACACTGAAAGCCAGTTTAGGCTTTTTTTTTTTTTTTTACAAAAATGGCTTGGAACGCAGCAAAAACACGGCAAAACACACTGCACTGCATGTGCAGAAACTCATGTAGATCTGGTCTGCATTTGGTGTGAACAAGCCCTAAAGTAGAATGGAAGTCAAAACTTTTTTCTCACCCTTGGATAATGTAAGAATGGGTTATAACCCCTGTCAGCTTTTTTCCCATCTGTCTCCCTTTGGGGAGATTTCCTTTTACTTGCTATTCAATACTTATAACAGCAAGTGTGAGAAATCCCTGGTGGTGCACAGGTTCACCAGAACTGATGTACCCATTGGAAGATTTCCCAGCTATTCCTGTTCTGATGACAACCCAAAATTTGTGATTTTCTTTCACCCTCAGTGATAACGGTCACCAGGACAAATAGAGGCCCTGAAAAAGGGTCGCAGACAGTAATACAAACCTGACTGGTGTTCTAATCCCTCTCCACACCATCCAAAACAAAACAAAATAGGTCTTGGCTTCAGCTGCACTTCAGCTGCTTATGCAATATAATACAATTATCTGACAATGAAGAAAATAAAGAAAATCTACCAGAGTAAATAGGTGATTATCTCTTGTGGTTTGCTTTGTGTTTTCTACCCTTTAACAATGTAAAACAATGGTTTGTGAATATAGCTCTAATAAGACTCAGCAGTATAGGTGGTATAAGCACATGATACATTAGTCATTATGACTGATTTGTATCTCTGAAGATTACTGTGTGATAATGCCAGCCAGAAGCCACCAAGCCACAGCAAGTGACAGCAAGTGACTCAGCAACTAAGATGAACATGCGGAACTGTCAAAATATTTTTGTATTTTGGTCTTGTGGTAATGGCCACAGTTACTGAAATGTAATTCTTTTATTGTCTATCCACATTTTGCAGCATGTGCTAATATATGAAGAATAGTTGAGAAGAAATGTTACAAGTGTTGTACCTAGTGTTTGATACCCTGGGGGGATTATATTTAACACCCCCTCCTTTATACATAAAAATATTTTCAATAATAATAATGAAATTAAATGAATGATAATGGATGCAGACAGTGAAAATTGTAACGTCTTGTTAAAACTGGTGGTTAGTGCAGAAGTACCTCCTTACATTGGTGGCCAGTGTATTAGTGTCCCTTACATTGGTGGTCAGTGGCAAAGTGTAACCTTATACTGGTGGTCAGATGTGAAGTGCCCCTTTACATTGATGGTCAGTGGAGAGGTGCTGTCTTACACTGGTGAGAATGGAAGTGGTGCTTCCTTACATTGGTGGGCAGTGGAGAAGGGTCCTCCTTATAATGGTTGTCAGTAGGAAAAGGGCCCTTTTACAGTGGAGGTCAATGGAAAAAGGGCCTCTTATATTATTTATATATATATGTGTGTGTGTGTGTGTGTATCACTTACATGAGAGGCAAGGGAAGATGCTTAACTGGCCCTGTGTTGCTGACTCTGACAAGTGATGTTGGAACCAGAATTATGCAATCCATGTAAACTGTGTGGAAGCCTTGCATGTAGACAGTACATCTCCCTTTTGCCTCCACGCAGGGTGGACCACTCCAACCACCTGCCCTCGGTATGCCACTGATACTGTGTAATAATATTATGCAATAAGATGATTATATTTTTGTTTTAACTTGTTACATTTATTAAGCTAGTTTTCACAAAACTAAAAATGTTGAGCATAGTTTGGACAAATTGTTGTTTCCGTTTGAACAATTACCAAGTTAGGTTTTCATTTGTTGGTCTTTTATTTAAAGTGAGTGAACCTCCCTAAGGCGCTAGATCAATGAGAGAAAATGTAATATCTAGATAGAGCAGGTGCGCGTCATGTTATGATCGTATCAAAACACTAAGCATTGCTGTTTGCATCATATTTTGCTGAAAGTAAAACCTTGGAGTTGAGTACCACAAATAAGTGTTTTAAACTCAGTGCCATTTTGTTAGATATACCTACTTAATGCAAGTAGGCACACAGAGAATGTTGTATGATCAAAAGAAACAAAGCGCTAAAGGTAGCTGTATGAGCAAAAGAATAAGCTATAATTGATTCTGGCGAGGTCAGTATGGAAGCTAATATAAAAAAGAGAATGTTGGCTGTCCTGGAAACATGCATCTAGCTAAACATTCTTAATTTATACTCTGCACATAGCTATGTAGTCTTATATATTTCTAGCAAACAATTGCGCAAAAATGGGGATTCTTGATTCACATACATTGCAATATGTGTTCAAGCTGACCAAACATCTTTTATAAATATAAATATTTCACATATGAGGTCCTAGAGGAGTATGGCCATGTGTTAAGACTCTGGATTATTCCTTTCCAAACTACTGTGCAAACATCTTTCTATCAAACGTTCCCTTAAAAAAATTGGTTTATTTGTTCACAAGTGTAGCCCGGGCTAGTGCCCCTTTAAGGGATGGGAGCTGCTCAGCCCATGCATTCTTGACCACACTGCAGCCTAAGTCTATGCCTCCCATGGCTGGATTGGACAGTAAACCAAGCTAGAAATGGAGACATCCATTATTCTTTGTTACCAAAGTTGCTGCATGTTCAACTATTTCAGGGGATGTTGAAGTGCTAGGCTTCTGGTAGCAACATTTTTATTGATATTTTCAATAAAAGACAACATGACATAAAGTATATGCATACATCAATAAGAGCTATGCTTTCAATATTAATCAAACCACAACAGTGCAGAACAGCACAAACGTGTCATAACAGCTCATCAGATAATACAGTCAATCAAACACAATACAGAAGAGAATGAAAGAAGTTATAAGATGTCATAAAAGCGAAGTAAAGAAAGAAGAGAAATAGCGTCTGCTAGCTGGTCCAAACCATCCTAATAAATGAGAGGCCCGGCGTTCCTCACATCAGAACCCTCCAAGGAAACATTCCCCCCCCTAGGTTCCATCACAGATAACGGAGGTCATCCAAATCCAATTCAGGGTGCTGGGTCCATAACAAAGACTTCCATACATGTAAGAACTTAGTATGCTCATCAGCAAGAATATTTGTTAAGTGTTTGTTTAACATAATAGTGTCTAATCTCTGGGTAAATTCCAAATACGGGATTACATTGTTTCTTCCAGTTCCTGGCTAAAGTTAACTTAGCAGCCAGGAACATTAATGTGTAAGGGAGCATTGGGATCTTGTCAGTCCAGGCACCGTCATATGTCATAAGGCCTGTCCCAGGTCCTTAGGCAAAGGGTTAGCAAATATATGTCTTAACAACCTATTTATCTTGGTCCAGAAGTTAGAGGCAAATGGGCACGTCCACCATGTATGTAAAATGTCCACAGGCTCAGCACACCTACGGAAGCACCTACTTGATGAGGTGGGATACATTTGAGTTAAATGTACAGGAACTAGATACCATCTCAGCAGGACTTTATAGGCTAGAAGTGCTTGGGTTCTATAACTCTGTTGAGGAAATTGTTGGTGCCCGATGTGGTGGTTGTAGAATCAGTCTCTAGAGTTTACAGAGAATGTTGGAAAAAAAGAAAAAAATGGTTATGTCTGTGTAAACAACTTGTTGCTGAAAGCGGAGAACAATGGCTAAATTTGCTCCAACTTACAGGAAGGCCATAAGTGCTCAAATAACCACACTTTTTTACAACTTTGGTGGTCAGAAAGTAATTTCTAAATGTATGTACAGTATATTCATAACGTCAAACTGTTTTCTTGCATCAGTGAAACAAGTAGTAGGCATTCTAAGAGTAGTCCTTTGACAGTTATGGCGCCATAGTTTGAGTATGTGCTGTAGACAAAATACATCTATAGCAAACTAATTAGGAAGTGTAAAATAGAATGGCACGTCCATTCAGATGGAGGAAACCTTATTAGAACTTGCATGTTGTAAGAATTCTATTAAGCCACACTGGCAGCATGTGTCACTATTCTGAAACCAAATAGATTTTATTGTATTTTCCTGAGATTTGTTCGCTGCAGGAAATAGCTTATGAAATTCAGTCTTCTAACTGCATCATCTGACAATCCACTGACTATATAATTATATAGCCAAATTAAAATATAGTGTCTGTGTGTTGTGACAACCAAAATGGGAAGCTCCAGTGTATTTAATTCCAGATTTTTTTATGAATTCACCAGAGACAGAGCAAACATATAATTTCATTTTAAGATCAGAGCCAAAAGCAACTGCTTATAATATCTTTCATCATAACATTCATTATAGCCACCATTCATAACAGTAAATCCTGCTAGCATTGAAAACAATGGCTATTACTCATATAACCTCATGTAGAGATAGGTTGCAGAGGGCAGAGGTTTTCAGGTTATGTTGCAGTTTGACCATATAATGAAATGTGCACTTTATTGTTTAGATAGTGATGTGCGTTAAGATGTGATTCCTGTATTCAGAAGACTGAAAATCTTCTTTGATAAATCACAGACGTGTATGACCACTTACATAGTTACATAGTATTTGGGGTTGAAATAAAAGACATACGTCCATCAAGTCCAACCCATATAGGTCCACGCATCATCTCATTCTTAGGGATACTGGTATCCCTGGATATTACGGTCCCTCAAGAAATTGTCCAAACGTTTCTTGAACAAATCTACACTCTTCCCTGAAATCACTGCCGATGGCAGTGAGTTCCAGACCTTGACCGCTCTTACTGTAAAGAACCCTCTTCGCCCATTGTGCTGGAATTTTTTCTCCACCAACTTTAGGTGGTGGCCTCTAGTCTTTGTAATGGAGTTAATCTCAAACAGTTTGTTGCCAATGTTGCTGTCACCATTGAACATCTTGTACATGAAAAGCATATACCCCCTTAATCTCCCTAATTCCAGCGTAAACATGTTTAAGGTCAGAAGCCTTGTCTCACTTGCTCTAGTCTTGCTGATTTGTAAAGCGATCATGCTTGCCCATACTCCTCCATGTATTGTGGACACTGCTAGCCATGTCACACAACATAATTCAATCTAGCAGTTAAATCTTCCTTCTCTACATATGATGGTTTTGCCAGTAAGACTATCCTGTACAATAATGCAAACTGCAAATGTGTGTGTCCAGCAGCAAAATATTCACCTAGTGATCTTAAAAGGAGTCAATTGTAGGAAGGTTAGAGCCTGTGGCGTAACAATCACCATAGCGACCCAGGCGGCCGCTATTGGGCCTGGGGCACAGTGGGGCCCGGCCAAATGCCGTGCGGGCCGCCTGGGGCGCTATGGGATCCTCTGCTGGTAGCTTTCACTGGCGGCTGAAGACGAACACGCCGCTGTTCAGATCACTGACAGTAATCTGTGCAGTAGCGCGTTCCTCTCTACAGAGTCTTGGTTCTGGTGGACAAGTGGGGCACCCATCCGATGGACTTCTGGAGATACAGACAACTACAACATTTTGTTATGTCTCTTCCGAAGCCACTACGAATGAGAGGTAATTTTTTGCCCTTCGAATCATTATTGGGGTCACCGACTCCCACACGTCATGGTCTCTCTGTCATTTACAAGATTCTGTCGGGAATCACTATAGACCAGCCCCCGTCATACCTTGGGAAATGGGAACAGGAATTCCGAACAATTTTGAAAATCTTTAATAGACATTTAATATGAATATCTACAGAGTCAATGAGAGTCAGCAGCGGCAGTGGAAAAGGAGGCAGGGCCCGTGGTCGGCAACAGGGGAGGAGGCGGGGCCTGGTAACGAAGGAGGGGTGGGGCCCGTGGTCAGCAACGGAGGAGGAGGAGGCGAGGCCCATCAGCGACCGTGGAGGAAGAGGAGGCGAACAGGTAAGGAGTGCAACCAGCCCACCTGAGGGTGACCCTGCAGAGCCCACCATAGAGATTCTCTGGCGGGCTCTGCAAGTTCACCCTCAGGTGGGATCTTGAATGGGCTCTGCAAGGGGTATAACTAGAAATCACAGGGCCCCATACAAAATTTCGCTATGGGGCCCTGTGATTTCTAGTTACGCCCCTGGTTAGAGCATTTACATTCTGCTTGTAAAACATTGCAGCATTATTATATGTAGTATAGACTTTAGGGGGCATATTTATAAAGTAGTGAATGTGACATTTATTAACCACTTGGAGTCCGGGGTGTTAAACCCCCTTCCTGTCCAGGCCATTTTTCAGTATTCAGCGCTGCGGTACTTTGACTGACATTTATGCAGTTGTGCAATGCTGTACTGAAATACATTTTATACCATTCTTTGGGGACAGATAGAGCTTTTTGGCAGTATTTAATCACTACTGGGGTTTTATTTTTTTTACTATATTAAGGAAAAATTACCAAAAATTTTCGGAAAAAAACCTCTTTCCCTACATTATGTTATGAAACATTTATTATTACCTAATGTTTTGGTAAAATATAAAAGATGGGGCCACATCAGGTAAAAAGACACCAAAAAACTACAATACCCATAATTGGGCGACAATGTGATTTATGGCCTTAAATGTATTTCTCACACTCTGACATTCATGGTGATATGTAACACATTCAGCGCAATTTTCATTTTCGCGCATTGGTGCACCTGACTCATATTTACGTTTAAGTAGGACCACCAAAGAAGCTGATGAAGCAGCAATTTGCTTCACCAGCTACTTCTCTGGCTATAGCAGCTAGAGGAATGACAGCTAAATGCGTAAGTGATGTAATACATACCACTTCTGCATTCAGAGATCGGAGAGGAGATCAGCAAGTTCAACAATGCCTCCTATCTTACTGCTGAGAGCCGCCCTAGCCGATCTCAGGCCCGCAGAGGGGACAGCGGAGCCCGGGATAGAAGGTAACAGCGGTGGAGCTCAGAATCTGTGCAAATGTATGAAAAAGAAGTACATTCTTAAATTCTAACTTCTTTTTCATACATTTGCACTGATTCTGACCACCTTGTATTTTTCTTTCCTCTACACTGAGTCTGACACGTCATCAACCCCCCTTCCTAAGGATCCACATCTGCCCACTGAACACCCGCCTGTCACCACGTCCAGACCTCACGACAACATCACCAGGAGATCACCACCATTGTGCCCATCCATTCCATTACACGCCATTCCATTCCCACTTCCATTTACCTCGATTTACTGTTATTCCCTGGTCAATCTCCTTCGGTTTGACTGAACCGAAGGGCTCCGGCAGCCGAAAAGAGCCAAAGGATCAGCCGAAGCTACGGATATATCCTTTGGCTCAATAGTGAATAACCCCCTTAGACTTCATTGGCCTGCACTACATATAGAAAAGAGTGAAGTTTAAGGGTTTACATGCACTGAAGAACTGATTTTAGTAAAGTTATTTTTCACGTTTACATACACTTTAAATTTTACAACTTTTATAAGCTTTTTGTTAAAACACAAACTTCAGTGCATCACGCCCCAATGTTTTTTTTAAATAAAGCTCAATTCATTTGTTATACTCCCTATACCTTTCAGGTTTGAATTGAGAAATAACTCATTTGTGAGTACACACGTGATTAAACCACAGAGCCATCGGAAAATCTAGGGTAGGAATTACTCTGTCTTAAACTGCAGAGTCAGCATCTAACTCCTGTGGGATTGCTAGCTCAGATAATTAGGATCTTCTCCGTGGAGTCCACTAATTCAAGCAAGCTGTTGGAAGAGAAAGCTAAGTTTCCTTAGGCGGTAAATATGGAAACATATTCACAAGAGATCACAGCTTTTTAGTAATCTTTGCTAGAGTGCAAAATATTCTCATTGTGTAATATGGAGTAATAATGAATAAGAAAGATGTGTGAGGCAATCATAACAAGTTATATTTACCATTTTGTATACTAGTTTGTTCAGTCTTTATCTAAAATCCTACAATTAATACTTATTTTTTTAACCAATATGAGTTATCATATGATGATTTATTAGGCTCTTTTTTAATTTTCCACTGTAATATTTTTGTAGTAGTAACTTTGTTTTGAAAAATCAGTATAAAAAAAAGGAACATTAGTATTCATGCCAAAATACGGATTGCACAAGAAATTAAATTAACACAAGTCACAAAAATCTTCTTTTTTTTTAGATTAACCTGTCACAAACTGAGGCAATTCAAAATTACAGCATGATAAGAAAAAAAAAATGCATGCTTGGCTCACCACCCATTGGATGGTCAGAGTGTTATCTCTGCTTGGTCACTATTAAAACCCCCTTATAAATCAATTATCCAGCACTGCCCTCAAGATAAAGAAGAAGGTGAGAGCCATTCCTCACATCCTGGGGACCTTCAGCAGGTAGATTTCAAACCTGCTTAGCTCATCCTACTTTGGCGCAAGTTAATATATATATAGAATGATGGTCATGATAAGTCAGCATTGGGGACAAGATCATCTGTAGGGAACCCACAGGCAATATTAGTGACTAGTCCTTTGTACCCTGCTTGACTTTTTGGCCACAGCTTCTAGAGTTCCGTTCTTTTTTAACATCTGGGTAATTGAAATAGTGCATCTAATAATGTAAATCCAAAAATGACAGATTAACTTGGTGCACTCTACAAAAAGAGAATTTAGCTTTAAAATGAACATGTACCCAGATTATGCACACTAAAAGTATTTACATATTCTGAACAGCAGAATCTTGTCAGCCTGCCAGCCCTCTAATGGAAACAATCAGCGGTTTGTAAGATGTTAGAAACTGATTGAAACCCAACTATAGAGTCTTTGTTGTGATCTTTGAGAATGAATAACTTCACATTAAGAGCAACTAGATAGGTTTGGGGTGTTTTGTTTTAAAGCCCATTTACTTTTTGTTAAGAATATGTAAATGTTATTGTCCCTAGTCTGGGCACAGGTGTACTTTAAGTCTTGGAATCCTAACCGTGAGGTTATAATTCTAAATTGTTTTTTTTTTTCTCTTGATGGGTTCCAGCATTTGTTTCTGTTATGGAGAAAACAAAATAGGGTTTGTTTTTTTTCAGATCCTAATACGTTCTGGCCTGTGTCCTTGAGCCCAAAAGCTTTGCAGAGCTTTGGGTGGGATAAAGCCTCTATCCCTAGGTCCTCATCACCATTTGTCATTATGGTGCTCAGGAAGACTCTCGTAATCCTAATAAAATAGCAGTCAATGGAGGCAGGAGTGGGCTGGATATCCCTTAGATCGGAGGTAGGCAAACTAACTCCAGCCCTCCAGCTGTGGTGATACTACAAATCCCTTCATGCATCTTCTCTGGGAGTCATGTCTGTGGATCAGAATCGTGCAATGCCTAAAGGGATCTGTGGTTGCACCACAGCTGGAGGGACAGAGTTTGCCTACCACTGTCTTCGATAACCTCACACTGTTGATATGCAGCTATTATGCTACCTGTGCAGTGGTGTTAGGATGTGCACTGCTTTTTTCAGGAGGGATTCAAGGCAAAAGGTAGATTTTTTAGGTTTCTACTAAGCCACAATTAACCTTACCAGATATCCCCTATAGGAAAGCATTCTTAACTGAGTATAGATCCACTTTATTGCTGACAAAAACAAATAAGAGGAATTGTTAAAGTTGTTTCAGGTTTTTAGATGATACATAAGTAGTCCTCACTTGGTCTAATCTATATTATTTGAAAATGGAGAGTGGGGATAAAATACAGAAAAGAAAAAAAGTGGAAATGAGTGAATGGAAAAGGGGAAAGGAGAGTGCAATCATGAGGAATGGTTGGAAGAACAACAACGACCAAAGGGGGTATCATTTTAACATATTTTCAAACACATTTAGCTTAAAGTGATCCTGTCAATAGCTTGAAAAATTCTAAATGCAGTCTCTTGCAAGCAAAATGTGTTATAGAGGGAAAGAACACAGCAGTAATGTAGGGGTGGGAAGACAGAACAAACTGAGAACACAGGCATTCGGATTCCCAAAAGTGTCAATGCTGAAGAGTCTGATGGATGCTGCAGCACCAGAATGAAGGAGAGACGGCAAACCCAGGGTGACTATAGTCCTTTTCTTTTGTAGGAGACTGCCAGTACAATTTTTCAGGGTCATTTTATACTAGAAAAGACAATGTTCCTTTAAAAAAAATTATCCTAAAGCGAAATAAATGTTTGAGAAATTTGCAAATGTGACAACTCTCTAATTCCTGCATACTAATTCTTGGGAAGTCCAATTACAAATCACAAATGAAGTGGTCTAGCTTCACTGCTGCAAAACGCATATGTGATCAAAAATAGAAGATGGCCTTCTCACATAGAATTTTATTTATTCAGGACAGATGTGTGGCTTGTGAAACGAGGAGGCTTTGTCAGGGTAAATTCTGAATGCTTTAGAGAAATAAAAAGCCCTTGGCAATCATAATCTTCCATTCCATGATTGTCACTGTAAAAGATTGCATTAATGCTCAAACTAGCTATGTTTAGAAACGAAAAAAAATGTGTTTGGAGACGTCAGTTTGTCAAACACTTGAACCTAGCATTTTTTTTCTTTTCAGTTTTTCTGTACCTTTCCCCACACCCAAAATTCCACAAAAATAGTCATTATGTGCTCATTGTTATTTCCTACGTATGCACAACAAATACTTTTGCTTCTTTTTGTATGTGAACAATGTAGCTGTCTGCATGCACTAAAGTCTACAATCACACCAATTACTTGATGATGCAGTCCTAGGCAGTTGGGGCGTTCATGCAGAAGTTGTAAGATGGTAACTAACTTCATCCATGCTACTTTCATTTCTATTGGCAAGATCTCTTCTTCCACCCCTGTAACTAGATCTGCTTACTTCTATAGGTGAATGGGGAAGGCCACAATTGCCTAAAACTATTCAGTTTTGATGGCAAGTTGTATCATCTGCTGAACGTCTGTAGGTTTTGGGAACTCCAAATGTGTTCCATGTGCACAGCCACTGTAAAGCCGAATAATGATGTTGCATTTGCATTGCTGGATTCCCCATAGTACAGAAAACATTTTACAGCTCAGAAATTCATCTGTGAGAGATGGACATGTAACAGATGATAGGAGTGGGGCTGGCCAAAATTGATAAAAATGTATCTAACCCAAGGGTAGGCAACCTTGGCTTTCTAGCTGTGCTGAAACTACAAATCCTGTAAGGCATTGCAAGCCACAGGCATGACTCCCAGAGGCAGACGCATGATAGGAGTTGCAGTTTCAGCACAGCTGGAGAGCCAAGGTTGCCTACCCCTGATCTAATCAATAGTATCCTGAAAAGATATTGGAAACCTGAGTGCTCATCAACCCATTGCACCACCCTCACCCAAAACAGAAATATCAGTTTTCAGTGTAGTTTTATTTTAGTAATGTAAAACTAAATCAAAGTGCACAAATATTAACAACAGCAAACTATCACGTATTGAACTTTATTATCAAGCACTAGTACCGCGTATACATTACCTGGTGCCAAATCACACGTAATCAGCAAGTTAAAGATTCTTAAAAGTTCCCCATAATTTCCCATAAACAAGGAGAGAAATATAGAGATAAGCTTTTCATGAGTCATGTGACGCACTTTCCAAATTGTGTAGTCCGCCTGAATAGTGAAAGCAATATCATGACGCCCTATGCTGCTCAGACCTACAGATGTTCAGCCAAACCTCACGTGCTTGTTGACCAAGCAGAAAACAAGTAAAATACCTAAACAGTTATAGCATTGTTATTTTCACATTTCTGGGGCATCATGCAAATGTTCCAAAATGAACACAATAATCATTTACAGTTCCAAGTACAATGTGTTACTCAAGCTCAGAGCACGTAATAAGAGCAGGAAACAGAACACAATGCTCTGGAGATTACCACTTCACTTATGGGAACCTCAAGGGAGTTGAACTTACTGTTTATTGAAACTACAAAGACTGCTTTGCAGGCAGTGCTACTAAAAAACATGCAGATTGTGAAATGAGTCAGTGCATAAAATTCAGTGCTAAAATATTTCTGATTTAGGTTGAAAAAACTGCATGATCAAGTTTTGGTAATCAAACAGTCATTTTACAACCTAATTAAAGTAATACTGTTTAAGAAAAAAGTATGTTTAAAAGCAGCATTTCTAGCATAAATGTGTACGCAGAACAATACTGCTCAGCAACAGGTGTTTTTGTAGTATAAATTCTACTAACCAAAGCTAACCAAAAATATAACACAAAATAATGCAATTCTAAATTAATTTGAAAAAGGAGGCAATTACAAGGTTGTATGCACATGTGCTGACAGGGAACATAGTGGTAAGTGGAGGTAGCAACATAGACCCACAAAGCATAAGAAAATGCCATAAGAACAAGGGATGATTGTCAGTTTAAGGTCGACCCTAGTTTGTTCGCAATTTGCAGGATGAACTTAAACCCAGCACCCTTAGGGTCTGCTATGGTTCTTAAGGGCAACCTCTGGCAAAAAAATGTTTTTGAGAGGAGCCCTACACCGTTTTTTGCAGAGAGAATGAAGCTGGCTGGGAATTGTCAATTAGCAACAATACTTGTTGTTGTTTTTTTGTCCAACTACAGGTACAGTTTTAAGGCATACCAAAGCATGTCATTTAAAGGAATTGTGTTTTTAATGTTGCAATCTAACCTCCCTGGCGGTATGATTTTTTCTTTTTTTCATGTAATTTTTCGGTCTATTTTTTTTTTCGAATTGTTTTCGTCTTTGTCGTTTTTTTCTTTTTTTTTAATATCCCGCCGGTTCCGCCCCCCTGGAACACGGAAGACGGAAGCCGGCATCGGCCTCAGAACACAGCGCGGCTCGAGGGACAAGGTAAGTAAATGCTATGCAGCTTTCCCGAGTGTAGCTCGGGGTTACCGCTTATGGTATGGAAAAGTAACCCGGGAATACCACCAGGGAGGTTAAGCTAAAATCTGTTTGCATTGTTACATGTCCCCAATGTCAGTCACCAGCTAATTTTTCTTAGTGGTGCTACTTATTTTTCTTTTTACTAGGGTGTCTACAAATTTTAATGGGCAAAGTGCTGTATATGGTGGCTGTGGAACCTTATTGATTTACAGCTGATATTGTACTGTTTTTTTTTAGGCAAACAATTTCTACTTTTTATGCAATTTTCTTTGCGTGGTGTTTTACGTGTTATACTTGATATATTGTGATTTACACAATTCAAATGTTGTTACGTTTGCTGTACTGGTCACTGAATTGGGCAACTTGTTGAGGGTCTCAAATCAACCTATATATGCCTTTACATTCAACCATTCAACATGCCAGATTTGACAAGCTGCCCTGGAAGTGGAGATGTTACAGAAAGCAGGGAGTTTGGTAAACTGCTCAGGGATAGTGGTAGTGCCTGTACTAGGTTTTATTATTATGATTATGCAAAAACATTTAAACTTCATCTAACACCTCCTGGAGGAAAAAACACTTTTTAAATCTATTTTTACAAAACTCGAGTGCGAAGGGGTGTGGGGACTGAAAGACCATACACTTTACATTTTTTGTTCCAGTTTTCAAATGAGAACCCTTTTTAATATGGGATATCAGATGTATATTGCATTAAAGGATGAAGTTAGTAACATTTTTAAATCACTTAAACAATAAAGAAAGGCTAAAATTGAGAAGGACTAACAGAAATACTCTCCTCCATGCCACATACTCCATCCAGCATCATGTTTTTTTAAGTTAGGGATTACACATGGTACAATTGCTTAATACGTTTTGGAAAGAAGCAGTAGAACTAACACAAAGATTTATAGCATGGGGATATAAATATAGAACCCTTTGAAAGCGTTTTAGACAAACATTAAATAAAGAAAAGATCTGCTACAGGTAAATGGTCAGCTATCATTAGGTATGGTGGACCCTTAGTAACACAAAGCCAGCAATGTTAAACTACTTTTTAAGTTTTCCTTTTTCTCCTTATAACCTGCCTAAAAATTGTGTTGTGTACAGAGTTCAGTAGCTGAGGCTAAAATGTACACGCAGACCAGTCCCTGGACACACACTAGTACAACTGCCTTTAGTGGCCCCTCCCATTGAGTATACATTAACTTTTTTGCCTTACCTTTCTCTGTTTAAACCCTAGTCATTGCACATTTACTGTTTCCAGTACACTATCCATTGATTAATCATTAAAGGGTACTTCCCAGTTCATGAACATTAACTCTTTAGGGCAAAAGCATTCAGCTTGCAATTGAGGTCAAACTAAGATGATTTTTTAATTCCTTTCCTATCTCTTAATAGGTAATTCTGACACCCTCTTGGTCCCCCTCTAAGCTGCATCAAGCTGATTTTGCATTTGGGAAGATAAGCAGTGCAGTCTTTATTGAGTAACCCCTAGCCATTGCATTTTAACTGTTTTCTATGTCCCTTACATTCAAAATACACAAGGCATTATTTCCTTTTTTTATTATCTACTTTCCAGTCACTGTGCATTAGCCATTTACTGTGCAACACCCATTTGGTGTACATTAACTTTTTAAATTGCAACCCCCAGTTACTGCACATTAAACCATCACTGTGTCATTTGTATTGTATGAATTTCACATGAACCTGGGTACACTTCTCTGTGGATTATGTGAATATATCAACCACTTCCTTTATGGCTGTATGCAATGTGATATATCGTATAGTCTATAATGCTGCGTTATATAAACTTTGCTGTGCATTACAAACTATGCAGTGCTAAGCTGTATAAACAATGATGTGCATTATATATTTGGCAGTATGTAGCACTGTACATTATATACTCCACACTGCTCAGTAATTCATATTGATAATACACTTGCCATACATAATATACTCCACATTGCTTGGCTTTATACACTGTGCTGCAAATTATATTCTTTACATGGCTCTACTCTACTTCATATTGCTCAGCAGTATACAATATGCTATACAATATGTAATTTACACTTTTTAGTTGTATGCATCAAGCTATATTCTATACCCAAGTAATATCTACTGTCACAGTATTATCAACTGTTAATGCCACATATCATATAGACTGCCACTGCAGTGGTCCTTAACTAGTGGCATGTGTACACCAGGGGATGCTTCATATGAGTTCAGAAGGGTATTTACATGTCTTCAAATTCACGATACAGTTTTAGTTAATAATAAATCATATATAAGAGAGATCAAGTAAGTATTTCTAAATTTCCATAAAACTTTCCAGAAAGCCGTTTTAAACAATTTGAGCGTTACAACAAGACATACGGTATACACATTTCCAAGGCAATTAATATCCGCAAGGAGTTTGCATGTTCTCTCTGTGCTTGAGTGGGTTTCCTCTGGGTACTCCAGTTTCCTCCCACACTCCAAAGACATGCTGGAAGGGTAATTGCCTCCTGTCTATATCAGGCCTGTATGTATGCATGTGAAATAGGGCACTTAGATTGTAAGCTTCTTTAGGGCAGGACTGATGTGAATGTGCACTATGTAAAGCACAGTGTAAATTGTTGGCACTATATAAATATCTGCATGTGGTATTGTGTGGCTATCCCACAGTGGAATTGGTTGATATGATCACCCAGGTCTCTCAGCCAGAGGGTCTGAGAGGTTTCAGGAAGCAAGGACTTTTTCAGATGAAGGGCTGGCTTCTCAGTTCTTTCTGGATTCTGCTTGGGAACCTGGAACTAGGATGTTTCAAAGTGATTCAAGAGGGAAGAAAGCTCCAGTCCTGGGTCCAGGGTTTAGCGGTGATCAGCACCCAATGATTGTACAGGTGTGCACAACCTTTAGGAAAGGGTGCTGACTAGGGGAATTAGATCCTGCTGGGAATTCGGAACACACCGTGTTCAGGAGTCAGGAGGAGTCAGGTGTGTGTGCTGGAGGCACACAAAGACAGCCAGGGAGGCTGGGAGAACTGGTAAGGCTAGGAGAGCCAGGAGCCTGAGGGGCCGCCAGTACAAGTGCGGAACAGCACTACAGAGAGGGCCAGTGGGTCAAAATGTTAAGAGTGGAAGACAGAATTCTAAACTTGTGTTGTTTTGCAAGCAGTGCATTGATGCTGTACTGAACAACCTCTGCGAGGGTATCCAAGGTAGATGTGTGAACTTTCGTTTAAATAAAAGTGGGCTACCAAGTAGAAGGTATTGCGAGTAGACTGTGTCCTTTAAGCGCTCACCATATGTGCTAATATCCCCAAACATCACGAAAAAACAGTGTACAGCACTCTCTGGGGGAAATTTAGATATGGTGTGGTATGCAGCCCTAGAGACCAGGAGGAGACACCTGAGGTTAATACAACATTTTGCGCCCTTTACATGTTTTTTAGTTGTATCCCCAAACATCACACTGCAATACATAAATAAGGACTTATTGATGTCATGTGACCAACACTAATGCTGGCCATACAAAGTAAGGATGAATGAGAGAAATCTTTCGATTCTCCCATCAACTGTAAACAGCATGAATGGGGAATCTTCCCTGACAGATACTGTATTCTGACAGCAGGCACATGCGACTGTCAGAATACCCAAACAGTGGGTGCAACTGATTTGTTGCAGCCACTTTTTAGTTAACAACAAATTTCCACCCCTGCTTCTCTGACAAAAGTTGGTTGGAAAATCGCTTTTTTTTCCAAGCTGGGTGGTGATGGCAGGGCTACCCATGGATCGAATTGTCGACTGATGTAGCAGGAAATGGCCGATAATTGACCCATGAATGACCATCATTAGAGTTCCTCTGTAAAAAAAAGCTTTTGTGAAATAGCACATGCATAAAATTGCTCTGTACTAGATGCTCCCAACTACATGGAATGGGTTTCCATGGCCGAGCAGCTGCATCCAAGCCTTACATCACCTAGTGCATTGCAAAACGTCGGATGCAGTGGTGTAAAGTACGCCGCCCCTGGACTAGAGAAGTAGAGACGTGTTCTCTGGAGTGACGAATCACGCTTCTCTGTCTGGCAATCCGATGGACGTGTCTGGGTTTGGCGGTTGCCAGGAGAACGGTACTTGCCTGACTGCATTGTGCCAAGTGTAACTTGGTGGAGGGGGGATTATGGTGTGGGCTTGTTTTTCAGGGGTTGGGCTTGGCCCCTTAGTTCCAGTGAAGGGAACTCTTAAGGCATCAGCATACCAAGACATTTTGGACAATTTCATGCTCCCAACTTTGTGGGAACAGTTTGGGGATGGCCCCTTCCTGTTCCAACATGACTGCGCACCAGTGCACAGAGCAAGGTCCATAAAGACATGGATGAGCGAGTTTTGGGTGGAGGAACATGACTGGCCTGCACAGAGTTCTGACCTCAACCCGATAGAACACCTTTGGGAAAATTAGAGCTGAGACTGCGAGCCAGGCCTTCTCGTCCAACATCAGTACCTGACCTCACAAATGCGCTTCTGGAAGAATGGTCAAGCATTCCCATAGACGAACTCCTAAACCTTGTGGACGCATTCCCAGAAGAGTTGAAGCTGTTATAGTGGCAAAGGGTGGGCCAACTCAATATTGAAGCCTACGGACTAAGACTGGGATGCCATTAAAGTTCATGTGCGTATAAAGGCCGGTGTCCCAATACTTTTGGCAATATAGTGTATATATCATATATATATACACACATACAAATAATATATATTTGATACATAGTAATCTAATGTATGGCAATTTTATATCTTGATCTTTGACCAACTAAATAAACATTGGGATCTTCTTTTCAGTGTTGGAATTATTCTTTACAGACAATATATCCTTATCTAAATGCAAAGATTATATAAAGAATTGCTTTAATCTTTTTGGACCAGTTAAAAAATGACAGCTCTGCTTAACATTACATATTCCCTCAGGTAGCCTAATATGCATTTCCTTCACTCTAATTCCACTTTAATTGCAGTCAGTTTGTATCTATATATATAATTTTATAGTTATGGTTGTGGTCGCATTGTGGTTCAAACACAAGAAACAGGAAGAGCTGAAGGGCTAAAGAAATAAGCTTGATCATTCGCATTTGAGCTTCAAAATAACTCTCATTATCATGTAAACTATTAAATGTATCACTTTACAGCAGACACACAGTTTTGCATAAAAGTAAAGGAGAATATTGGAGAAATATCACCAAAATCATTAAACAAGGTACAAACAATATGATTATAAGGAGCTAATTGGATTTGACTTATTTTGTATGGTTCCTTGGGGAAAACATGCTAAAATGAACATGAACGTTTGGAGTTTTAACTTGATTTTTGGATATATTTACTCTGATGGGGCTAAAGCTGCCCATAAAAATGAGATAGCAGCTGTGCAAACCAAATGATTTTTAAAGGAGCAGGTGACAAC